>NW_012115311.1:459990-486847 GCF_000951035.1 Colobus angolensis palliatus | reverse complement strand
AAAAAAAAAAAAAAAAAAAAAAAACAATAATAATAAATACAAAGCGTTCTGGAAATGATTTAGGTTTTGCCAATTAAATGCACTTGAATGAGATCTGGAAGGCAGAAAAGAGGTAGTGGCCATCTTCCTGCAGTGATAGCAGACAAGGAGGCTCTGACAAAAATGAACAGTCAGATTAGCCCATGTCTGGGTGTGTTTCCCTTTGTCTTACTGTAAAGGTTGACAAACTATGGCCTGCAGGCCAGGTCTGACCCACAGCCTGTTTTTTTTGTAAATAAAATTTTAGTGAAACACAGCCACTTCCACTTGTTTATGTACTGCCAAGGCTGCTTTTGTACTATATGGCAGAGTTGAGTGGTTGCAACAGAATCTGTATGGTTACAAAGCCTAAAATATTGACTCTGTGGTCCTTTAGAGAAAATGTTTGCTGACGCTGCTCTACTGTGCTGCCCTCAGCAGCAGCGATGACAGCAGAAGCAGAAATACTGATCTTGAAATTACAAGTCCAGTGTTGTCCCTCAACTTCTGTTCCTGCTGCCCTTTCTAATGATTTTACAAGCATCTAATTTCTCACAGTAAATTCCTTTCTGCTTGAAATACCTAGAGGGACTTCTATTGCAACTAGTGACTGATAGTTCTTTCCTTTACTTTCACATGAAGACTGAACCTGGCAACAATGTGTGGCTAAAAAGAGGCCAAAAATCAAAAAGCACAAAGTTTTAATCCTATTAGCATAAGACAAATATCACAGAGCAACTTTCCTAGGAAAATATGTAACATACCAGACTCTCATCATCCAATTAGCTCTTTAGATATTCTATCTAGCCTTTAGGAATTGTCTACTGAGAGGCCAGCCTGATTAGAAAGTTAGAGCAGAAGCTAAAATAACATCAGAACAAACCATTTCTGAGATTGTTTGGATTATCTCCAGGGAAGATACAGCAAAATTTATAAGGTTCAATATTTTAAGAGAAAATAATGATGATATTAACCTTTATGTCTATATGATGAGTTTCCACTGGACACAAGAGTTTTTGCATCCCACTTCTTGCCTGACCAATTGTCCAGTAGCCCATGAATGTCTGTTCTGGCAGAGGCAACCTGTTAAGGATGATTTGCAAAGTAAATATTTCTTATTGTATCCAAGTCATAGAAAAAAATAACAAGCCACCTATTACCAACCACACAAATAAATTTGAAGAACGCTTTGCTTAGAAGTGACTTATACTTCATTTCATTAAAAAGACTGTAAAAATCATGTTTAAAATGATTTTAAAATGATTTTGTCTTAAAGTATTAAGACAAAAAAGATCCCACATTTCAGAAACTCAGAAGGTAAGGCAAGGCCCTGTTTTTACCTTAATGACAAATATAATTGATTTACATACATACTCCTTTGAATTGCAGTAATTTAACATTTACATTTCTGGTAGAGTATAGGAAAACTTTTTTAAAAAATTGGAGCAATCTATCAATTTTTTCAGTCTATTCTTTTTTTTGAGACGGAGTTTCACTCTTGTTGCCCAGGCTGGAGTGCAATTGTGTGATATAGGCTCACCACAACCTCCGCCTCCTGGGTTTAAGCAATTCTTTTGTTTTAGCCTTCCTGAGTAGCTGGGATTACAGGCATGCATCACCACGCCTGGCTAATTTTGTATTTTTATAGAGGTGGGGTTTCTCCATGTTGGTCAGGCTGGTCTCGACCTCAGGTGATCTGCCTGCCTTGGCCTCCCAAAGTGCTGGGATTACAGGCATGATTACTAGTGCCTGCCCCACGTCCAGCTAACCTTTTTGACTTTTTAGTAGAGATGGGGTTTCACCGTGTTGGTCAGGCTGGTCTCGACCTCAGGTGATCTGCCTGCCTTGGCCTCCCAAAGTGCTGGGATTACAGGCATGAGCCACCACGCCCAGCCTATTCTTTTAAATTTGGAATCAAATAATAAAGAGTACATGATACTACTAGTCCCACTTTGTATGTTGTATACGGCAAGCTTCATAGACTTTATTTGGGCATCTTAATTTTTTTACTTTGAATTAAAACATAAAGTACATACTAAAATGTCCAGATAAATATGTCAGCTCTGCACGCATGTGTAACCAGTACCCAAAGAGGTAGAGCATTACTGGAATCCAGAAGCACCTGTGGGGCCACTTTCAGCACTAACCCACCAAGGGAGCTATATGCTGATTTCTAATGCCATCATTCTGTATTTAGATTCCCTTTTATTTAAAATGACTTTCAAATAAGGTGATTTGCCAAAACCAACATGGCAATACTAAAGTATAAAACAGCAGATAATTTTTTTTAAGTCTTCATTTTTTTTTCTTTGAGACAGGGTCTCACTCTGTCACCCAGGCTGGAGGGCAGTAGTGCAATCACAGCTCACTGCATCCTTGAATTTCTGGACTCATGATCCTCCTACCTCATCCTCCTGAGTAGCAGGAACTACAGGCATGCAAAACTATGCGTGGCTAATTTTTTTATTTTTAATTTTTAGTAGAAGTAGTAGAAGCAGGGTCTTGCTGTGTTGCCCAGGCTGGTCTCAAACTCCTGGACTCAAGTGATCCTCCTGCTTCAGCCTCCAAAAGTGCTGGGATTATAAGTGTGAGCCAAGTCTTCACTTTTTAATCATACTATCTTTTATTTGAGTCTTTAAAATAGGAACCATTGATTTGTCATTTAATGCATTAGAAATTTAGTGATTCAGAGTTAAAAGCTCTCTAAAAATAAAATGCACATGGTTACAAATTGAAATGTATCCTTGGAATGAGTCTGATGATCATTAAAAGAACACATGTTTATATTTAGAAATTATTTTGTTTACAGTAAAAAAGTAGTCTGACATAATATTTCCATATGCTTAACAAAATCATGTAAGGCTAAGATTTTTTTTTTGCATAAAATAATGGAAGCAAACATTCTAGTAGAATATGCTTTTCGTCCCTTTTGAATGCTAATGTTTATCACAAGAGGAAAGAAAAAGAAACTAATATTGAAATTCTTCTAAATCATATGACATAAATCTCTCAAAAGTACACACACACACTTTTGAATCTATCGTCTAAAATATATTTTAAGTATCTGGACAATTATCTCAATTGGTGACCCACTTACTTCCATCTTTTCACCAGGAAAGAATGTGTGTGTGCAGAGGGTCAGGAGGAGGGTACTGAATTAGGGGAATAAAGGGGTCTTACAATTACTGTTTTCTTTCTTTTGAATGTAATAAAAATACATTTCTGTGTTAACAGGCCAGATCTTGAAAACATAGACTGGGATCTCTCTTTTAGTTTAGGGAATAAACTCTATTTTACACTTGCTTTCAGCAGTTCACCGAAGGAGAATTGGGGCTCCAAATGTAGAAACAGGAAAATAAAAGAAAGAGATATACTTAATAATCTGCCAGCATAGAAGACATAATGTAACAGACTGCAAGGGATTTGGGCTTTAGTTCTAGTTCTTTTATTAACCTACTATATAAACTTGGGAAGGGGAAAGTCCATCGTTTTCTCTAAGTATTAATTTCTTTCTTTTTTTGCCTTTTTGACTTTGCTTGATATTAATTTCTTCATTTGTGAAATGAAGGGAATGATCTGTGAAGTTCCTTACAGCCTGGGGAGTCTGTGATGATCAAGGAAGAGAGCAGAGAGAAGTGTCACTGGTAAGTTTTATAGTCTTGCATTGTCTTGATACTCTGAAGTGAAAATAAATAATCAGAATGAAAATATCTATACTTACAGAACAGATCCCCTGATAGATACACATGCTTTATTAAAGCATATAAAAACAAACTCTGGATACATCCCAAATTGGTTCTTTGAAGACAACAGAAACAGTTTCACATCTTGAAATTTAATTTAATTCAGGGGAGATCATTAATTAAATGATCTTTGGTTGATACATAGCCTAAAAAATCGATCTAATATATTCTTTCATAAATCTTACAAAACTATCATACAAATGCTTTAAAAAAAAACCTTCATCCATTTGAGAAAAAGTAACTTTGCTCAACTTTCAGGTTTTACTGACAACGCCAGGCATGTTCATAAAATCTGGTTTGAACTTGCCAACTCATTCTAAATAACAGTCATGGAAATTATACGTTGCCTGGCTCTATATAAAAATAGCACTGGCTGTGTGGTTGGCAGGGTATGGGAAGGACCTTCAGGTACCCTATATAGAATCTATTCCAGAACCACATAACATGATGCTATTGGCAGTAATAACTAAACTGAAAGACACATAACACAGGGTGTCCTGGAGTTACACAATCAAACTGACACCATTCTGTCCCTTGGTAACATGGGGTATTATTGTTTCTGGACTATTACTGTAGGCTCTAGGCTGGCCAAACTGAGGTAAACCCAAGCCCCTCATTTATTTTCTACTACTAAGACCTCCGAATAAGCTGTGGGAAAATTTGACCATTACTAACTTTCTCTCCCTTGGTAAGTTAGTAGTTAGGGGAAAGCGGAAGCATTATATTATATTTCGGTACATGAGCAAGCTTTGAAATTTGAAACATAATCAACATTAATTTAGGGGAAACTCTAAATAACCAGTTAGCAAAAGCCCCTCTACTCTCTTAGTGAACTATGTCATCCAACTCTGACCAGACTTAAGTTTTAATATCTGATTTGATTAAAACAATAATGGCATTTTCCATGGCTTTAAGACTTTGTCACTTGTATTGTTTAACTTTGTTAAAGTCCCAGCTAGAATGATGTGTGAATTTGATTTCATGGGGAAGGAGGAAGAACTTAAGGCCCATAAATAGCACTGTTTTTTATCTTCAATGTCATTCATGAATTTATGTTTTTTTAAAACAGGGAAGTATTTTAGCTCCTATGTTTGGTGTTTCTTAATCCCTTGTGGAAATGATAATAAGGATCTGGAAGTAAAAGTTTGGACTAAAAGAAAGGTGAGTATCGCAATTATGACTCAGGTCAAATTATAGTACTTGAGCAAGTTACAGAAAGAACAAAAAAGGTTTTCTTTTGTTTTAAAACACACATACAATTCATAACATGATGCATATGGACACCAAAGTCAAGTACTATAGTCTGAATGACACGCAAGAGATTTGTCTAAGATTGCTTTCATAAATTGGTGAGCTGGGTTTTAAAGAGTATGTTCTGGCAAATTTCTGCCTTCTCTGAACATTTGCCAACACTATTTTTGGAATATGAAAGAAAACACATGAAAAAGATTTGGATCTTTCTAGGGGCATTATGCAATTGGAAGTTGTTGACATACCTATTATCAACAATTCCTAAAACATTTCCTTACCACAAGAACTACTAATTTTCATGGGAATAATGGAACCCTTCAGGGCTGTTCCACCAACTTTCAAAAATTCAACAATTACTACCATCTTTGAGAAGAAAAATAACAACTCCAATTTTAGCAGGCCTCACTCATTCCTGATGTTTTAAATCTAACTTCTGGCAAAAATTAAGTTGGGTTGTCCAACAAAGGTCACTGGAGCCTTTCATGGAATAGCCCTGACTAATAATTCTGGCTTTGTGCTTATCCCTTCCTCTCAGTCTCGGCTACCTCAAACTCTTACTTGCTATTCCTGAACATGCTATGCATTTTCATGCTTCCAGGAGGCCATTACCTCCACTTAGAATTCCTTTCTGCTCCAGCCTCCTTGGTGAAATCCTTCTTATTCCCAAGTGCCAATTCAAATGTTACTCCCACTTGCATTACTCCCCACTCCTCTACATTCCTTTCTGGGAAAAATGAATTCCTTACACTTCTGGGTTTCCACATAAATTTATACATACAAAACTCCTAGAAACTCTTAGAATAAAGTTCTATGGAATCTGTAATTTTCACATTAAAGACCTGAGAGAGAAAAAAATTTAGAGAGCAGGTCAGAACTAAGAAATCCCTTAAAATATTTTCATATGTACTAAAAGAAAAAGCCAGCACATTAAAGAGAGATAATACAAATGCCCCTTCACATACTTTAGTAACAATGGATACCATTATTAATTCCCAGTAGTATGTTCCTTTATTTGCTAGAAACTTCAGAATGTCACTTCCCTACCGTCTCACAGTATGTTGGTAAGTTAATTTTGCTTTGCTACAAATGATGTATATGTGAATATTTGTACATATTTTCCCTTTCTGTGCTTGGTTCTGCATTTAGAAATTAGGGCTTCCACTTCATAACTTAGACTTGTATACCTCTGCTACCGAGGTCCAGAAGAGATCACAGAAATGCAGAGTAATCTAGATTTATGAGATGGAAGATTTTGGGAAATTTGCTGTTCTTGGCAGGCACTTCTCAAATATACTCCCCGATACCCAGAATGACACTGTAGTTTAGTGCTGTTGCCCAGCGTCACTCAGTGCCAATGCGGATGTTGTCAGCTTGCTCCACACATCTCTGGCTCTCTTCCTCCTCACAGAAGTTGCCAGACTACAGTTCTGGGGCCAGGGTTTCCTTTCCTTAATCTTTCTTCACGTTTCACTGAAAAAATGTCTTCTCTCTTTCTGCCATCTGCTTTATCAGCTGCACCTTAGTATTTTCTAATCTTATGTTCTTTTCTTTTCTAATCATCCACAATAAGATAACTGGGACTGAAACTCTCCCAGTTGTTGAAAACTTTCCCCGTGAAAAATTTCCTGTATTTCTCACAAGAAGGACTCACAGGATGAAAACCCTACTGTGAATATCGCACTTTGAATATAACATTGCATAATAAGGTTGGTAGTTTTACATGTTTTCCTTACTAGAGCGTTAATGCATCGAGAGTAAGCCTTACGTCTTACTCATTTGGATCTCTAGTATTCAGAATCCATCAGTTCTGCCACCTAATCCTCTCTTGCTGTTGTACTTCTATTTCATTGCCACCGCCACAATGTGGGCCTCATTCTTCATCACCTGGGTTACTGCAACTGCTTTGCAACAGGTCTTCCTGCCTTTAGGTTCACCACCTTTCAGTTTATTACCTTTAGAAAACCAAAAAGGAGGAGTCTTTTTAAATTAGAAAGGTAACCATGTTGTTCTCTGATTGAAACTCTGATCTCTTTCTTTCAGCCTCACCACTCAGCATGCTCTCACTTAACCCTGAGTTAGTTGCCAAACAGTCTTTAGTTTCCAAAATGCACCATGTTTTCTTAAAATGTCTCCAGTGTTCTTCCCTTCTTTATTTGCCTGGAGAATACTTTAATGATTCAGCCTCTCTCTCTTCACTGACTCTTCCCCAGGGCAGATGGCTGCAATCCTGAGTCTTGGTTCCCTATTGCGGGGCTCCAACTTCACATGAGTCACTCTGTCTCTCTCTCTCTCTCTCTCTTTTTTTTTTTTTTTTAAGGAAACAGGGTCTAGCTATGTTGCCAAGCTGGAGTGCATTGGCTATTCACAGGTGCAATCATCGTGCTCCACAGCCTTGAACTTATGGGCTCAAGGAATCCTCCTGCCTCAGCCTCCTGAGTAGCTGGGACTACAGGCATGCACCACCACTCCTAGCTACAAGTCAGTCTTTCACTTGACAGCTTTCCCAGTTAATTGTGATGGCTTCGAAGGCAGATGATAAGTCTTCGTCACTTTTGTAATTCATACTCCCTATATGCTGTTTACCACTAAGTAAGTGTCTGGTAAATGAAAGAATGTTTGGTTATATTATAACTGCCAACCTTTTGACCTACTTGTTTCTCATCTCAATGGCAATTTGCAAACTACTATGGTAAATTTTCACTTTGCATTCTGATTACATGTCGACCATCTCCTTCACTTACAAGCCTCAACGAATGATGCACTCTACTTTGCAGGTTTATTTCGAAATGATAGCTACAGGTGGGGATTGTTGATTTCTATTCAGCTAGGAGATAGGCTTTCATAAAACATCACTTTTAAATGCTTAAGGGATCAAGAATCATTCTGTGCTACTGCATGCATGAGAGAAGATGCACAGATCTTGAAAGTTTCTACGTAGATTTGATATTTTCTTATTTTTTGTATCCCCATAAATGAGCTAAAAGCAAATGGAATAGCTGTGACGCTACTTCACAATATGCCAAGAGAATAGAAGGCAAAGACCATGACAATATAAAACTCATCACCACTCTTCTGCTTATGACACTTTTGAGGTGTCATTAAGTAGACCTTATCATTTTTGAAACTAACAGCTCTTTTCTGAAATGAAATTAAATAGTCATTCAGAGTGGAACTGTACACCTTAGAACTCCATGATCAACATCATGAACTTATTTGAAAAAAACTATGATTACAAAAGGAAAATTATGGCATATAATAGTTTGGGGAAATGAAAGAAAGGCACAAAACTTTAAACAAACAATATTTTATGTTAGTATGATAAACAGTAAATTGATAATCATTCTGACTTTCAAAGAGAAATCTAATAAAAGTATTCCAAAGAGAGGCCCTGGCAGGGGGTGTTCTTTTTGATGCCTCTGATACTTTGAAGACTCCATAGTTGTTCTCCGTTAGAGAAGTAGCAGCTGCTATTGATGGCACAACTATGTAAACTTTTAAAGCAGAAAACCAATTCTAGGCAGATATCCTTTCAAGGACAAATTCAAAAGAGATGAAGCTTTCTGTCTGCAAATATGCACATCTGGCACTGCTCTGAAAAGATAAATACTAAGTACAATCCTGTAACACACACTGAAGTACACACAAATGAAAACACAATCTCAGCTACTTCAATCAGGGGTAATACTAAAATATCAACGGAATTGAGGGCAAAGAACTTGGGGCACAGAGAATGAATATTTAAATATTTTATAGAATGTGTGTCTCCTGGAGAAGGCGGGGAGCGAAAAACACATGAAGGTAACTTCAGAGGATAGAGACAATTTCTCTGTAGGCTTATTCTTAAAATTACAACAATCTTTGAGAAGAGTCTATAAATTTGTGTTCCAAATCGAGAAGAAATGATGGCTAGTATACTTCTTATATATGGTGGTCATACAAAGTTTTCTAAGGTTTTTATTTTTCTAAGTGAATCACCTTGTGTTTTATTTCTTGATCCACCATATGTCACAAGAAAAGAAAAATTAAATGAGAAATGAAGAGGTCTCCAAAATGATCTCTGTTGTGCCAAAAGTCTCTATTTATCTGCTTTGTGGTTACTCTTCATTTCGAACTATGGCTAAAATCAAAGCATCTGAATCTGTTATAACTCCTTGAAGAATAAGAATTTGTATATTATATGTACATGACATCATGGTCAATGATGAGTTCCAAGTTGGTTACTCAAAATCCCAAGGTCCTTTTAAGCCAAAACTATTGATAATTTTCAATATCTAAATAACTAAACTGATTTAGAAATTCCCTACCATCTACATATCAATCTGTCTATATCATCCTTAGAATTGGAATTAATATTACATATAGCCCAGCTCTACCCCTGCTTTCTAACCTCCAGCAAGCTATGTAACTTCTCTGTGCCTCAAATTCCTCATCTACAAGATGCAATAATATTATATATATGCCATCGGTCTGCTGTGAGGATTACATAAATTCATGTAAAGAAAGTGCTTGGAAATATGTCTGGTACTTAGTTATCTACAACTGTTCCTACTACCATCATCAATATTATTGTACTACCATCATTATTACCATTATTATGAAATATAATCATAACATTGTTGTTGTTATAATTATATTTAGAAGTAGAGTATTTACATTTCATTGTTGATCTATGAAATGACAATTTTCCCATCTTAAGAACTGTAAAGTAATAGTGACATACAAATTTAAGATAAAATAGTGTATAAGTTTCTTAAAATGGAAATTTGGTGAAAAAGACAGCATTTTTTTTTCTTTCTTTAAAACAAATGTTTTCCCAGTATAGCAGATTTCATAAATTATTCTGAAACACACTTTTTAATTTGGAAGTGCTAATGTGCTAGCAGTATGTTTATTTCCAAATAAAAGAAAGTTCAGACATAAAAGTTCACTTGAGGAAAAAACAGGCAAACTTTGCTTTAAAGTTTATATTTATAGTTGTCTATATTTAAGTATAGCAGATAATCTATGGCTTTGGTTGGATGTTTGGACCTAATTCTCTTAAAATATATATGTTACAAAGATATTTCCAATAATAACGTTTAAAATTCAAGAGTTTCAATTTTAACGTAAATCCTCCTATCTCTCCCTACAATACTGACAAAATGACATTAATACATGCAACACACACATACAACATCAATTGTCTTGTTTCTCTATAGGACAAATCCCCATTTTGAGTGTGAGGATGATCATCTTTTCTTGATTCACAGATGGCATACAGTTGTTTCTCTACAGGACAAATGTCACAGAATTAAATTCAACCCCCATATAAAGCATACTATTCGTATTTTTAAAAATAATTTCTCCCAGTGTACTTCCTTATTTAGTTATGTTTGCCTTCTCTTGGCATGTCCTTTCCCATATATTAGAAACTTAAAAGAGGAGCAATAGCAAACCTCAGGAAGTACTAGTGGAAAGGGGCAAATGCAGTTGGTGGGTGGGGTCTAGGTAGCCAATTCTGATCCTGGTACTAAGGTCTGGGAATATATTTGTAGATAAGGAAGAAGAGCTCCATTATTGCAGGATCAAGTAAAATAAAATAACCACCCAATAAGACTCAGTCTAAAAATACCAGGTTTAGCAAAAGTTTATTAAAGAAGACAAGTTAAATTCACCTTATCACATTGGGCTTTTAAAAAATGTGCAGAGACCTGTGACATAGATAACATCACTGCACTCTTTAGGAGAACAAAAGGGAAAGTGACAGCATCTCTCTTTTTGGGAATTTTGCAAAAGAACACAAAAATAACATCACCACTACTGAACAGACAAGTATATTCTGATTTCAGTTGAGGAAGAAGGTGCTATAGACAACTACACAAACAGTGGTTTAGTATTATCTCGGCCCATGTAAAAAAATCCCCCCTTCTAAAACATCTGCCTTATATCTGTTTTTAGCTATATGTAGTGGGTGGCCAATTATCTTTCCATCCCCACCCTAAGTGTGGGTATGATCATCTTGTTCTAGTTTCAGTGTAACTTTGCTCCCATCAATAAGCATTGCAGTTGGATTCGAGAACATGAAAATTAAGTTGTAGTGAGAACTGTTCATTCAGGGCAAAAAGATACTAATAGTTCTAAACCATTTTATCCTTCTTCCTTAGGAACTGAAATCCAATGTGTATCTTCCCCACTAACAGCACCTGCAGAGCTGGGTAGAAGCAGCCTAGAAGAACTGGTTTAGCAAAAGGTCTAGAAAAGTCAAAGTGAAATCAAAGACTGCATGGGGAAGACTAACTTCTCAGTGGTCTATGTGATTACCATCAACAGTACACTACTTGGGCGGCAGGGGCGGAGAGGGGGAATGAAAAGTATTAGTATCACATATTTTTAAGTTTGTTTTTACAGATGAGATAAACATTATGAATACATTAAAATTCAAAAGATGTTAGAATAGAAAGGAACTTTACTGATGATCTACAATGAAGATAATCACATCTTCTGGCTTGGCCAGGGCAGTCTTATTTTACACTTTTTATAGAATTATTGTCAACAGCTTCCCCTGCCTTTCTCAAAAATGTCCTGATTTAGATGGTAAATCAAATATTTTTAAAAATAATTTCTCCCAGTGTACTTCCTTAATATTTTAAAACATTAAAATATTTAAAAATATTTTTAAAATATTTTAAAAAATCAAATAGATACGCTATTTATAAGAAAAGGCCCTCTATACCAATAGAGAATTAGTTAAGTAACTTCTCTAAATTCAAATGACCAAAACAGAATGGTGAGCTCTTTGAGGGCTCTTTTCACCTGTTTTTCCATGTCTGATCCGGGTAGACAGGTGAACATATGACTAACTGCTAAATTCCCAGGCCATTACTTTGTTCACTTCATCATCCTACTCTCTCTAAGTACAAGGCTGATAATTTGATAGAAATTGCTATGGAACCTGTGAATTTCATGAAGGGCAATAAAAGAACACTACTTTTGAGTTGCCTAACTTATTGCAATTAACATATGAGGAAAAAATTGCTCTGAATGACTGTGGAAATTATAACCTACTATGAGCTCCTTCTAAAAGGAAAATTCACTCTTCCTTCACATCTGCTTAAGTCTGTTTCTAGCTATATGCGGTTGGGGGACAACTAGTTGTTTCCATCCCCTTGTAACGCAAGAGTGTCACCAACTTGTTTCCAGGCTCAAAGTACTTTTGCTTCTACTCCTAAGTACTAGAGTTAGAATTAACTTGCCATAGCAAGAATTTTTCTGTTTAGAACTGAGGATGACAATGAATAAGTTAAACCATTTTTAGTTTCTTCCTTAGAAACTAAAATTGCTTTCGAAGTAAAAATTTTCTCATGATTAACCTTACCCAATTAATATGTATTTTAATTTGTATTTATAGTTGTACAAGAGTAGAAAAAGATATCGTTTTAAAATCATGAGCTTAGTTCCCATAAAGTCAGTACTCTAATTATATAAATTTGTTAATGGTAATAAAAGCCATCTTATTTCCAGCTAAAAATAAAGAGAGTTTACAAAAAGGAAGTAAATAACTTAAGTTTGCATATTAAAGAAAATTTCTAATAGATATCTCGCATATGAAAGAGAATTTCTTGAACTCTCTTATACAGACAATATGTTATACCCATTAAATTACTGATCTAGTTTCAAATGCCCTTAAGGACTGCTAATCAATCAGTAAAATAGCATTGTGCCAAAAAGATGTGTGCATTTGCAATTGCCACCCGGTCATTTTTCTGGAAAATAATTTACTTATTCATTAATAATATAAACCAATGCACGGATAATATAATTTCTAAGATAAGTCCATCTTGTTCTTTTAACACAGAAGGGAAATATTTGTTTCTCTTTTAGAAGTTCCTGATACTTTAATAATTTATGTCTATTGGCATATATCCTGACAAGTTTTTATAATGACTTCAAAGAATCAATAAATGTGGATGAGTATACACCTTGCAGATTTTATATATCACCTTTTTTTTTTGCTAATCACTGATTTATATTTAAATATAATCAGTGATTTATATTTACATTTAACACATTTTGTCTACAGAAAGATAGTGTCTCCTATTTGGGGCTAAAATTGAACAGTAATTTAAAAGTGATTATTATCCCCTATGAATTTATAATTAACTATTTTTATAGACAAAGATGGTATTAGATGCATTATCCATAAGTTAGACATATTGAAAACTATTTTCTAGTGAATTTGTGCTGACTTAATTACTCTACTGAAAAACTCTGTCAATTACTTTTCTGGTCAACACCATATGTGCAAGATTCTTAACTAATATTAAGTAACAGCCTATGATTGTAAAATAAAGGGTAGGCAACTAGTTCGCATGAAATAAACCCACCAGTTCTTACTACCTCTTTCATCTATGAAGCTGACATAAGTAACCAAAAATCTCTCTAGTTAACATGACCATAAATTTGGAAAATTATCATAAAGAAAACTATATAGTAACAGAAATAAGAACATATCAACTAAATGTACATTATCTCTATGTGGTTTTCATGTTTGTACAATGGTGTGCACTGGATTATGAAATAGTAATACTCATAATAATTCAACAAAAGGACTGAGACTGTTAAAGAAACAAATATTTCCCTTTATTTGACTGTATTACATCTACTCATGGGACATACATAATAATCAAAATTTTCAATTTACAGGCCTATAAATAATGCTATTTAACTGAAAAGCAGCCAACAAATAGCAACATATATATATATTTGAAAAGCTTACTCATAAAAGTAATTTCTATGGCAAATCAGTTTTGTAGAATGCAATGGTAAATCAAGAACTATCAGCATTTAAGAATCAGAAAAATACTGATCGACAGTGAATTTGCCTTACTCCTTTGCCAGCTGCACACTGGTAGGCTTTGCTCCAATAGGTATCCCGTATTTGTGTAATGTGTTAATCAATATCTCCCTCATGTCGTTGTTGTAGGAATCAAAGTCAAACACATTTCGAACTACACTGGAGAGACCTTCAGTGGGAAATTTCTGTATTAAAAAAAAATTCCCTTATTACGCATGTGATAAAATATACAACATTATAAAGATTTATGAAATGGATAGGACAATAATGATCAAATGAACTATAGCAGAAATTTACTGGCCTTGTCAGATAAGCAGGTAGTAGGAATGTAGACATTTTTCTCTTTTAATGTTTGCTCAGATGACTTAACAATATTTTCCTTTTTAAATAAATGCCAGAATTTGAGGGGGAACAGTTCCTCCTCTCAAATGTTACAGCAGTGCCTAGATCCTGGTGTCAGTGATTGTCACTGCTTTCTGAAATCTCCTGCCTTTAATACGAGTACCAGCTCGAACAGTTAAAAAATGCTAGTTAAGTAAAGGAGCGTGTTAAATATCTATACAGAAGTTTTCAGAAAAGTCGGTCTGTGAATAAATGAAGAAGAAAAGATAAAGCAACAAGAAAAGAAGGACAGAACATCACAAAGTACAAACAACAGAGGAACAGGGAGCAGTAGAGGGCAAGAAAACAAGTATGACTACAACTGAATTTACACTGCTCAAGTCCTCTGAGTCCTTTCCTGGGTCTGCTTTGCTTTTCTTTAGGTGATGGGTTCTGAGCTAGCTGAACTGGACTTATGGTTTTATAGGCAGAACAAAGCTTTTATTTTTAATCTTGTTTTTAATTGACAAATAATAACTGTATATATTTATGGGGTACAATGTGATATTTCAATGTATGTATGCCTCACAGAATGGTTAAATCAAACTAATATATCCATCATTTAACACACTTTATGGTAAAACCATTACTTAAAATCTACTTTCTCAGCAATTTCAAAGTATACATTACATTGTTATTAACTACAGTTACCATGCCCTGCAATAAATCTCAAAAACTTATTTCTCCTATCTAACTGGAACTTTGTATCCTTGGATCAACATCTTCCCCTGTGTGTACTCTCCCCACCCCACCTTTCTACTTTTCTTTCTAGGGTTTTCTTGGAGGGTTGGGGATAGGGCGGAAGTCAAGAGTTGTTGGGTTGTGACTGTTCGCTTGGAGACCCTTACTTGTTTCGTAAGTAAGATTTCTATCATTTTGTATTTGTTTGTTTTATTTACTAAGGTGGAGAACACATTGCACATTGTCGCAGGAAATTTCATGCTCCTGCCTACTCTATCTCATAACATTTTCTTGCAGTATTTACAGGTATTTAATCAGTACTGTTAGTTCCTACTCTGTTTGCTGTTGTCTCCATGAGATTTGTTTCAAAATAAAAACATTTTTTACTCACATACCACATGCTTGTTGTAAAAAGCCTAACAACAGAGCAGGAAGGTTTCCCCACTGACTCACTCTCTTGCCTCACCTGCCCTCTAACAATGGCCTTCCACCAAATTTCCTAACTCTTCGGTAATGACTGAAGACTTTGCCAAAGTTAATTTAAAAGCTGAACAGATAATAACGTTCATTGGCCTACTATATTTATAACTTAGATTATAAACATTTCAAATTATGTAATCTGACTCATTATTATATTTATGGAAATTAAAAACTCTGGTACAAACTGTACAGTCTGAAAAAATAAAAAATAAAGAAGAGAGTGATGGCTCTTATGTACAGGTGTGTGCCATACCTACCTGTAAATGTTTGACTATGTTGACAACTTCTCTGGTAGAATAAGGATAGTTAATAACCCCTTGGTCAGCCAAACTCCTCAGCTCTCCAAAGGCAGCCACAAGCTTCTGAAGGATGGGCTCAGGCACATTTGGTCCATACTGTCTGAGCATCTCGAGCTCCGAGTGGGGTTTGGGGTTATCAACTGCATGGCAGCTAAAAATATCACCTAAAGGAGAGAAAAGACTCACATTCAGCATGCAATGAATCCATTATGATGTCACAGGAAAAAATGGAATGGTTGTTTAAAGAGCCATTGGTTGCTCATCAAAGCATATAATGCCCATCCAACAATAGGATGGTACACAGAAGAAAATAAATGACTGAAGCAAAAGAAAACTGGGTGATGAATGGTTTATCTCCATGAATTTATTTTTGTTAAAAAATTTACGTAATACTTGAATACATGTTCATGGGAAGATGTTCCAATACAGAGAGGAAAAAAAAATTCTCCTTTCAGTCTCTGCCAATGCCACTCCCTCCCCCAAAAGCACTGAGTCTAATTTATTTTTCCAGACCTGTATTAGTACTTCTTAAAAAAATGCACATGCACAGAGTTTAGATAGTTTATTCCTTTTCTATTAGTGGGAATATATTCTTCAAATGGTTCTGAGACAGCCTTTTCAACTTCAACAGATGTTGAGTATCTTCAAAAATTTTATACATCTATCTCATAAAAATGCTTCTTTATGCACTAAAAAAGGGAGAATTAGTAGCATCACTCTCTAAACAATCTGTATCTTGTGCAGATTTATAGAATATACTTTAGAGGTTAGTTTTGGTAAAGTAAACCTGTAGAGATATTGTCTAAATTAAAATCAAGAAAAAGAATATAGAAACATAGTATTTCATCTGTAATTTAGGGAAAAGAGAATGTGCTGGAAAAATAATTCTATGATTCATAATCTAACAGACCAGGGATCAAAGGAAGTAAAAGTAAATAGACTTACATTATTTAATATGTTCATTTTAGAAAATGACAATATCTAGTAAGGTAGCAATATGATCTTACTTTGATTTAGGAACCATTTGAACAATTATTTTGTATGTGTGTATTTAAAAGCAATTGAATAAAATGAAAGCCATGATAGCTTCAAAATTTTATCTCATATACTAAAGCTTTTCAAATACAAAGGTGAAGAATGGCTTTTGCCTTTTTTGCTGAAAATAAAACTTATCACTAACATAAAAAGATAATTGACCCCTCATTCATTCACTCATCAAATCATGATTAATGAGGACAGTAGAAATGGTGATGCTGGGGGAGGTCAGTCAGGTAAACCTCATGAGAATGTAACATCTGAGCAAATGTTGATACCTGGGGGAAGAGCATTACAGGCAGCTGGTACAGCTAATCCAAAGACCTTAAGGCAGGCATACCTGGCATGTGGAAGGAAGAGGCAGGAGAGCAGAGTAGATGGAATAGAGGAAGTGGATAGAGCAGCACCAAGCAGTACAGGACATGTGGTTACAGACATAGAAGGATGTGGGAGACATACCGTGTAGGACACTGAAAACTGCTGTAAATACTTGTACCTCTACTCAGAATACAATGGGAAGCCATGGAGGATTTTAGCAGAGGCGTGGACTACTGTGCTGTGAACAGACCATAAAAGGGCATAGGAAGATAAATACCTTGTGAGCAGAGGCACTGACCACATTGACTATATTTCCAAGAACATTTGTAGAGCACATAGTGCAGCCTTGGAAGATATATTTCTCTCTCTCTCTCTCTCTCTCTCTCTCTCTATTTCTTTGTAAGAAGGTAATTTGGGTTACCTAAGCTCAAGATTCCTCTTCTATAAGGCACCTCACTATAAGTGCAGCTATCATTTGGCCCTCTTTCTGTTGCCCTGTGGGAACTGGGGCTTGAGGAAACAGCACAAATGCTGATACTTTGACTACTGCTTTTGCTGAAGACTCATTCCTCTTCTATCTCTGACTCAGGAGTCTAGTGTCTTCTTCCATGAAAGCCTTCTGTGGCAAGCTAACTTGTTAGCTTAAAAGTAGAGTAAACCCTTTGATATTTCACAGTTCAAGAATAAGGCTGGAAGCAGGGCGACCCATTAGGGGACTACTTGAAGTAATCCAGGTAAGAGATGATGGTGGCTCAGATCAGAATGGCGGCAAATGGAGGTGATGGGGAAAGCAGGATAATTCTGAATATATTTCGAGGGTATAGCCAATAAGATTGCAGGATATATGGAAAAGAGCATAAGAGAAAGAGAGAAACAAAAAATGAATTTGGAGTTGTCATTAAGAGAGATTTACAAAAGACTATAAATTAGGTTTAAGAAAAAAAAGTAAGTTCATCATGGACATGTTAAATTCAAGATAGGAGCTATTGAACTGGAAACTATATGAGTGTGAAGTTCAGGAGGAAGGTCTGGGCTGGAGATGAATATTTGGCAATAACTGGCATATAATTGGTAGTCTAAAACATGAGGCATTCTGATTTTATTAAAGGAATGAGTATAGCTAGGTAAGAGGACCAGGGCCTGAGCCTTGGGACATTCTAACAAGCTCCAACAAATAAGGTTGAGCAGGAATAGTTATTAAGGTAAGAAACCAAGAACATACTTGAAGAAGTATTAGAAGTCAAGTGAAGGAAAATGCATCAAGGAGAAGAAAGTGACTAACTGTATCAACTATATATTAAATACTGCTGGTAGATTCAGTACAACGAGGACTAAGAATCAACCACTGGATTTAGCAAAAGAAAAGTCACTAATAACCTAGATAAGAACCGTTTCTGTGGAGTAATGGGAGCAAA
The DNA here is from genome assembly GCF_000951035.1 of Colobus angolensis palliatus. NCBI lineage: Eukaryota > Metazoa > Chordata > Mammalia > Primates > Cercopithecidae > Colobus > Colobus angolensis. The sequence continues at coordinate 468,393 of NW_012115311.1, read as the reverse complement.
AATCTGATTAGAATGAATTTAAGTGAGGATGGTGCAGAAGAAATGGAAATTGCAAGTGTAGACAACTCTTTTGAGTACAAACGACTGTGAGGAATTTTGTTACAAAGGAGAAGAAAAAAAGTAGCAATAGGTGGCAAAGAGAGTAAGACTAAGAGGTGTGTGTGTGTGTGTGTGTGTGTGTGTGTGTGTTTTGAAGATGAAAGAAATAACTTGATTGTTTGCAGATGGGAATAATGTAGGGAAGTTGCTGATACAGAAGAGGGAGGGCAGAACTGCTAGAGCAGCAACCTTCAGAAGGTGGGATCTGGTGCTCATCTGGAGGGACTCCCTCTAGATGGGAATGTGAATAGTTGACCTGCAACAAGTGGGAAAGCAGAACATTGTAGGTGGAAGACTTGGTTGTAGGAGTCTGTGGACATTCATTTTTAATTGCTTTCATTTTTCTCAGTGCAGGAGGAAGACAGGAGAAAGTAACAGAAATCTAAAAGAAAGTCAGTAAACTGAATCCTGGTTAGCAATGGGAAAGGAATGACACTGGTGGGAAAATGAAGGAGAATTTCCCTTTCCCCTCCATAAGCCCTTCTATATTTCAATCTCTTGCAGTAATTGAATGTTCAAGTATTGTATAATTTTAAAACAAAAAGAAATTCATGCAGCAGTGTTGGAGCTGCGAGGAGAGAGAAGATAAGAATTATCATATGAGAAGAGGAAAGTGAAAGGTGTAGCGAAGCACGGTGTGATTGCATTTAGGGACACTTGAGGTCCACTGTTAAGAATGCGAAATGAGATTGGTCAGTTTTGGGCTTTTTCTAACCACATTAAGCTGTACATGTGTAGGTTCAATGTTGTCAGAGAGTTGGCAGTAACCAGGGCAGAGGAGCTCCAAGTGCACAGGACAAGCTAAGAGAGGAACAGTGAAGCTGAAGAATATATGTAAGGGAGTCATAAATGTGAAAGATCATGGAATTGAAGCTAGGTAAGAAAAAAAAAAGCCTAGGTAAAGGAGAAGAATATATATCAAGATGGGTAGGTGAAAAGGTGGTAGGATCAATGGATTGAAGCTTCTCATACATTTGAAGAGTTGTTGGATTTGGTGTAGTAGAGGGAGTAGCTGGAAAGACTGGAGGTGGTGAATGCATGGATAAGATGAAAATCCCAAGGACAAATGAAGACAGAATAGGAATAGGAAACAGAAGTTACAGAAGTGTCAGTTATAGAAACTAGCCATGGATGGCTAAGATACGGTATAAGACCGCTGGAATAAAAACATCCAAGGAGCCAAGAGGCCAGAGAGTTGGATGGGTCACATAGGTATACATTGCAACCACTCCAAAAGGAGAGTAGGGTTGCAGAGAATGAAAGTGAGCAAAGGGCTAAAGATCAATAAGAAGTGACTAGGATGAATGGGGTAGATAACAGAAACAAGAGCAGATGGCACAGTATGAGGATTTGGAGCTGGATGGAAGACGGAGACAGAAGAGAGAGTATTCTTACAGGCATTAGGAGTGACTTGCGGTATAAGGGGACCTATAAACAATAAAAGAACTCAAACCTCTTTACAATTAGAAACAACTTTTCTTTGGTGTGTTTACATTATTACATTTCTAAGTGTATCAGTAATCTGAGAATTGTTAGTAACTTTTAAGGTAATATCTGTACATAATAAAAACTACAAAACAGTATAACTATTTTATATTCCCATTCCTAACTTCCATTGCAAACAACGGCTTATCAGATTCTTGTGGACCTTTCTGGAGAAATTCTATGCATATACAAGTATATGCATGTATCCATCCCTCCTGCCTTTTCCAAAACACAGGAACGGGTAAACTACTATACCCACTTTACTGACTTACTGTTTCAATTACTATTTTGAGTACTTATTTTTTTATAGCAGCGTCAGTAAACTTATTCTCTGTTTTTAAACAGCTGCATAGCATTCTACTGTGTGGATACAAAAGAATTTCTTTATCCAGTCCCATTTAGATGGACATTAGGGTTGTTTGCATACTTTCTACTATAAACTATGCTATAGTGCCTATCCTTGTACTTAAACCTTGTATAGGTAAATTCCTTGGATAAATTCCTTTATGGGTAATTGCTAGATCAAAGATCTCACTCAGAGACTGGGCCTACTTCACATTGAGTGTGCGAGTCCAGAATTATATACTTGCTACAGAGAAGAGAAGTCCTTCTTAAAGACTTTTGATGAGTAAGTTTATCCCAGGGCCTCTCCGATCAATGTGAATCAGTCTTCTCAGAGCTGACCTCAATCTTTTTCATGGTTAGGGGGATGTGACAAAAGTAAAACCATTTCTCATTTTGTGTTTTATTCCAAGAGTTCCTAAACAACAAAGTATAGTGTAATGGTTTAAGAAAAAAGACTCTGGGATCAGATAGACTTAGAATTGAAGCCCAAGTCCACTACTCATTATCCCAGAAACTATCAAAAAATAATCTCTCTGGGCCGGGCAGGGTGGCTCACACCTGCAATCCCATCACTTTGGGAGGCCAAGGCAGGTGGATCACATGAAGTCAGGAGTTTGAGACCAGCCTGGCCAACATGGTGAAACCTCATGTCTATTGAAAATACAAAAATTAACCAGGCCCAGTGGCACATGCCTGTAATCCCTGCTACTGGGGAGGCTGAGGCAGAAGAATTGCTTGAACCCAGGGGGCGGAGGTTGTAGTGGGCCAAGATTATGCCACTGCACTCCAGCCTGGGTGACAGAGCAAGACTCCATCTTGGAAAAAAACAAAACAAAACAAAAACCTCTCTGAATATCAGATATTTTTCTTCACTAAAAGGGGATAATAAGTATTTTCACAAGGTGATAATGATGGTGGCATAGCACATGATAAGCATTCAATGACAGCCATTACAGCAGTGTTTTTATTGGTATTGTTATTATCATTACAGTTTTTACCTAAGGTACCGAAGAAATCATTGCCTAGGAAAGGAAATCCAGGTCTGTTTGCCAGAACAATCATCCTAAAATCAGGATGAATCACAACAACATTTTCTCTTCCATTCACATTAGCAGAATCTGAAAAACAAAATTTCTATTTATTCTTTATCAATATTTAATAATTCTTAAAAATATCAAGGAACAGAGTCTTGAAGATAACATAAATAGTTATACTGTTCAATTATAAAAAGCTCTAAGATATTTGGCTGTGATAACTTGGTTGCAGAAACAAAAACTTTCTTGAAAAAAATTTGCTCAAGAAGCAAACACTGATAAAGCATATACTAAATTATACAGGAACCTGCACTCTTATATACATTCAGTGTACATCTAAAAAAAAGCAACCTTGTCCAAATGTAGACTTACGGTACTTAAGCCTGGCTTGAGATGTTGTTAGTCCTTAAAAAAATTAAAGATAGAAATCCATAATAAGGGAGGCCAGGCGTGGTGGCTCACGCCTGTAATCCCAGCACTTTGGGAGGCAGAGGTGGGCAGATCACGAGATCAGGAGATCAAGACCACCCTGGCCAACATGTTGAAACCGTGTCTCTACTAAAAATACAAAAAATTAGGCGGGTGTGGTGGCCGGTGCCTGTAGTCCCAGCTACTCGCGAGGCTGAGGCAGCAGAATGCGTGAACCCGGGAGGTGGAGCTTGCAGTCAGTCGAGATCGCAGCACTGCACTCCAGCCTGGGGGACAGAGCGAGACTCCGTCTCAAAAAAAAAAAAAAAAAGCAATCCATAATAAGAGAGAATTCAAGGAATAGGAATAGCTAAAGGATAATCCAAACTTTCTTTAGTTTTTATCAAATCAGTAACTACATCCTTTTGCATAGAGCCCGCCATTACGCAGCGAAGGAGTTATTCCTGTTTAGATCATGCACCCTGCAACCTAAATACATGTTAATAGAATAAAGGTCTTAAAAACCTCGTCAAACTCATTAGTAAAATGTTGATTTATTTCCAATCATGTGATTGTACTACAGTTCTTAAAATAAGTGATCTTAAGTTGACTGGGGCTTTCTTTGTGTAAATGTGAAAGGTATTTCTACTGGCTAGTGTACATTTCAGATAGAATTGGAAGTCCAGAAAATAATTTAAGATAGTAAAAGTTTTATTATGGTTATTTCAGGAAGAACCACTTGCTATCTTAATTTATTTAAACCCCACCCTTAGGTTGCCCATCTTTAAAAAACGATAGTTGTGAAGTACCTACAGCTTTATTTGAGATGAGTCCGGAAGAACCTACTCTCATTTTTTTATGATACCAAAAAGTAATCTTTCAGCATGTACATATTCATGTACACCAATACAACCAATAGTTTTAACTCTGATCCCTATTAATCTTAGTAGTGGAAAATAACAAGGGTATGTGGCTACAGGCAAAATGTAATCAGTTAATCAAAACAAACATGACAATAAAAAATGAAAATTTTAAAAAGTAAAGAAAATGAAAAACGTAACCCTACAAGTGATGGTTCATGAAACTACATTCAAAAGAGCTTCAAGTGCTCTTGTTCAAAACGTCAGCTACAATCATACTTGAGTTTAAAATTATAATGACTGTTCCTCAAAAATATATCAGAGAATGTTGACGGTTGCCAGGAGATAATTATTTCTTAAACTACAATTGTGTTTCAGCAATTCCTTCTTCTTTGCCATTTCACTGTCCTCATAATGCTTCATAAGGGCAGGCAGAATTCTGACAGTCTGAATGTTTTTTTTTTTTTAAGTATTCAGGGTAACTCAAATTCTAATTTTTCACATAAAATCATTGTGAAACTGAAATATTAGAATGCTTTTGTTAGTGCTAAGTTCAGGCTCAAAAATGGTAATCTTGCAATGATGCTGTCCCAGAATATCTCTGTGGTGATGCACTTGCACCTTTTTAATGGAGTTTTCCTTACATACTCTCTTTGAGTATTGAAGATTTTAGTTATTAGTCTCAACTTGTTTGGTTACTCTGGTTGGCTATATATTTTCAATGGCTAGTTAACAGATTTTCAAGTCCTTTCAGGACACAAACATTTTAAATTTTAAATTTAGAAAATGGTCTCACATTGCATCAGACAAACTTAATTGCTCCTTGTAGTTTAAATACACTGACAAGATTAATCTATCTTCATTTTTTTTCCTAACAATAACAACAAAAAGGGTGTGTGTGGGAGGGGGACAGGAGATAATAAAAAAACAGAGGATAACTTCTTCCTAAGGTAGGAGTGTGTGTGTAATATATATGTCTTTATATATACACATGTTCATCACATATATCTGTACCTATAAAATAAAAAGTCCAGCATTTTTTATTATAATGAGCAAATTGAAAAAAAAATCATACACAAATAATTGAGAGATGAGTTCCAGGGTTATATGTTGGTATTGTCAGAGTAGAAAAATACAAAGTTGATTTGTACTAATACTACTACTAAAAATTTCAAAGATGCTTGCTAGCTGTAAAAGTAAAACTGACAAAGCTAGATTCAGATGTATTAATTTTTATAAATGATTGTCAATACAGGCAACTTAAGTTATATTGAACTTATGCTTATTATTTGTAAATAAGTACCCAGCTAAGTTTGTGATTTTATACAGAGATATAAACATTGTATGTATTAAAGGAAACATTGCTTTTTAGATACTCACTTGCAACAATGCGTCTTCCATCTGCTAGAATCATTTCTCCATTTTCTACTAGAGTTTTTAAAATACACGTGACATTTGTTGGAGCTTTGTCTGCCTCATCTACTACCAGAATGTGACCCAACTTTACTGCTTTAACCTTTGAAGACAGAAAATTTATCATAAACAATTAAATAAAAGACAGCCATTATTAAAACTTCATTACTTACTGCTTTGAATTTATAACAGCTGGCTTTATTTAAGTTATGAGAATACACACACACACACACACACACACACACACACACATCTATAGCAGAGCTGGAAACAAAATTTTGGGATTTCTACCAAAAGCTTCACGTAGTTACTAAACTGCCAACTCTACAGTAATCTTTTTATTTCATTTTAGTATTAAAATTATTCCCATGGTAGTGATACCCAACAACATCTCACACCCAAGAGTAGGAGAGATTTAAAACAAGTATAACAAATAGAGAAAGTGCCATGGGAGTCATGAAGGGTGAGACATTACAATCATTGTGGACATTAGAACACTGAATTTGTTAAAGCTCTTAAAAGAGTATACAATTGTAATAGACCCAAAATGGATAGGGCAGAAGAGGTGGCTACTCAAGACAAAGAGAATCAATGGTTAAACTCAAGAAATCCTGGGGCAAATCTAGAAATGAGTGACTATGAACAGTCTATGCTGGCTGAAGTAGAAGTTAAATGTGAGAAAAGGGACTAGAAGGGTAGACTGGGTGTCTACTGCTAAGGGTTTAACTGCCAGACCAAGAAATAGGTACTTCCTCGTTAAGTAACGGGATGCAATTTAATGGTTATGAGTTGACACAGGATAGAAGTGGAGCTTGGAGCTACACTTTAGGATATTTAATCTGGTGACAGTATGCAGAATAGTTTGGCTAAAAAGTGATTTGGGAACCTGATTTGAGGGAGGTATGAAAAAAATGGAAATAAAAGGCATTAGACTGATTTGAAGGTTTTGTAGAGGCAGAATCTATAGTCTTGGCAGTTGCTTGGGTGGGAAGAGGAGAAAGGAAAAATAAAAGTCTTAGATTTAAGGTGACTGGGTTGATGGTGACATCATGAAAAGAAAGATGAAAGCTAGAGAAAAGTCTTAAAAACATTTTTGAGGGGTGGATAAAAGAAGATATCCAATGAGTTTAAGTGAAAAATCTCAAGATTAAAAAAAAAAAGTAAGAAATATAACGTAAAGTGGACCATATCCTAATTTTTCTCGTAGGATGGTATATTTTAAGAAAATACAGATTAAGAAATGAGCATTCCTTCTACCACAATTATTTTAAAGCATATTTTAAAAAAACTTACAAGAAATTTTCTTTTTTAAATTTTAGGATAAAAAAATAACTGAATTTAAAAAAAGAAAACATGTAGCTTCTATCCTCAACCCGGTCTTTGTTCAGGGAAAGTCAGGCCCAATCTGGGAGAACTCAGGCAGGAGATCCTAAAGACTCCACTCCCTGGGGTCTGGACCACAGTGGTTCCCATGATGACTTATTTGTGCCATTACTGCAAAGGTGTCATGTGCACAGAGGGACACGCCTGGCAGGCTGAGATTTCTTTAGGTCTTGTGTAGGAATTTGAGGACTGGATCTTCCCAGCTGTCTAAAACACTGGGCTAATATTTTATTAAATAGAACTATTTCTAAAAACTTTTCTAGAAACTTTACCTATTTTATAACTGTATACATTTGAAAATGATAGTAAACTTAAAAAAAAAATGTGGAATAGAAAAGAAATCAATAGAGGATTTCTGTCATTCTCTAAATCTCTCACTCTGAAGACAGAAGAACAAAATAGAAAAACATGTTATCTCCCCAGTAATTTGCGTATAAATATCCTCTCCTAAAATGAACATGAATGAACGCTTTCCAGTTAGGCTGAAACGTACTAGAATCTGATATGGTTTGGCTGTGTCCCCACCCAAATCTCATCTTGAATTGTAGCTCCCATAATTCAAAAGAGGGACCCAGTGGGAGGGACCCGGTGGGAGATAACTGAATCATGGGGGCAGTTTCCCCCACACTGTTCTTGTGGTAGTGAGGAACTCTCACAAGATCTGATGGTTTTACAAGGGCAAACCCCTTTTCTTGGTTCTCATTCTCTCTTGCCTGCTGCCATGCGAGACATGCCTTTCACCTTCCACCATGATTGTGAGGCCTTCAGAGTCACGTGGAACTTTGAGTCCATTAAACCTTTTTTTCTTTATAAATTACCCAGTCTCAGGTATGTCTTTATAAGCAGCATGAAAACAGACTAATACATAATCCATGAGAGATCCATCCTCCAAAAACTGAAACACAACTATGATACAAAAATACACTTGAAAACATTTCTATGATTAGATTACTAACCAAAGGTGAGTCTTCATATACAATAAGTCCATCTTTAACTGAAGGCTGAAGCGTAAGAGTTTGTACTGTTGTATCCCTAAAGTAAAACGAACACATTCTATAGTTAGTAAGGAAATAAGCTGATGATTGATTATGAATAAAAATATAGCACAGGTGCATTTTTTAAAAGATTTTTGTTCATCATCCTGCTTCTCCTCCCCCCCACCAAAAAAAACAGCAAGTGAAGTTTCTTTCAGTAACAATACTCTGTAGACTTAATACAGTATAAATTACAAAGAATTTGAGAATTAATCCAGACTTATAGATTATCCAGGTTCTTCACTTCTCTTTTTCTTTCTGGTAATATCTCTTGTAACCACCTCACACCTCAAAATTACCTCCTGAGGGTGAAGAGGAGAAACTAAAATAAATTTTATATAT
>NW_012115311.1:452258-459470 GCF_000951035.1 Colobus angolensis palliatus | reverse complement strand
AAAAGAACTACGTCATAGGATTTTGAACATTTCTGTTGGGATTAAGGCAATCCATTATATTTCTTAAATCTACTTTTTACTATTTACTTGACCCTCCTTTAGATCAGGATCTTCAAAAATATTAACAGTTGACTGTCCTGATGTTAAGAGCCTCCTCACATGATGAGATATAACATTCACATCAAGTATGGATATTCTTGCCAAAATGTGTGTAAGGAAGTTGCAGGTGACAGGTAGGGTCAGGTATTTTTAAGGGGATCAATTTTGTATCTCTGCCTTCTAGCTAAGATTATTTCCCACAGAAAATTAGAACTACTTTAAAAATATGAGTAGCGTCTTTGAAGAGTTCAAAGTTATTTTTTCAAACTACCCTACTTCTTATTCAAAGTAAAGCATGAAGTTGCAATTGTGTTGTTTTGACTATCTACTACGTATAAGACACTACTGGACAGTGAACTTCAGACCTTGATGCTATACTTGTGAAACGTACACCCAAATGCCAAACTTTACTATAATCTATTAAAATTGCAAAATGTGTATCTGTTTTTTAAAAAGTAATAAATAGCACTTGGCAATAAAAAACAAGATAAACTTAACATGTCATCAAATAACTGTTTTTCTTTTAGCAGAACAAATATAATAAAAATCAGTTTTCATTATTGCTTTGAGAGGCAGCTGTGGAGTACTGCAAAGAAGACCTTGGAGTCAGATCAATCAGGATTCAAATTCTTGTTTTGCCCCTTATTAGCCATGTGATTTTGGGTAAGTAATAAAGCCCACTCAAAAGGATTGCTGATAGAACACTTGGAAAGTGTCTAACACCATATCTGGCAGATAGCAGGGGTGTAATTACATATCAGCTTTAGATATTTGTTATCATTATTGTTGTTGTTGTGACTGAAAGTTCCTTGCCTGCCTACCTTTCACTTGATCTTCAGTTTTTTAGCATAGATGGTACTTCTTGAAAAATCCCTTCCCTGACCTTTTGTAGACAAGCTTAGGTGCCCCTGCTATGTGTTCCCCTTGTGACCCATATATCCCCTAATTCAGCCCTTCACACACTATACTGTAAGTACTTGTTTTACTATCTTCCCACACAGACTGTAAGATCTAAGAGTATAAAACATGTCCACACTGTCCCTCATTCTGTCCCCCATCTAGATGTCTGGCTCACTAGAGGAATTCAATAAATATTAGTTGAATGAATGAAATAAACAAAAAATATGAAAAAGTAAAAGTCAACGATGTAGTTTATAGTGCAGGATAAAATATACAGACTTCCAAATTTATTAGATCGTTGGATTTTGTTTTTAAACAGAGAATCTGGAACCTACTCTAGTAAATGTTGGGTTAGAGTAAGGCTAATTCTCTTAGGGGTAAGAAATGGTACATTCTGGCCAGGTGCGGTGGCTGAAGCCTGTAATCCTGGCACTTTGGGAGGCTGAGGCGGGCGGATCACAAGGTCAGAAGTTTGCGACCAGCTTGACCATCATGGTGAAACCCCATCTCTACTAAAAATATAAAAATTAGCCCGGAATGGTGGCACATGCCTGTAATCCCAGCTACTCAGGAGGCTGAGGCAGGAGAAAAGCCTGAACCCAGGAGGCAGAGGTTGCAGTGAGCTGAGATAGCACCACAGCACTCCAGCCTGGATGACACAGCAAGACTCCATCTCAAAAAAAAAAAAAAAGAAATGGTGCATTCTAAGGAAAGCATCTGCAGGTCTGTATTAGGAAGTATAGTCATGTTGAGAAGGTATGTATGGGATTGACTAGTCAAGGGACCGAGGAGTTGATGGTTTATGTCCAAGATGGAGTTGAACTGGAACTTATAGTTGCAGTGGGAACCTTCCTCATCAGATTCCTCATTTTGGAGCTTGAACAGGTATGCTGGCAATACAATTATTGACAATTACAATTTTTACACTACTTGCCTTATTTGTATCTAACTTGGAAGGGTTCTCCTTCTCCTTCTAACTTTCTTCGGTTAATTCTCTGGGATTCTGGCCTATTGCTGTTCCTGATTCCTATCTAACTCCCATCGCCATAATCCTGGCTCTCCTGGGCCTGGCACCTGCCCCCATAATCTACTGCTTCTTATGGCCCTAGCACTACACTCTACAAAGAATCTAATTTTGTTTATCTTCTCTAAAAAAAACAAATTAAATTATGTCTAAAAATAAAGCCCTGTGAGATGACAGGGAAAATGAAAAATACATTGTGGCAAGTTATTGGTGATTATAAACCTTTAGTATGAATAAAATGTTACCTATATAACAAATGGATTGTCATATATCAATTTTCTGTATTTATGGGTTTTATAAACTTACTGCAGGACATATATATATATATTTTTTTTGCTATAAACTTACTGCAGGACATATATATATATATATATTTTTAATCGTTAAAGTTTTAAACAAATCAAGAACAAAGTTTAGTTATACTTACTTATTGTTAATATTCTAGCAATAGAGAAGGGAGTGGATGAGGAAGGGAAATAGATGTGTTCACACAGATTTTTATAGTAATATAACGAATTTCTCACCTCAGCTTTCACATATTTAATGGGCAACAACATGTCATCTTCCAGCACCAAATAGAAAAAGGAACTCTTGCATCATTATAAGAAAGGAAATTCAGTTGTTACCTTAATAATTATTGAGCTTCATAGCAGATTAAGAAAAGTAAATTCAACCTGAATTCTAATTTTAAAAAGAAAATGAAGTTGCTCTGTAACACTCGAATTCTGATAGCACACAACGTGTCAAATTAGATTTCTCAAAAGACTTTTGTGCTAGAAATAAAAATCACAGGTTTGAGAAAACAAGCACAATTCAGATGATTTCCAAAGGAGACTAAAATGAGAATAAATGCAAATGGGAAATGTGACTTTTAGTGGAGTAGTACGCGAGAAAGAGAAATTTATAGGATAAAGGTGGTTTTGTTCTGCTCTTATAATAAGTCCCTTCATCTAGTACATAAAAAATAGCAAAGGTTAGTAAAATATGTAAAATAATAATGAACTTAAGAAATTAGTAGGTTTATGTTTCAGTAAGTTACCCTCATTATGTAAGTGGGAAACAATCCACTATTGTCTGCATAAGACTTAATACAATAAGAGAAAAGGCTTGATTTCCAAGATATACTATAAAATTACAAACTTTAACTTAGTAATAAGGTGACTACTGTTGTTACAGGCAGCATAAACTGACTCTTAAAGACGATATAGTATTTCTTTTTCAGAGGGTGCTTGATTAAAATCATTACTCTGCATTTATGAGCAACTTGGATAAAAAGATTAATTCTCCACACAAACAATGACCTTAAGAGAATATTTTATTTCCTGCAACTTCAATCCTCTTGTGAATTGTTCCTCTCAAAAACAGCTTTGAAATAAAAGCTAATGAAAATTTAGTGTCATAACAATACTAGGGAGAAGAAAACTTAAAACACATTTTAGTTACATGTTCTTAGCCTAAAGCTTAAAAAAGAGATGTCTTTCCAGTACAAAACATTTATCAGTAATACTTGATGAATTAATTAGAATGTTCAGCTAAGTGTTGACATTTGTTATTACTGTTCTCACTTTTGACTATCTTACAAACTACAGCTGTCAACTAAACAGCTTACAAACACATCTATCAACTAAAGCCTGTGTCAATAAAGGGGCTGCTCAAAGAAATCCTGTACTAAACTCTATTCTTAACTTTGGCACTTTAAAGTCTTTTAAAAAAATTAGAGTTATTAATATTTCAATAGTAATTTAAAATTATTCCACATGTATTAAAAGCAATTAAATTGTGTAAAGACCAAGTTTTTGTCAAAATAAGGAGAGAGCAAGCACAATCTGTTCTGAAAGATTATTTATAAAAGTACATTAAGTTAGTATCTTCTAATTTATTGAGGAGCACAATATCTAAAAATAGTGATGTTTACTTTAAGGATGATATTTTAATAACTTGTATCTTAACTGATTTATAGTTAGATTGATTTTTGAAAATTAATAATAGTTAAACATAAGAGTGAAGGAAGAAAGAAGACACACAAGAGTTTCAAAGAGCTGACGAAAATCTTCTCTGTCTTTATAGTTCATTAAAATAGAAATGCCTATAGGAATGGTCCACGCAATAATATGACTCAAACATGAGAAAGGAAAGACAGAATATGGAACAAAGGCAGCACTGAAAAAATGTTTGCTCAATATTTCTCCTTTTTTTTTTTTTTGACAGAGTCTCGCTTTGTCACCTAGGCTGGAGTGCAATTGCATGATCTTGGCTCGCTGCAACCTCCGCTTCCCAGGTTCAAGTGATTCTCCTGCCTCAGCCTCCAGAAGAGGTGGGATTACAGGCATGCACCACCACACTTGGCTGATTTTTGTATTTTTGGTAGAGATGGTGGTTCATCATGTTGGCCAGAGTGGTCTTGAACTCCCAACCTCAGGTGATCTGCCCACCTCGGCCTCCCAAAATGCTGGAATTAAAGGAGTGAGCCACGATGCCCATCTGCTCATCATTTCAAACAGAAGTTTAATTATGAAAAGAGAATTAAATGGCAATTTTTACCAGTAAGACATAAGCCTAACATCATTGATTGAGAGAAGTAAACACTATCAAAAGATATTTTTCAAGTGAAGATGAGTTCTTGGTATCAAGAATATAACTTTCACAAGACTTACTTTAAAATGAGTAAAGAAATAAAGATAAAGAGGACTAAACAGAATTATCACTAATAAAATAGAGTGCTACTTAGAAAAAGGTGATGTAAACAAGTTTAAGAATCCCTTGATGTTTACAGTCTGAGCTGTCCGCAGAGTAGTGGCATCCCATCCCCTAGCCCTATCTATAAAAGACAAATTCACTTTGCCATATTAGGCAAGAAACTTCCTTAGCCCCTCAAACAAAAACAGTCACTGTTAAAGGCAGTGTTGCTATCCAATACAACAATAGGAGGGTATAGAATTTTGAACAGGAAGAACATGTTTTCTTCTTCTTTTTGATTTCTATTGTACAACATGGTGAATATTTCTAGTTAATAACAGTGTTGCCTATTTCAAAATTGCTAAGTAAATTTCAAATGTTCTCATCATAAATAATGTTAACTATTTGAGGTGATGGATATGTTAATTAGCTTGATTTAATTATTTTGCATTGTATTCATAAGGTATAACATCATTTTGGACTCTATAAATTTTTTTTCCCTACACAACTCCCTCTTCACAGAACCTATAAGTTTATACAATTATAAACTGTAAATGTACAATTAAAAAAGAAAAAGAAAAAGAAGACAAAATGAGCTATGACTATTGCAGTGTTGAAAACTAGCACCAGACTAAATCTGAGGTCTTTTCCTAGTTTGGTCAATCTCCTAACCTCCTGAAGCCCAAGATTACTCATCTCTACAGAAGGGATTAATGTAGAACACTGAAGAAATGTGATAGTGTAAAAAGTAAGGAAGACAAAAGAGCAAGAGACAGAGACAGAATATTATTATACAGTGTTTTGAATATTTTGAACGCTTTGAGGGAAAAGTCCTTTTAGTATAAGTAAAATATTTCTGCCAAAGCTGCTGAAGACTCTGTATTTTAAAATGGTTATTTTGTAGGGCAGTTTATTTAGTAGTCAATCACTCATCACTAATATGCTCAGATGCAAAAAATCCTAACTATAAAAGGAAGGAAGACATTAGGGGGATAATATTCGTAGAATATTATCTGTGATGCAACACTTTGCTCTTCAGAGGTAGGGTCTGCTGGGAACAGCTAGTAGCAAAAAGCCACAGCAAAACAGTCACCTGATGGAAACTAAACATTTCAAAATGTGTTTACAAAATCTACTTACCTCTACCACGTCTCCTACTACTACATTAACACTATTTAAAAAGAAATTCTTCCAAAGTCAAAGCCATGCTGATAATCAAGTATTTTAACTAACTGAAAAATGTCTAAGTTGTCCACTGTTTAGAAATAAAAACAAATCTACTAAAATAGTATATAGAAAAATGGATATTTTTTCTGCACTCTGAAAACTAGCTTTCCAGTTTGGTAAATTTTAGGCATTCAACATGACCTAATTTCTTTGCAGGAACATCATTTTCCTTTTTTCCTGACAAAAAAGAAAAAACATATTTTCTAATTGTTTTTTGAAAAAAAATTAGAGGAATGAAATGAGGATAAAAATACAAAGTTGAATGAGTGTACAAAGCAGCACACACAGAAGCGACCAGCGGGTGTGGCTGATGAACACTGTACCCACCACATAAATCTTTAGCAATAAATACAGTATATATTACCTTTTTAAAAAGACTTTATCAATTAAGTAACAACATAAAAGTGTGATAAAAAGACCAAATTAGTGAGTGACCACTTTTTCATGTTAGGACTTTCGATGATCTTTTATTCAACAAATATTTATTGAATACCAGTGAGTACTTCTTTAGAGATTGAGGAGTATCTGTGAACAAAACAGGTAAAAATTCCTTTTCTTGAAGACTTCAAATTCATACTACACTTAAGGGAACTTATCTTACCATACTAATAATGTACCATCTTTAGTAGAGTACTCAATTTTGCATGAGATTAAATATCAAAAGATATTTTGTCAGAGGCAATTCAAAGAAATAAAGTTAAAATGAATATTTTTGATCATCAAGACAAATAACAAACTAGTCTGGTGCAGTTTAAACCTACCAGAGGAATCAGGTTCTCTATGAAGTTGGTTAGGTATGTTTCTTTTGGTGAATAACCCAAAATACACCTTCACATAATACATGTTATCTAAAACTTACTATATAAGTTGCATTTTGTATATAGCATAATATTATTTGACACACTCTAATCCATGAATTATTTTATTCTCATTTTGGTTGTTCATCAACTAGAAAAAATTCCCAATTCTCTAGTTTTATGTTTATCAGACTTTAACCACCCAGGTCAAACAAAAAATAGTATATAAATAAGCACTATGTTTGGAAAACTCTTACCTTAAAGAAAATCTGTGTTTACATTTTCATTTACCTGTTTTATTGAGTTTTTATGATAGATATTCATAAAGGAAAACACAATTGCATCACAGGAAAAACAATATATTTTGCATTTTTAGCAACGAAGTTAAACAATTCATTTCAACCCCTGCCTATCTTCCAGTGTAATTTTTTATTTTTTTTTTGAGATGGAGTCTTGCTCTGTCGCCCAGGCTGGAGTGCAGTGGCGCGA
>NW_012115311.1:447499-452133 GCF_000951035.1 Colobus angolensis palliatus | reverse complement strand
TGACCTCGTGATCCGCCCACCTCGGCCTCCCAAACTGCTGGGATTACAGGTGTGAGCCACTGCACCCGGCCCCCAGTGTCATTTTAATGGCAGAGGAAAAGGAACCTCAGAACCTCTGAAGAATCAGAGGGCAGAAGACTGAAGCAGCTCTCTAAACATATTTTCTTGTCATCTTATGTTTTACCTTAAAATTTGATGTAGATGTTTTCAAGATTTAAAACTTCTTTTACTCTCTAGTCCTCTATCACAGTGATATAGATTTTGAAGCTATTCCATAATAAACCTAGTTTCTTTCAATACAAAAATATTTAAGCCATCATTAGGAAAACAGCAGCAAGGAGCTGGTGTCCTGAGCCAACACTTTCAGGAAACTGGGTTGAACTGAAGATGGCTGATGCTGCAGAGCAAGTTCAGCATCCGCACGCATTTTTCTGTTCTAGTATCAACCACATTATATCTTGGACCTCATTATATCTTGGTATAAATGCAATCAGTTTTTTCACTTTATGCACTGTGTCAGAGTGATCACCATCTAGAGCCTCCAGAATGATGCCAAGAAGGAGGTATGTGCAGCATTTTCTGACTCCTGCTGGTAAGCATTTCAACAATGGCACCTTTTAAAGATATCACACAGCTTACATCATGTGGGACCAAAAGGTTCCTCATCTCCTAGGAAATCTCTTCTACTCTTTCAGGATGAACACGAGGATGTGGTTCATTTGTCTCGTTTTCTCATCTGAGTTTAGGTATCACTGCAATTTATTTAAGATTAGCCAAAACATCTTCAAAACCACACCAAAACAAAATACTTAATACGTGGGTCAAATTATAAAAAAATAGGCATGTTTACAGAGGCAAAACACTGGAAATAGGCTACTGTCCAGTGCTACCCAAATGTCAACCTTCCCAGTGAGGCCTTGCCTGATCAACCTATTAAAACTGTAATCTCTGCTATGGCCCCCTTCCCTGCTTTCTTTTCCCCCATAACACTTATCACTATCTGATGTACTACATATTTTAATGATCTCATTCTCCCTCTCACCAGCAACTATAGATAAACATGAAGACTGGCCTTTTTAGTACTTGTTCACTGATGTTATCACTCACACTTAGAAAAGTAACCAGCATGTAGTAGGTGTTCTCAATGCTTGCTGAGATGGATGCATTTCAGATACTTCAATCATGTACCGTGAGGCCATACTGAGCTATTAGAAGTTCCTTACACACCGTGTTTATTTGTGTGCACCTTTTCTCCTTTCTGGAAAGTTTTCTCTTCCCTTTCCCCAGCTTTTTATGACAAATGGTTAAGGCCCATTCCTTAAACACTCAGCTCAAATGTCACCTCCTCTTAGAAGCATTCCTTATTTCTCACTGTTATCCTCCCAGCTGAACTATTGTTCTATAGGAAGCATTTTACACTTAAGAAACTTTTTAGTTGTTCACATGAATATCTCCTTCACAAGACATATACTGCCTATAGACAAGGGTATAACATTTTTTTACATATACCTAGTGTCTATCATTATGCCTTCAACATTGTAGGCATGCAAAAAATGGTTAGCCAAAGAATAAACACATGAGTGTATTAAATACTAATTATAAAATGAATTATATTTATACATTTCCAGTGTGCAAAGCAGGTTATTAGGCAGGAAGGTTTATAGAATGAATAGTTCACAGACCCCAATCTCGGGGAGCTCACATGACAGACAGGGTGATAGATATAAGGTAATTAAATTAAATTCATGTCAAAAGATGACAAGGGCTATAACAGAAAACAAAACAAAGTGCAGTGGGGATACAGAAGAGAAGGCAATTAATCCTGATGGAAAAGAACAGAGTCCTGATTATGAAATTTGATTTTAACTGGCAGGAATGAGTAGAAAGTATGTCTAGGCAGAGGAATAAGCATGTAGAAGTTGGGGGATGCAAGAGAAGTTTAAGGCTACACTTAGTTATCCAGCATGTCTAGGATATAGTTGCATGGAAGGACACAGAGCTAGACAGGCAGGCTATGTCCAGAGTGTACAGTCTTCATTGCCATTCTGAAGAGTCTGACCTTCATTTCATGGAAAATATGAAGCCATCAGAGAACCAATCATCTATCCATTTCAGAGACACGATTGGAGAAGATTCTCTAAATGGATGTTTCAAAGATGGATGGAAGGCAAGAGACATTACATTCATTCATTTGTTTAACAAATGTTTATCAAACATCCACTATACTCCAGGCATTATGCTGGAAGTAGGAAGTTCAAAGATATATACCTGCTCTTAAGAAGATCTCTCTGTTTAGCAAAGGAGACAGAGATGGGAATATGTAATCGTTATAAAAAATGACAGGTACAATACCAGAGCCTGTTCTAGGTCAGTGGCTCGAAACTTAACCATCAACAAAAGTTTTTAAGAAGACACATTCCAAAACATACAAAAATAGAAACAAAAAACAATGAGCTAAAGGTGAAAAACAACACCTTAAAAACACTCTTGGATTTTATTGGTTAATAAAGAAAAACCCTTTTTGTTCTCATTAAAAATTAAAGAAGGATATTTTGGGAAGAGTAATGTCATCGATACACTTTATTATTGTGTGATTTAAGGGTCTCCTCCTAACTTCAGTTTACTTTGCTACTTTGTTTCAATGCCTAGCATCTCTGAAAAAGAACTCACAAAGACAGGAGATCCAAATGGAAGAAGTGCAATACTGACTGCATTCGGTGTAGTTCAACACGCATTTTTCAATCTCATTTATCAAACATAGGCTCTTTTGCACCCCACTTTATGCTTATGGAGGCACAAAGAAAGGTACCAACATCTGCTTGTGGAGAAGAAGAGGGAAGGATCTACGATATTTTCTTACAGGAAAATACTTTGATTTTCATTTTGAAGATAAAGTATGAGTTTTCTGGGTAGACTTGACAGGGAATTCCAGGCAACAAGAGCTGCACGGAACAAGATGGGGAGTAACAGATACGGTATGTGATACCTGGGAACCACAGGCAGCTCATATGGCTTATGCATACGTGGGAGAGAAAGGTAGGTGGAAGTAAGACAAGTGAAACAGATAGTGGCAACTGGAGTCATTGCAGGGTTCTGAGCAGAAGAGTAAGTAATCAGCTTTATTGGTAGAAACATGTGAGGCACGGAAAGGAGAGAGTAGAGGTTGAGTTCTTAACCAGGAGGCTATTGCAATAGTTCAGGCAAGAAAAGATGAGCAATGGACTGGTTCTCACTGCTACAAGCATGCTGACACGAATGATTCTATTTCCCTAGTGAGAGACCTTAACTTGGCTTGGTGCCGTTAGCTGTTGGCTGCAGTCCTATTCCAAACTGTCACTTGACAAAATTCTTACAACCCTCTAATTGCTGTAAATGTGAAAGGCTGGCTATTACTTTGCTTACAGATCAAATCTGCATTGGGTCAATTCATCTACCGACTCTCCAGAACAGACAAAGCTGCTGAAATGCCAGAATGTCTCACCACAAATAAACTACAATTATGAAAATAATAATTGCTGCCAAACATATCAATGTTTGAGTTCTCCTCAAGTAGCCTCCCATTTGTTCCCCACCACATTACCCTTTAAAAATGTTTATGTCATTTTCACTTTATTAATAGCATTGGTATTTTCCTGTTTATTAAATTATTTGTTCATTGCCTATCTTCTCACCACTAGAAAGAAAGCTTCATGATAGCAGTGACCTTGTCTGTCATTCTGTTCACTGTTGTATTCTCAAGAACGGTACTATGGACATAAGAGGAACTCAGTAAAGGTTTGTTGCAGTAGATCTCCTTTACTACCAAATGCAACTATACCTCAGCTACTGCAGCACTGACTTCTGAAAGCTCAAAGCTAAACTTTTCTCTAGAGAATTTTCTTCTACTAATGGAGGTTACCTCACCCAGAAGTGCTTGGGAGGTCACACATGCCTGCCTCCCTTTCTCCCTCAGGGCAGCCCTAAATCAATGACTTAGAGATATGAGGGTAAAAAAGGCTGGTGCTCTTGCCTTCAGGTAGGGTAACTGAGTAGTAACATTCACGCTCCAGAACTCCTTATGAAGAGGCTGAGGCCAGCCTTTAGCTAAACCACCTCTTTTCATTGGCCTTATCCTGAGTCCTTCACTTGCTTACAGAGTTCACCTAGAAGCTGTCCCTCCAAATCATTTCCACAAATATTTACATCTCTGGTTCTGCTGCTAGGGAACCCAACCTAAGATATCTGTTGACTGTTTGAATGAATGAAGAAAAATGTAGAAATAATTCTTAGATCTTCTAGCAATATTTTTAATTCTTCCTGCATAAAACATCATAGATACACCTCAGTTAACAGAAATTAGCTAACGAAGTTGTGAACTGAGCCACTCATAAATACATAAATTTACTACTAGTTTAAGTACCTCATCCCATCCTCTTCTGCTCATTTGTCACTGTTGCCCTCATCTGAAGATTCTGGCTAAAACAATAAGGAATGGTATTTTATAAAACTAAAACAAAACAAAACACCATTTTATTTTATTTTATTTTATTTTTTTAATTTTTTAAATTTTTTATTATACTTTAAGTTGTAGGGTACATGTGCATAACGTGCAGGTTTGTTACATATGTATGCTTGTGCCATGTTGGTGTGCTGCA
>NW_012115311.1:444310-446919 GCF_000951035.1 Colobus angolensis palliatus | reverse complement strand
CCCAGGCTGGAGTGCAGTGGTGCGATCTTAGCTCACTGCAAGCTCCGCTTCCTGGGTTCACGCCATTCTCCTGCCTCAGCCTCCTGAGTAGCTGGGACTACAGGTGACCACCACCAGGCCCGGCTAATTTTTTTTTGTATTTTTTAGTAGAGACGGGGTTTCACTGTGTGAGCCAGGATGGTCTTATCTCCTGACCTCGTGATTCACCTGCCTTGGCCTTCCAAAGTGCTGGGATTACAGGCATGAACCACTGTGCCTGGCCTGTTTAGTATTATTATTATTATTATTGTACTTTCAGTTCTAGGGTACTTGTGCACAACGTGCAGGTTTGTTACATATAGTATACATGTGCCATGTTGGTGTGCTGCACCCATTAACTTGTCATTTACGTTAGGTATTTCTCCGAATGCTGTATCTCCCCATGCCCCCACCCCACGACAGGCCCCAGTGTGTGATGTTCCCGGCCCTGTGTCCAAGTGTTCTCATTGTTCAATTTCCACCTATGAGTGAGAACTTGCGGTGTTTGGTTTTCTGTCCTTGTGATACTTTGCTCACCTCCAGAATGGGAGAAAATTTTTGCAATCTACCCATCTGACATACGGCTAATATGCAGAATCTACAAAGAACTTAAACAAATTTACAAGAAAAAAATCAAACAACCCCATCAAAAAGTGGGCAAAGGATATGAACAGACACTTCTCAAAAGAAGACATTTATGCAGCCAACAGACACATGAAAAAATGCTCATCATCACTGGTCATCAGAGAAATGTAAATCAGAACCACAATGAGATACCATCTCACACCAGTTAGAATGGCAATCATTAAAAAGTCAGGAAACAACAGGTGCTGGCGAGGATGTGGAGAAATAGGAACGCTTTTACACTGTTGGTGGGAGTGTAAACTAGTTCAACCACTATGGAAGACAGTGTGGCGATTCCTCAAGGATCTAGAACTAGAAATACCATTTGACCCAGAGTTGTTTTTATTTTTATTACAAATAAGGACTAAAATTTTTAAAAATTCCTCTTCCATCAGAGTATCTCTGATTTTATCATAGAAATAATGATTTTCTTAATAAAATTATGCTTTACAATTAAAAAAGGATTAAAAAATTATAAACTAAATTTATAATAGTGAGTGACTTGAGGAAGGGGAGACCAGACTGGAAGTGGTGGCCAAAGGAGAACTCAGTTATAATTACAGTGTTTTATTTCTGCACAAGGAAGAGTAGAGTCAAATTTGGAAAAATATGAACAGTTGTTAAATCTGGGTGATAAATTTGGATATGTGTTATATATTTGTATTTACATTTTTTGTATTTTTAACGTTTTTCTCAAACTAAAAAAGTAAATAACACTTGAAAGGAATGTAGCTGTTCTGTAGTGGCAAGGGACATAACAAAACTAAGTAGAAAATACACATTGCATCTCAGTGGTTCTCAAGCTCCTTAAGCTTGTGATTTAGAAAATAAAGATGAAGAAACCCATAGAATCCTGTCTCCAGTCTTCTTTTCCAAAACAGCCCTGAGCACACCGCTTGCTGGTGTCTCCAGCTTCAGGAGTCTGTAGCTCTGACTCATCAACTCCATAACCCGCAAATTAGATGCCCGGATAATGTAACCACTTGATGGGTACACTGAAACAAAGGATATTACTGAAGTACCCAGCCGGGGAGGAACATCGTCTAAAAGACCACAGGAATTAATTTGGTAAACGTTTTCATGAATCACCCAGGTGACGGAACAGAAAACAGGGCTATTAAATTTACTGACGACAATCCTCAAATGAGATGTGATTGAGCATCAATGTAAGTGTAATAAACCGGTGAAGTGAAATTTAATAAGGATATCATTATTGATAAAAATGGAATAATATGGAATAACTGGCCAAAAAAATGTGGAAAATACTTTGGGATCAAGCTGAGCAAGGATTAGGAATATGATGCTCGAATTTTAAAAACCAAGTATTATATTATACATAGGCTAAAGTGTAGACTGTAACAATTGGTTGACCCACAGTCCTATCACATGGATAATACTTTAGTGACATACTTACTGCAGTACTATCCTCACTAAAATACAACGGGTTCAGCACAATAAACTTAAGCAGCAGTACAGTACAGTGGTTAGAACACAGGGCTGCAGCCAGAATGTATGAAGCCAGCTATGTGACCTTGGCCAAATTGTTTAACCTCTCTGTGCCTCAGTAGCCTCATTTGCAAGGCAGAGATAATAATATTATTGATATTATAGAGCTGTAGTGAGCAGTAACAAGTTACAGTTTGAAAACAGCTTAGAACAGTACCTGGCACAAAGTAGCTGCTATGCAAATGTTAAATTAAAAAAAAAATAAAGATAACCTAGGTAATACCATTCAGGACATAGGTATGGGCAAGGACTTCATGTCTAAAACACCAAAAGCAATGGTAACAAAAGCCAAAATTGACAAACGGGATCTAATTAAACTAAAGAGCTTCTGCACAGCAAAAGAAACTACCATCAGAGTGAACTGGCAACCTACAGAATGGGAGAAAATTTTTGCAATCTACTCATCTGACAAAAGGCTAATATCCAGAACCTATAAAGAACTCAAACAAATTTACAAGAAA
>NW_012115311.1:425835-443520 GCF_000951035.1 Colobus angolensis palliatus | reverse complement strand
GACTTGGAATCAACCCAAATGTCCATCAGTGACAGACTGGATTAAGAAAATGTGGCACATATATACCATGGAATACTATGCAGCCATAAAGGATGAGTTCGTGCCCTTTGTAGGGACATGGATGCAGCTGGAAACCATCATTCTCAGCAAACTATCTCAAGAACAGAAAACCAAACACTGCATGTTCTCACTCATGGGTGGGAATTGAACAATGAGATCACTTGGACACAGGAAGGGGAACATCACACACTGGGGCCTATTGTGGGGAGTGGGGAGTGGGGAGGGATAGCAATAGGAGATATACCTAATGTAAATGACGAGCTAATGGGTGCAGCACACCAACATGTATACATATGTAACAAACTTGCACACTGTGCACATGTACCCTAGAACTTAAAGTATAATTTAAAAATAATACATCAATTTGGAGATCATCTAGAGGAATCAAAAATTGTTACAAACCTAAAGATCTACATGGAAAAGTAGAGGCACTGGCATAATTTGTAAAAAATTAAAAAGGGGGAGGCAATAGAAGCCATTCTTAATATAGAAACTACTGCTCAATTGCTAATACAAATGTTTCCAAAACAGACTTTTCAAATTTTTAATGGGGAAGATGAGACAGAGGGAGCACCCTGGCTGTTCTGTGCAGTAGCTGACATTGGACAGGGCTTGAGTTCTCCAGCGTTCTTATCAGTGCTAAGAATGTTGTGATGACTCAATAATCATTTTTTTCCAGGAGACTTCAGAAAAGCTTTTACTTTTTCTATTTTCTGCCAGTATTTCTATGTGCCCTCCAGGACTTTGTGAATTTCAAAATTTATACTGTCACATTCAGTTTTCTTCAGCTTGAAGGGAGCTTCATATGTTGAATTATGCTGTGCTTTGTAAAGCATGTCATCATTCACTCCAGGATATTTAATTTTAAGAGGGCGGAATTTGCTAAATGGTTTACTTCATTTGGTTTCACACAAAAAAGTATAGAACTATGACAGAGGAAAAGTAAGTGTTTTAACAATAACTATCCATGATACAATATTTTAATGACCTGAGTTGGTTAGAGCACTTATATGACAGTTAAAGATCTATTATGTATGTAGAATTAACCTTACTGAATTCTAAAACAAGCATTAGTGCTCCTCAGTAGGCACGGCTGATCACAGGGGAGCTTGACCTGGAAGTTTCAGATGAAATTAGCACATACCAAGTCATTTAAACAAATACTTACTGGATATCTGCTGTGAATTAAGAACCACACCAAGTACCTGCCTCATGATTGGTAGATCACACACAGGAGTTACCGTTAACTTCTCTTTCCCTTCACCCTCCACATGGTTATAAAGGCTAAAATTAGCCCTGTAAACCTATTTCAATATGTCCCTTCTTTCCACTCTCATTGTTAATATGTTTGCTCAGCACCAACAATATGATCTGGATCACTTCCTAGTGTTTTCTGTGATTCAAGTCCTGCCTGTTTTTAATAACCATAATGCTGCTTTCTCTGTGCTCCACTTAGAAAACTCCTACTTATCCCTTAAGACTCAGTTTGAGTGCTACCTTCTCCCTATCACCTTCTACCATACCACAGACATGTATTCTGAGGGTTGAGCCTCCTCAAGGCTCCCATGGCACCTGCACATGCTCTATCATAGCTTATATACAATAACTGTACCATAAATGTTGATGCATATTCACCACTGACAAGCAAGCTGTACCAGGTCAAGATGGATATCATCATCTATACGTCATCCAGTGCCTAAAACAGACACTGCCAAACAAAATGAATAGATATTAGGTGAATGAATTAACATATAGTGAATAAACCAGGTTCTTGCCCTCAAAAAGTTCCCTATTTAGTTGGAAAGGCATGATTGGGCAAAGGGGAGGGGATGGAAATAAGATACAGAAACCACTACAGTGCAAACCAATGTTTGATAAGAAAGCAGGGTATATGGCAAGAAGCTAACAGTTACTATGTTGCCTAAATGTTTAGGCACCTAAAGGTGCCAGATACTGTGGTTGGCCTATTGCACACATTCTCTCATTTATTCCTCACAACAACCCTGCAAGGTATTATTATTTCAATTTGATAGGCAGGGAAGTTAAGACTCAAGGAGTTAAGGGCTCAGAAAAGTTAGTAAAGACTGGATTTGATCTCTAAAACCCATGCCCTTTCTATCACAATGATACAAATTCAATGCTGTGGAGTGTCAGAGGAGGGAACAGTTACACCCAGAATGAAGAAAAATCACAAAAGGTTTTATGTAGAAGTTACAGTGGACCAAACCTTGAAGGGCTGGGGGAGAAAGGAGCTACATTTTAGATGGAGGAATAAAGCAGGCATGCTACAAATTCAAAACTTGTGAGTAGGACGCTAAATGGTCTGGAGTAAATTGAGAATATCTGCAGAAAGTCTCACTGAAAGAGAAAGTTGGGGCTATCCTGGGAGACCTGGGATCTCCCAATCTAAGCACTGCTATTAGAAAAATAACCAAGAGCATAGGTCATGTTAATGATTGGACCTGTGCCGTCCTCTTCAATTATGAAGGATAGCAAATGAAAAACACTCTGGCAGTAAAAGTATTTCAGAGCCCTAAAATAAGTCTGATTTTAATATAGACATGTATTTTTAACCAGGGAGGAAATACAGCTACAGAAGTTAACATATTCAAGTGTCCTCTTAATATCAAATTAACATAACATCAGAGAAAATCAAGTAAATAGATTCACTTCACAAATGGGAGTCATATATTCCCTTTCGTAAATGTATCCTTACAAAAGTAATTACTTTCATTACCTATGTCATACTCTTCAGACATCTTGATTTTAACTAAATACATGAATTGCCCAGCTTGCTGGCTTTATGAAATCTGATTATCAAAACATAACATGGCCATATTTAAAAGTATACTGGTTGTGTTTTATTTGTGTATGTTTGCTGACAGTTTTACTTATCAAGATTATGTTTTGAATGGCTTTTATAACTAATTTGTTCAAATGACATTCATAAACTAAGTGTGACTAATTATTTAGATGGTAACATCACAACTCCATTGAAAGGAATCTAAAATAAACAAAGTAAAGACCTTAAGTGGATTATCTCATAGATTAGAAAAGTCTTAAACATTCTTTATAGACTGCCTTTTTTAGGTCTTTTAAACATATGTTTCTCTTAAAGCAATTTTATGAGCTGAAATGTTATAGCAAATGTAGCCCTAAAGCTGTATATAATAAATAATAAATTCCCCACACTGAAATTAGTAGGAATGTCAGTCTAGTTAGTAAAAAATCTTTAATGTATTTTTTTTTTTTAATTTTAAATTTTTGCAGGTGCTGATATGGTTTGGCTGTGAACCCACCCAAATCCCATCCTTGAATTCTCACATGTTGTGGGAGGGACCCAGTGGGAACTAATTGAATCATAGCGGCAGGTCTTTCCTGTGCTGTTCTCGTGACAGTAAGTCTCATGAGATCTGATAGTTTTAAAAAGGGGAGTTTCCCTGCACAAGCTCTCTCCTCTTGTCTGCCACCATGTGAGACATTTCCACTAACAGCATACAAGGGTTCCCTTTTCTCCACATCTTCACCAGCATTTGCTATTGACTGACTTTTGGATAAAAGCCATTTTAACTGGGTAATATATGTATTTTAAACAGAAATCGAGACATTTCACTTCCAACTTTACATAGTAAATAACCAATATTGTTGGAGATACTTAGGGCCCTTATTAAAATGAATAGATATTTTACTTGTAATACTATTATTAATCAATAATATAGTAATGGGTACTATAAAATATAAATATTTAGCTTTGAATTTTTAATTATATTTTCATTTTACGATTTATTTTCATAGATAACGTATCTATACTTTTATCTAGCCGATGTCAGAATTACTATAGAATATAAATTAGCAGCATGCAACTCTTTACAATTTATGGATCATTTCTTATTTTGTAACAAATGGTTAGTATTATAGACATTCTAGGCAGAAAGTAAGGCATGGTATCTCTAATCCTTTTAACTTTTAAAAGCATGGTGAATACTGTCTTCTTTTTGCCCAATGAAAGATATTCAAATACAAAGCTAAGAAAGATATTCTTATATAAATGACCCCAACTGCTCCTCTTAGTCAGAGATGAAAGAACTGAGACCCAAAGAAAGGCTCAAAAATATATAGCTTCAAATGAGCATATTATAAATTAAAGATTGAAAATCAATAATTTAGGCATTCACATCAAAAAGTTTTAAAAAAGAACACGTGAAATCCAACAAAAACAAAACGAAGGGTATAATAAAGATAAAATCAGAAATTACTGAAATAGAAACAAAACATACAAAAGAGAATTTCAACAATGCCAAAAGTTAGTTCTTTGACCAATAATATTGATAAACCCCTGGCAAAACTGATTGCGAAGGCAAATAGCCAATACCAGGCATAAAAATGGGAATATCAATATTGAGCCTAAGGACATTAAAATATCATAAGATGATATTCTAAATAACTTTATGCCAATAATTAGAGGGAACAGATCCTAAAACAACATTTATCAGAACTTCATATGGCTAATAAACATAATGAATCTGCAACTAAAAAGCCTGCTTATAAAGATAATGGTGGTAACATACACCTAGAAATAATCACTAATACTTGTTATATTTCATTGTCTCCTTTTTTGCTGGTTGTGTTAGGAAACGACCATAATCTAAAATTAGAATTGACTGAGGCAGTTCAGCCTAATATATCTTTCTAAACATATATTTTATTGTTCAAAATAAAGGAATGGAGAAACTGCCCTCATGATATGAAGAAACTCTCATGTAAAATGACTTTCTTTCTCCTAGGGTATTATATTGGGAGCTGAGTTTAATTTCTAAAGCCATCCTTAAGAAAAAAATCGGTTTTCTGCTTGATTATTGTAAGATATTAAATTTAAATTCACTTGTTTTCACTTTAAATTGATAGTATATACTTATATGGCATCTGTATATACATCTCCATGGTGAAACAATTCTCATAAAAAGTGACTTCCTCTTTTTTGAGTATAAATTTCAATGACAATTTCAACTTTTGAAGCCATCTTTAAGAATAAAAGATTTTTTCCTTGATTATTTTAAAATATTAAATTTAAATTCATTTGTTTTGCTCTAAATTGATACTATACACTTAAGTAGCATCTGTATATACATTAAAACTGTCAAGTAATAACATATTTTTAAAGGAACCCTCAGTCTACAGTAGGAGGTAAACACTATGCAATCAAAACACAAATTCTGCTAAGAATGAACTGCAATGCTCACTTATCATCCTTAAATACAAAATACTGGTCTTGCTAGGTGCCCTGTAACTCAAAAATTGGAACTATGATATGTTACGAATAGAAATTATTCAAGCAAGAACTAGCAAACTAGTTGAAAATTCTGATTCTCTCATTGTATTTCCAACTTTATCCATGTGAGACGAAAAACTAATTGAATAGCTTAAAGGACAAGGGAAAAAAAAGAGAGTGTTTCAGGGGAACATAGAAGATTGAAATAATTACAAGTAATTACAGCTCCTGTAGGATCATGTTTCTTATTTCTTCCTATATCTCCTATAATACACAGCCCTGTAGTTTTAATATGACAAATATTTAAAAATTTTTTGAGTTGAAAGTTCTAAGTTTATATAATTCATCATTCATACAAAGAGCCATGAGAAGATATAAAAATAGTGTGGTAAAAATTTGGATGAAGCCGAATAAAAAACCAGTATTAGTCTTCTTTTAAAAAATAATTACAACCTTTATTTTAGATTTAGGGGGTACATGTGCAGGTTTGTTACATGGCTATATTGTGTGATCCTGAGGTTTAGGGTATGACTGATCCTGCCACCTACATAGTAAACATAGTAACCAATGTTAGTTTTCAATCCTTGCTCCCCTCCTTCTCTCTGCCATTTAGCAGTCCCCACTATCTATTGTTGCCATCTTTATGTCTATGAATACTCAATGTTTAGTTCCCACTTATAAGAGAGAACATGTAAAATCCTATATTCTTAAAGCACTTGAAAAGGCTAGAAATTTTCTGAAATATGTAGTTGACCTATATAAAATTTGGGAAATGAAATGATGGGTGATAGGAGAAAGAAACATGGAAAGCTATGAGTGAGAATGTGGGGGACAAGTAATATGACAATGAGAAGAGGGCTTTCTAGGGAACAAATTCTTAACATTTAATGCCTAACACATTGAGAAGACTTATATTTAGCTTGGCAAATTCATGGATCTAGCTTTGTAACTAGAATTCTCTAATACTGGCAGAAATGATGGTAGGTAGCAGAAAATCAGGATTAAAAATGTATTGTAAACAACAAAGAAGAATACCTTCTATTTCCAAATAATGTAGAATGAACACTATATGACAGAGATACTGAGGATATTGAGGGGGATGTTGAGGTAGATGAAGATAAGGGGAATAATTTACTATGACAGAAGCTCATCATCTCCTGAGTGTGAAACAGATAACCTTCAGTTCCATTTCAAACAGCCATCAGCAAGTTAGAAGTATCTGAAGAAATAACGGTGTCTGTTGACCTTGTTACACACCATTAACAATAGCAAATTTAAATTTTGCATATATTATGTTAAATTAATTTATTCCTAAATACATTCGTTACACTATTGTAAACAGTATTTTTAAATTTTTTCCCATTGCTGTATATACTAGTATATATATATATATATATGGAATATATTATATATGGAATACAATTGATTTTTGTACATTTTCCTTGTATCTTATGACCTTGCTTAACTTGGTTGTTAGTTATAACACCTTTTTTATACGTTTCTTA
Source organism: Colobus angolensis palliatus (assembly GCF_000951035.1). Taxonomy (NCBI): domain Eukaryota; kingdom Metazoa; phylum Chordata; class Mammalia; order Primates; family Cercopithecidae; genus Colobus; species Colobus angolensis. Next base: position 436,686 of record NW_012115311.1, on the reverse strand, counting down.
AGATTTTTTATATACACATTCACGCAAGTGTGTCATCTATAAATAACATGTATGCCATTTATTAAGGTTTCTGGCTTTATTGTGCTAGCTGGCACCTCCAGCATAATATGAGTAGTTAATATTCTTGTCTTTTCTCCTAATCATGAGAAAAACATTAGTTTTTCATTTTTAAATATGAAGTTAGCTATAGGCTTTTTATAGATGCCTCTTATTTGATTGCGGAAGTTTCCTGATATTTTTAGTTTATGTGATGTTTTATCATGGACGCGTATTGAATTTTCTCACATGATTTTTCTGGCGGCAATTAGAGGATCATATGGTTTTTTATTTATTCTGTAAATGTGTTATATTATTTGATTTTTAAATGTTCAGCCAGCCTTACATTCCTGAGATAAAACCTCCTTAGTTATGACATATTATCCTTTTTATATATTGTTGAATTTGATTTGTTAACATTTGTTAAAAATTTTTGCATCTATGTTCATAGGAAATTCTGAATTGTAATTTTATTTTTTTGTATTATACAGGTCTGCTGATAAAAAAACACTCTCAGTTTTTGTCTGAAAATGTCATTATTTTTCCTTCTGAAGAATATTTTTGTCAAATATACTAATCTATACTGATCTTTTTTTCTTTCAGCACTTCAGTTGAATTGTGGTTCATATTTATTTCTCAGGAGAAGTCAGCATTTTTATCATTGTTCCCCTACAGGTAATACGTCTTTTTTCCTCTGGTAATTTTAAAGATTTTTCTCTTAGTTTTTAGTAATTTGATTACATGCCATGTAGTGTTTTTTTGTTTATTCTGCTTGAAGTTCATTGAGCTTCCTGGATTGGTAACATTATCTTTTTTATCAAATTTGAGAATTTTCTTACCATTATCTCTTCAAATATTTTTCTGTCCCATTTTTTTCTCCTCTCTTTTGAGACTACAATTGTGTGTATGTGAAGCTGCTTTTTTAGGGCTGTCATTTTTACACTAAGAATTTCCAATTATTGTCATTATGTTCACATTTTTCTCCCTTTAAATGTTTGAATCTATTTATGACAACTGTTTTATAGTCCTTGTCTGCTAATTCCATCATCCTGTCATTTTTAGTCTATTTCTATTGACCAATATTCCTGCTTTTTTGTATGTCTAGTAATTTCCTGTTGAATGCTTGACTCAATGAATGCTATGTTGCTGAGTGTTTGGATTTTGTGGTCTTCTTGGTTGAGTGTTAAGTTTTGTTGAGGTATGAAGTCAATTTACTGTTGAATCACCTTGATTTTTTCAATGTATTCCTCCCTACCTCCCCAATATTTAAAAATATTTTTATTTTTAAAGCCACTTTGTATCAGACAAAACTTTCAAAATAATATTAAATAGCAAGTATCCTTCTTTATCAGGGCTTAGTTTTAAAATTTGTAAGGATAGGTATGGAGTAACTCTTACTTTAAGGATAGATCAGTCCTACTTCTAAACATAGACTTTAAAAGATAAATACCCTTCTGAATACCAGGGGTATTTAATGAAGGCTCCTGGTCATGTAGGAGCTCTGGTAGCTGTTCACGTCAAAGATCCCTAGTAGTTCTTCTTTTCCTAGTGTTTGTGAATTTTGTTCATTCTTACAGTTTTTATTGTGGTAGGGCCAATCTGGTACCACTACCATCATGGTCAGAGGTATAAATCCCAAAAGGCAGTTTTTCACCATATCTCAGCTTTTCCTGGGTCCTTTCTTCTTTCTCCTTTGACCCACTAACTCTGCCCTTTATTCTCCTACAATTCTGTCTCAAGAACTGATAATCACTTAGTGAAAAGACCCAAACCAGAAACTAACTCTTATAACTCAATTCAATGTTCTATTATACTATATATTTTTTACTTCCTGGGATTAAAACACTAACAATCTAAGTTAGCTTTAAGTTGTTCATTACTTGATATATTTCTTGACTTATCTTTCTGTTTTGTTTTTAGTGGATCTGTCATTTATATATTATTTTTTAAAAATTAGAACAGGTTCGTTCATAAAGCTAAAAATGACCCATATTGAGAAAAACTGTTTGATTAAAAGCTGAACCAGCATTCTAACCATATAAAATTACCCAAAAAGTAACTTTAAGGAAGGCAAAGAGACAACTAATAACATACTTCTTCCAGATTTCTGGGTTCCTTATCTCATACCTGAGATTCACATAGTTTATTATTTCTCCTTGTGAGCTCTTTTAGCTGCTTGTGAGAGAATAGGCTTAGATCCTACATGTTTGTCTTCTAACTTAAGAGCCTTTATGTTGATGAGATCTGTTCCTAGAATGTAATGTTCATCACTCTCCGTCCACAGAATATCTATTAATTCATGTTTATAAAGCATTAGTCACTTTAAAAATAAATTTTGCATGGTTTTATTACCTTTAAAGGAGAGAAACGAGCAAGAAGAACAGAAATAAAACTGGTTTATAAAATGGGTCTTTAAGAAAGTATTTTTAAATTGTACCAGGAGGGAAACAAATGATTAAATGAGATTTTTAAGAGGCTGTGGGTCTAATAGTCTTACCTGTGTAGCTGAATATATTCTCGGGGTCTGTTGAGCAGGTGAAGGAATCTGTCAACAATCTTGTTTTTTCCTACACCCTGTAATTACACAGAAAACATTAAACAAAAAGAGGCTATTTTCTGGAGATAAGCTTATGCCAAACCAGAAAAGTCTTTTACCAAAACCTGCTTTCTCACCTTTTTACTGTTTTAGTTTATCATTCATGAAAATCAAACTGGCAAACATATACGGAATATCTCCTACGACATGAGGGTTTAAAAAATTTATTTCTAAACATACTAGTCCTAAGTCATTCTTATTTGAAAGGAAATCCATAAATTAGCCTCCTACATATTGATTTTTCTGTTCTGTAAATTTACACTGAAGTCTAGGCATCACAGCAGATGGCTATAGTATTAACTATTTCAGATTTGAAGGATGTCATCAAAGGTGATCAAGTAAGTATAAAACAATGGTTTCCCTAATCAGTTCTTCAGAATTATGATTTTCAGCTACAGAAAGGTAAATATAATACTGTACTGTTTCTATTAGAATCAAACACTCATTTCTTTTCCTTTTATCCTATTTTAAAGTCCTTTAAAACCTTGGAAACCTAGTGTATTAATAAAACTCAACTATATGTACTCTTCCTAGAAATGCCCTCATTTCCTTACCACTTACTGGTGCTGAGAGTTGCTATCCCTTTGTAGAAGACAGACTGTTAAAAATGGAATCCACCCCCATGCTATTTTGCTATTTCAAAGTTTTCACTTAGAGGTGAAATACAATTAATGGGGTGTAAATCTTTTAACAAGTAGGTTGTGTGGAAAGAGTTATAGTTTAAAAGCTGACTTCATATCATACATGCTAGCAAAAATAACTCTTACTGATTCTTATATGGGTTGAGCATCACTAATCCAAAAATCTGAAACAAAATGCTCCAAATTCTGAAACTTTTTGAGCACCAACAAGATGCTGAAAGGTCATGCTCAATAGAAATGCTCATTGGAGCACTTCAGATTTTGGATTTTTAGATTAGGGATGCTCAACTGGTATGTATATGTAAATATTCTAAAATGTGAAATGCTTCTGGTCCCAAGCATCTAAGATAAGGGACACTTAACCTATACTATGCCAGGCTGTAGGGTAAGTATTTTCATGGGTTATTTCATTTCATCATCACAACAGTCCCATGAGGTAGGGGTTAAAATTATTTCAACCTCACAAATCAAGAAACCAAGGCTCAGAGGTAAGCACTGTGCACACAGTCACACACAGGTAATTCTAGTGAAACCAGGACTCACATCCAGGTCTATATGATTCTGATGCTCATAATTATAGTCCCTGCATTATGGAATATCTTACTTTCAGTTTGAAATTGATTTTGGTAATCTGGGCCTTAAGTTATCTCCTTCCTCACTTCTAGGTCCATCCTAAAGAAATAATTAGGTAGACTGAGGCAATGTATGGTATACAGCACCAATAGCAGAAGCCCAATAGGGAAGCAGGCATTTTTACTGGTATTTTTACTACATACTCAAACATCTTGTGAAGAAAAGCATTCTACAAGCATCAAGGATAGACATTCAAATCAATTGAAATGGTATGATTGAGTGCCACAGGGCGTAGAAACCATGTCTGTTTTACTTACCACTATATCCCCAGAGCTCAGCACAGTGCCTGAGAGTGCGTTCAATAAATATTTGTTAAGTGAATAAACAAATATAGGGAGCTTGGAAAGTACTGGAAAAGGAGTGAAGATTCTGGTAATATATAAGTGGTGACCATATTAATAAGGATGCTGAAATTATGGACTTATAAAAGAAGAACGGGCCAGGGGCATGACTCACATCAGCAATCCCAGAGATTTGGGTGGCTTAAGTGGGAGGATCACTTGAGCCCAGAAGTCCCAGATCAGCCTGGGCAACACAGTGAGGCCCTATCTCTATAAAAACAAAAACAAACAAACAAACAAACAAAAATTAGCCAGGTATGGTGGCACATGCCTGTAGTCCTAGCTACTTGGGAGCCTGAGGTGGAAAGATTTCTTGAACCTAGGAATTTGAGGCTGCAGTGAGCCATGATCACACCACTACATTACAGCCTGGTGATGGAGCAAGACTCCACCTGTATGTATGTATGTATGTATAAATAAATAAATAAATAAATAAATAAATAAATAAATAAAGTGGGAGAAATTTTAAAAGTGAATTATTTCACCTACAAAAGATTCAAGGTTATCGGAGCTGAATGTCAAATTGACAAATTCACTAAAGTTAGAACAATGGATAATTTCGTCTTCTAGGAATCTTTTCAGTATCTAATTGGATTTCACCCAAAATAGTTTCAAGCCTAGCATAGAAGCACAAAGGAGGAAAATCACATTTGCATATTTGTATGTAAATTACATCCGGTATGTAAAACTTTAAATGGCATGTGACCATAAATATAAATTTTTAAATAGATAAATTCAGATGAGTAAAATGTCTGTGTTAATATATTCGTTCTGTTAAATTCAGCAATCCTAGAAAAAGCAGACATCCTAAATGCATTACAATGTCAGAAATACAAAGGATTTCCTGGAAGAAATGTCATGAAAATGTGCTATCAAGGAGTTCCTCCTCCCTCCCCACCTCTGAAGCTATTAAATAGCCATGCTTATTCAAATTCCTTCTGAGCAAGGCATGATTTAGGAGTCACAAGTCCCATAAATGTAGTTTGAGTCCCAGCTGCCACTAAGGAGCTCTTTTGCTGTGTCTCTAAATGTTGGAGTCTCCAGAACCCCAACCTCAGCTGTCTTGCTCCATATGCTCTCTCTCTGGGAAATACTACCCACTACCATGACCTCAGTCATCATATACAGCTCACACTTCTTTTCTAAGCTTCACTGAATATCCCCTATTCTTAACCACCAACTGAACTTCTGAAACAGATGCTTATTATCCTTCCACCCAAACCTACTTTTGTCTCTTTTCAACCCCCATATAACAGTATTGCCACATACTCAGCTGCTCAATAAAAGAATGCTAGAATATTTTTGATGGCTTCATTTTTCCCCCTCTGACCTCATGCAAAATGTCATTAGGATCTCTGCAGTCCCTACCTGCAAAACTTTTAGTTTTATTCTTTCCCTCCATTCCGTTTCCTTCATTCCTCTTTCCCTTCCAACATTTTCTCCCTCCCTCCCTTCTTTTCTCCCTCTCTCACTTCCTTGCCTAACTCATCAATTATTTGAGCACCTAATATTACAGCATTGTACTAGCTGAGCTGGCTATAGTAGTAAAGAAAACAGCTACAGCCTCTCACCATATTCACAGCTTACAGTCTAGTAGGGAACACAGACAACACATATAATAGATAGTATCCTCATACGACAATCCAAGATGCTTGAAGATTTAACCTAAGGGCTCAGGAAGGCCGACTGCACAGTTATGTTTAGATTGAGATATCAAGGAATTAAAGAGGTACAGGGAAAGATAAAAAACGGGAGTGTTACAGGTAGAACAGTATGTGTCAAGACTTGTGGGTAACAGTCAGCTGGAGAGCTGGACAGGTCTGCAAGAAGTCAGAAGCTAGAGAAAAGGAGAAAGGGAGTGGTAAGAAACCAGGCTAGAAAGGTAGGTGGGGTTTAAGTCTGGCAAAGCCCTGGAAGCCACTTAAAAGAGTCAGAACTGTTTCCTCAAAGCACGAAGAAGCCACTGAAGTAAAGGAATAATAGGATCAGATTTTCAGTTTTAGAAAATTGCTCTGACGGAATGGTACGGTGGAGTCTGGTAGAGAGCAGAAGAGAAAGCAAGAAAGCAGTCTGAAATTCCTTTAAAATTCAAGCAGGAGATGATGGTGGTCTAAACTACGGGATAGACAGAAATGAATAGATTTAAGAGATATTTAGGAAAAGGAACCAACAGGACTCAGCGAGGGCTTGGAGTTAAGGATGAGGAGATGACGAAGTCAAAATTTCTGTCTTGGGCAATAGAGTGGCAGGTCACAGAAGAAACAGGGGAGAAGAACTGAATTAGCTGGGTGGGGAAGGGAAGTCTAGCTATAAAAGGCAGTTTAATTTTGGATATGTTTACTTTGAAGTGTCTGCTTCCCATATCTGCTCCTTCCTCTCCAATTCACTGTCTCAGCTCACGGGTAGCTCATCCCCTCCCCAAACTACTGGAAAGGGCCTAATTTGGTTTGGTTTCCCACCTCCAGATTTACAACAAGATAATCCCCAATTTGTTTAGTTATTTTTCTAAAACAGAGATCTCATCAAGTTGCTTACTACTTCATTTAAGAAGCTCTGACAATTCCTTTGAGGAAATGCTGAAAGCATCATCTAGGAAAGAATTTCTGTAAATATCCTGAGCAAAATGAAACAGTTATAATGACTTGTTCCTTCTAATCACAGTTTTTGCCTAGAATAGAAAATTCTCTGGATTATTTTAATTGAATAAAGACATAAATAGTGTCTTATTGTTCCATTATAAAGTTACACATGCTCATTTTTCTCAATGGGAAACTCAGAAAACAATAATCAGCCAATGTCCAACTGCTTAAAAAATCTGCTAACATTTTCATTTTGTTCCTATACATATTTATGTTTACTTACTAGTAAAAATTCCCTTTATATATGTAATTTGTATCCTTCAGTAAAAATCAACATGAAATAGATAAATTTTTATATCATTAACTCTTATTGAGAATAATATTTAGTAAGTGAAAATTTGAAATGGGAGAAGAAACTTGTGGAATGAGAGATCCTAAAAAATAAAAATAATCTCATGAGAATGACACTAACATTTATCATTCTGTTCTGCCGGACTGTGCTTTTCATGACAGCGTACTGGCCAGAGGGATTTTCGCAGAAGCAGGAGTTGGGCGGCCCTTTCACTACCAGGTTAGGAGAAGTAGGAATTATGCGAAGCCCCACAGACAGGAGTCAAACCAAGGAGAGGAAGTAAGCATGCGTCCAGTTTCTGAGAGAAAAGCTCAAGGACCTTGACTTTAAGAACTCTGAGGGATTCTGGGACTCTTATAACTTCCTCAGGTTTATTATTTTAATTACCCTGTTTCCTCAGAGAGATTAGCAATAAAATTCTTTACAGCAAAGGGACTTTGGGGCTTTTCTTCCTGGACAAGAAAAAAATAAAGAATGTACAAAACTCTATCCATGTTCCATCAAAGGAGGAGAGAAAGAAAGAAATGGAGTAGGAGAAAAAAGCTAAAAAGGAATGAAAAACAGGCCAAGAGAAAATTAGTCTAGGAATGGGGTTTGGACTAAATGTTGGGACTTGAAGGCTGAAGGGTTTGTGAGAGGCCTTGAGGGATCCCTGCAACAGCAGATAAACTCACAAGCATGCTGCTGATCAACCCTTTGTGACTCACTCAAACAAGTTCCTTTCAGCCACTGTCTCCTAAAAAATACCCTTCCACATCCATGTCTTTGCTTATGTGGTTTCTTTTGACTACAATAGCTCATCCTTGCCTATCTGTCTGTCATCTTCCACTATCCCCACCTAGCCTTCTGATGAAATGTCCGAACTTCTCCAAAGCTTTGCCTATCTGTCCCATTGTTTTCTCTCCTTTAACTCTCAGCACGAGAATGATTTCCTCCTTTGGGTTCCTAAACCACTCTCTCTCACCAGTATACTCTAGCAATGTGCCAGGTCCTTGGCCAGCAGATAGGCTTGCTTCTTGAGGCCAGGATCATCCCCCTATTCAGGTCTCTAAATGTGATGGAGTCAAAGATCAGTCAGTTTAAGGTTGTAAAATCACCTACAACACATGTCTGGGAGCTCCCTGCATGTTATCTAAGGTTCAGAAGGGAGAACAGCGAGGAAGCAAATCCAGATCTTTTCTTCAGCAATTTTAAAAAATGGACTCCAGGTGAGTATTTGCCACTGCCAATGTTCAGCTTTTTTGCATGTTCTCTGAATCTTGTTAACTGTGGGCCTTCTTTTAGTTCCCTCCAATTCTTTAATAATTTTCATAAAGTTAGTTCAGTTTGTATAACAGAGATGTTCTTTGCATAAGGCACTAATTTCTTTGTTAGAAAAGTCACCACATTAATGTCATTAACAAATACCAATTACAATAAAAAATAAAATAAACTAACATTATAGTAAACGAAGAAATAAATTTTAATTGCTTTAAAAAAATCCCATCTAATGTTGAACCTTCTAATTCTTTGCTTAAATGCCTAAAAATACACTGTGCTATCCCTCTCATGTGGGAATTTTTACCACCATCTGAGCTTAGATTTGTTTATTTGAGTAGAGAGGGTTTAGACAAGCTAATCTCCAAATACTATTTTACAAAGATATTCTTTGGTCTTATAACAAAATAAGAAATCACTGCTAATGATCACCAGAAATTTCTTATTTTCCAAATTCTCTCAATACATATACATTACTTTGGTAATCAGAAAAAAATTATGAGGGAGGGTCCAAGATGGCCAAACTGGAACAGCTCCAGTCTACAGCTCACAGCATGAGTGATGCAGAAGATGGGTGATTTCTGCATTTTCAACTGAGGTACCAGGTTCATCTCACTGGGGCTTGTTGGACAGTGGGTATAGGACAGTGGGTGCAGCCCGCGGGCTGTGAGCCGAAGCAGGGCGAGGCATTGCCTCACCCAGGAAGCACAAGGGGTCGGGGAATTCCCTTTCCTAGCCAAGGGAAGCCATGACAGATGGCACCTGGAAAATTGGGTCACTCCCACCCTAATAATATTGCGCTTTTCCAATGGTCTTAGCAAATGGCACACCAGGAGATTCTATCCCGTGCCTGGCTCAGAGGGTCCCATGCCCACAGAGACTTCCTCACTTCTAGCACAGCAGTCTGAGATCAAACCACTAGGCAGCAAGGAGGCTGGGGGAGGGGCGCCCGCCATTGCTGAGCCTTGAGTAGGTAAACAAAGAGGCCAGGAAGCTCGAACTGGGTGGAGCCCACCACAGCTCAAGGGGGCCCGCCTGCCTCTGTAGACTCCACCTCTGAGGGCAGGGCATAGCTGAACAAAAGGCAACAGGAACTTCTGCAGACTTAAAGTCCTAGTCTGACAGCTTTGAAGAGAGTAGTGGTTCTCTCAGCACAGAGTTTGAGATCTGAGAACGGACAGACTGCCTCCTCAAGTGGGTCCCTGACTCCTGAGTAGCCGAACCGGGAGGCAACTCCCAGAAGGGGCCAACTGACACCTCATACAGCTGGGTGCCCCTCTGACACGAAGCTTCCAGAGGAAGGATCAGGCAGCAACATTTGCCATTCTGCAATATTTGCGGTTCTGCAGCCTCCACTGGTGATACCCAGGAATACAGGGTCTGGAGTGGACCTCCAGCAAACTCCAACAGATCTGCAGCTGAGGGTCCTGACTGTTAGAAGGAAAACTAACAGAAAGGACATCCACACCAAAACCCCACCTGTATGTCACCATCATCAGAGACCAAAGGTAGATAAAACCACAAAGATGGGGAGAAACCAGAGCAGAAAAGCTGAAAATTCGAAAAATCAGAGCGCCTCTTCTCCTGCAAAGGAACGCAGCTCCTTGCCAGCAACAGAACAAAGCAGGACGTAGAATGACTTTGATGAGTTGAGAGAAGAAGGCTTCAGAAGACTGGTAATAACAAACTTCTCCAAGATAAAGGAGGATGTTTGAACCTATCACAAAGAAGTTAAAAACCTTGAAAAAAGATTACACAAATGGCTAACTAGAATAAACAGTGTAGAGAAGACCTTAAGTGACCGGATGGAGCTGAAAACCATGGCACAAGAACAACGTGATGCATGCATAAGCTTCAGTACCTGATTTGATCAACTGGAAGAAAGGGTATCAGTGATTGAAGATCAAATTAATGAAATGAAGTGAGAAGAGAAGTGTAGAGAAAAAAAAGGAAAAAGAAATGAACAAAACCTCCAAAAAATATGGGACTATGTGAAAAGACCAAATATACATCTGATTGGTGTACCTGAAAGTGACGGGGAGAACGGAACCAAGTCAGAAAACACTCTTCAGGATGTTATCCAGGAGAACTTCCCCAACCTAGCAAGGCAGGCCAACATTCAAATTCAGAAAATACAGAGAACGCCACAGAGATACTCCTTGAGAAGAGCAAGACACACAATTGTCAGATTCAACAAAGTTGAAATGAAGGAAAAAATGTTAAGGGCAGCCACAGAGAAGGGTCAGGTTACCCACAAAGGGAAGCCCATCAGACTAACAGCAGATATCTCGGCAGAAACTCTACAAGCCAGAAGAGAATGGGGGCCAATATTCAACATTCTTAAAGAAAAGAATTTTAAACCCAGAATTTCATATCCAGCCAAACTAAGTTTCATAAGTGAAGGAGAAATAAAATC
>NW_012115311.1:425399-425667 GCF_000951035.1 Colobus angolensis palliatus | reverse complement strand
AACAAAAAAGCAGGGGTTGCAATCCTAGTCTCTGACAAAACAGACTTTAAACTAACAAATATCAGAAGAGACAAAGAAGGTCATTACATAATGGTAAAGGGATCAATTCAACAAGAACAGCTAACTATCCTAAATATATATGAACCCAATACAGGAGAACCCAGATTCATAAAGCAAGTGCTTAGAGACCTACAAAGAGACTTAGACTCCCACACAATAATAATGGGAGACTTTAACACCCCACTGTCAACATTAGACAGATCAACGA
>NW_012115311.1:424870-425349 GCF_000951035.1 Colobus angolensis palliatus | reverse complement strand
ATTTCATATCCAGCCAAACTAAGTTTCATAAGTGAAGGAGAAATAAAATCCTTTACAGACAAGCAAATGCTTAGAGATTCTGTCACCACCAGGCCGGCCCTACAAGAGATCCTGAAGGAAGCACTAAACATGGGAAGGAACAACAGGTACCAGCCATTGCAAAAACATGCCAAATCATAAAGACCGTTGATGCTAGGAAGAAACTGCATCAACTAATGAGCAAAATAACCAGCTAACATCATAATAACAGGATCAAATTCACATATAACAATATTAACCTTAAATGTAAATGGGCTAAATGATCCAATTAAAAGACACAGACTGGCAAAATGGATAAAGAGTCAAGACCCATCAGTTTGCTATATTCAGGAGACCCATCTCACGTGCAGAGACACACATAGGCTCAAAATAAAGGGATGGAGGAAAATCTACCAAGCAAATGGAAAACAAAAAAAAGCAGGGGTTGCAATCCTAGTCTC
>NW_012115311.1:422378-423354 GCF_000951035.1 Colobus angolensis palliatus | reverse complement strand
GGTTCAACATACGCAAATCAATAAACATAACACATAAACAGAACCAAAGACAAAACCCACATGATTATCTCAATAGATGCAGAAAAGACCTTTGACAAAATTCAATAGCCCTTCATGATAAAAATTCTCAAAAAATTAGGTACTGATGGAACGTATCTCAAAATAATAAGAGCTATTTATGACAAACCCACAGCCAATATCACACTGAATGGGCAAAAACTGGAAGCATTCCCTCTGAAAACTGACACAAAACAGGGATGCCCTCTCTCGCCACTCTTATTCAACATAGTGTTGGAAGTTCTGGCCAGGGCAATCAGGCAGGAGAAAGAAATAAAGCTAGCTGTTCAATTAGGAAAAGAGGAAGTCAAATTGTCCCTGTTTGCAGATGACATGATTGGATATTTAGAAAACCCCACTCATCTCAGCCCAAAATCTCCTTAAGCTGATAAACAACTTCAGCAAAGTCTCAGGATACAAACTCAATGTGCAAAAATCACAAGCATTCCTATACACCAATAATAGACAGAGAGCCAAATCATGAGTGAACTCCCATTCACAATTGCTTCAAAGAGAATTAAATACCTAGGAATCCAACTTACAAGGGATGTGAAGGATCTCTTCAAGGAGAATTACAAACCACTGCTCAACGAAATAAAAGAGGACACAAACAAATGGAAGACCATCCCATGCTCATGGACAGAAAGAATCAATATTGTGAAAATGGCCATACTGCCCATAGTAATTTATCGATTCAATGCCATCCCCAGCAAGCTACCAATGACTTTCTCCACAGAATTGGAAAAAACTACTTTAAAGTTCATATGGAACCAAAAAAGACCCCGCATTGCCAAGACAATCCTAAGCCAAAAGAACAAAGCTGGAGTCATCACACTACCTGACTTCAAACTATACTACAAGGCTACAGTAACCAAAACAGCACGGTACTGGTACCAAAACAGAGATATAGACCAATGGA
>NW_012115311.1:387357-421978 GCF_000951035.1 Colobus angolensis palliatus | reverse complement strand
TACACCACATACAAAAATTAATTCAAGATAGATTAAAAACTTAAACGTTAGACCTAAAACCACAAAAATCCTAGAATAAAAGCTAGGCAATACCATTCAGGACACAGGCATGAGCAAGGACTTCATGACGAAAATACCAAAAGCAATGGCAACAAAAGCCAAAAGAGACAAATGGGATCTAAATAAACTAAAGAGCTTCTGCAATGCAAAAGAAACTACCATCAGAGTGAACAGCCAACCTACAGAATGGGGGAAAATTTTTACAATCTACCCATCTGACAAAGGGCTAATATCCAGAATCTACAAAGAACTTAAAAAAATTTACAAGAAAAAATCAAACCCCATCAAAAGTGGGTGAAGGATATGAACAGACACTTCTCAAAACAAGACGTTTTTGTAGCCAACAGACACATGAAAAAATGGTCATTATCACTGGTCATCGGAGAAATGCAAATCAAAACCATAATGAGATACCATCTTACAGCAGTTAGAATGGTGATCATTAAAAAGTCAGGAAACAACAGGTGCTGGAGAGGATGCGGAGAAATAGGAACACTTTTACACTGTTGGTGGGACTGTAAACTAGTTCAACCATTGTGGAAGACAGTGTAGCAATTCCTCACGGATCTAGAACTAGAAATACCATTTGACCTAGTGATCCCATTACTGGGTATATACCCAAAGGATTACAAATCATGCTGCTATAAAGACACATGCACACGTATGTTTATTGCAGCACTATTCACAATAGCAAAGACTTGGAACCAACCCAATGTCCATCAATGATACACCGGATTAAGAAAATGTGGCACATATACACCATGGAATACTATGCAGTCATAAAAAAGGATGAGTTCATGTCCTTTGTAGGGACATGGATGAAGCTGGAAACCATCATTCTGAGCAAACTATGGCAAGGACAGAAAACCAAACACCACATGTTCTCACTCATAGGTGGGAACTGAACAATAAGAACACTTGGACACAGGGTGGGGAACATCACACACCAGGGCCTGTCGTGGGGTGGGGGGAGTGGGAGGGATAGCATTAGGAGATATACTTATTGTAAATGACGAGTTAATGGGTGCAGCACACCAACATGGCACATGTATACATATGTAACAAACTTGCAGGTTGTGCACATGTACCCTAAAACTTAAAAGTATAATAAAAAATTATTAAAACTGAATAGTAAATAATCCTAAACAGTCATACAAATGGGTTCCTTGTACCAGTCAACAAATAGTAGTCAGAAGTCAGATTAGAAAACATACATTTCAATTACATTACTAGTTTGCATGACTCTAAAACACAGTCCTTATAAACCTCCCTATCAACGTCATAACCTCCTTTTCACATGAAAACAATAAAATCTACATCCCTGCATTTTCCCTTTGAAATACTGTGTTGCTATAAATGGCAAAGATACACTTTTGGGTAGTGTGGTCAGCCATTAGGTATAACCAAAGCAGTCATGACAAATATTGCAGGGTGCGAAAATCAGTGTGTCTGCAGGAACAAAATACAGATTCAAAATAAATACAAGAAAAAATATTCACTAAGAAACAATGGATAGACCAACTAAATTGGCAGAAAGAATGTGGCGGAATGCCAATGAATTTCCACGTTGTAATTCAGGCAACTTCATTAACTAAGGGGTTTGAGAAGGAACAAAAAATAATTTAAAATAAAAATGAGTGCCACTGTATTTGATGAAACAAGTATTTCATAGCCTTGGGGTCCCCAGGCTGCTGGAGCTATTAGACACTAAGTTATCAAATCCCTGCTGCCACTACCAGCTGGGGGACACGGGCAAGAAAATTTCTGGACGAACTGTTCAGTGCCTCTACAGATATTGAACAATTATGCTGTCATAGCAACATGGTATATTTCTGATGGTGCACAGTAGCAATCTGCCAGGGCTTAGTTCAAATTATTAATTAGCAAAATTTACACATTCTTTAATTTTAGCAATAAAATATTCACAGTATCTCAATGTTAAATAACTCAACATTTACTAAACCTCTATCAGGAGAAAAACAGAATTTCTAATCACATTAAGTTTGTAATTAATAGACAGAATGAGATACAAAGAATTATATACTTAAAATATTCATAGAGTCTCGCTTAGTTGGCATTAAATATATGTTTATTGATTTTCAGAGTGTATAAAAGTTAAAAAATCAAATGCTATGAAAACTTAGAAAAGAATGAATCATTTCTATCCTGGAAAAAATTGATATGGCATAATTTCATTGTATAAATTAATCAAAAAATTAAATTGGCCCAGTGAAAGTTACTTTTATAATATTTCCTCAGTGGAAATTCATCAATATTGGTATAATTCTGAATAAAATGTTTATATTCATAAAAATGGGTCTATACTTCTTAGGATAAACATGATAGGAGAGTACATCTTTCCTCTTTCAAAGAGACTTAGGAGGCACATCAACTAAATTCAATGACCAGGCTTTGTTTTGATGCTGATTAGAATAAATCAACTATAAAACAAAACTGTTTTGTTGTTGTTGTTGTTGTTGTTGTTGTTTTTTAGGCAGAATCTTGCTCTACTACCCAAGCTGGAGTGTAGTGGCCTAACCTTGGCTCACTGCAACCTGCACCTCCTGGGTTCAGGTGATCCTCCCACCTCAGCCTCCTGAGTAGCTGGGACTACAGGTGCATGCCACCATGCCCAGATAATTAATTTTGGTATTTTCTGTAGAGACAGGATTTTACTATATTGCTCAGGCTGGTCTGGAACTTCCGGGATCAAGGCATCTGCCTACCTCAGCCTCCTGAAGTGCTGGGGTTACAGGTGAGAGCCATTGTACTCAGTCAAAATAACACTTTCGAGATAACTAGGGAAAATTGAAAACAGAGCATCGATTATATGAAAGGATTATTGTTAATTTGTTAGGTGTAATAATAAAATTGTGGTCATATTAGAGATAAATGGTGGAATAGCTATAAGAAATACATGCAAAAGAACAATATATTAAAAGATGATATACAAAAAAGTGTTGGGAGAATTGGTAAAGGGATGGACAAAATGCTTATTAATCATTGAGGTTGAGTGATGAATACAAGGGGGTTCATTACATACTCTACTTTTTGTGGAATATATAAAAAATTTCTCACAACAGAAAATTTTTAAATGTCCTTTACTTTGTATATAAAGTGTAGTCTCTGGCCTATTATAAGCACTTAACAGAAGTTAGTTATTATATTATTGTTGTTGTTGTTGTTCTGCCTAGTACAGGAATTAGTGTGGTATGATGGAAAAAAGCATGAGCTTTGTAAATCTAATACCTAACTCTGACACTAACTAGCTATGTGATTTTGAGCAAATATTTTTACCTTTTTGAACTGGTCTGCTTATTTGTGAAAGGTGGAAAATAAAAATTTTTACCTCAAAGGTTGATGTAGAACTAAATGAAATAGTATAAAAGCACATTGAAAACTGCAAGACATACAAATAACTACTATTCTCAATCTTACTTCATAAGAAACTTTTAACCAATTATGGATGAAATCAAACACAGATCAATTATGGATGAAATCAAACACGGATCGCAACAATTTTAAAAGACAACTGAATCAACATAGTGAGAAAATGCTATAAAGCTCAGAAGAAAATAAGATTACTTCTATTTGGGAGAGACAAAGAAAGTCTCATAGTGGAAAAACATCTGAGCTCTTGAAAGTGGGCAGATTTTCACAGGCCAAGATGAGAGTAAGAGGCACCATATGAGGCAAACAACAT
The DNA here is from genome assembly GCF_000951035.1 of Colobus angolensis palliatus. Taxonomy (NCBI): domain Eukaryota; kingdom Metazoa; phylum Chordata; class Mammalia; order Primates; family Cercopithecidae; genus Colobus; species Colobus angolensis. Next base: position 418,215 of record NW_012115311.1, on the reverse strand, counting down.
GAAAAATGGCTGGGGAGGGGAAGGGGATATTGCACTCAGGAAGAGTAAGGAACTGTAGTTTGAAAGAACTAGAACTATAAAAGGAGTTTGGAGCCAGATTGTGAGTGGTTTTGAGTGTCTCTCTATGAAGGGGATTTTATCTGGTAGACAAGATAGAGCCACTTTCACCTTTTAGCAGAAATAACATTAAGAGATTCTTTCTAGGATATCCCTCACTGCTGATAGATCAGAAGGTGTCACAGAATTGAAATGAGTACCTACAGACTCAGTAATGTAAAAACATGAAGGAAATGAAAATAAGGGATAGAGAAGGCATCCTATGTGAAAATCAGCCAAAATTGACTTTTAGTTTATAAGAAATATATAATGTATTGGAGTTTTAGTAAGGGCAAAAAAAAATATGGATGGGAACACAAGAAAAGCTTAAGTATAAAAATTTTACCAGACTGTTATTTGGTAAAGTGATATAAAAAGCTGACTTAAAATGATAAAAAAATAAGTTGACAAACGCTGGAAAGTTATTTTATTAGACAATATTTATGTAGAAATGATTGTGAATTATTAATTATGTCTCATTAAATATAAATTAACCTTTGATGACTTACTTTGAAATTTTGTCTAATATCAGAAACCAAGTGATGTTATGATATGTAGATCAAATTTTTATTTCTAAAAACAAAACACTGAATATTTAAAAATAATTCCTTTTTTTTTTTTTTTTTTTTTTGAGATGGAGTCTTACTCTATTGCCCAGGCTGGAGTACAGTGCTGCAATCTCAGCTCACTGCAACCTCCCCCTCCCAGGTTCAAACATTTCTCCCACCTCAGCTTCCCAAGTAGCTGGGATTACAGGCGTGTACCACCACATCTGGCTAATTTTTGTATTTTTAGTAGAGACAGGGTTTCACCATATTGGCCAGGCTGGTCCCAAACTCCTGACCTCAGGTGATCCGCCTGCCTTTGGCCTCCCAAAGGGCTGGGATTACAGGCCTGAGCCACCACGACCAGCCTAAAAAATAATTCTTATGTAAGGGTACTTGAACATTTCAGAACACAACATTCCTAAAATATGTTTTGCCTTCAAATATCTGATAAAGAGCAACTGTCTCTCAAAACACATGTATTCTTACACAAAAACAGTGACTTAGTCTTAGGGACTTCTTATTATCGTTATTTTTATTTTTGAGACAGGGTCTTGCTCTGTCACCTAGGCTGGAGTGAAATGGCACAATCTCAGTTCATTGTAACCTCTGTCTCCCAGACTCAAGCAATCCTTCTGCCTAAGTATCCTGAGTAGCTGGGACTACAGGTGCCTGCCACCATACCTGGCTAGCTTTTGTAATTTTTGTAGAGATGGGGTTTTGCCATATTGCCTGCACTGGTCTCAAACTCCTGGACTCAAGCAATCCACCCACCTTGGCCTCCCAAAATGCTGGGATTACAGGCATGAGCCACTGCACCTGGCAGGGACTTTTTTAAACAAAAAGAAATATGGCACTTATGGCTGATTCTATAGCCCCAAATTTTCACAATAAATATTTTGTATATCAAATTGAATATGACACTATACATCAAAAGAAAACCAGGTATGCAAAGGTGGGGAAGTCAGGAAACTTATTCTTGAGCTACAGCTGGCATAGAAAAAACATCATTGGCTAGAAAATAAATAGCCATCTCTCTTTTTGTTAATTAGAAAGTCATACTATGACCCCACCTCCCCCCCCAAAAGGACTAGCATGAAGCTCCTAATAGTACGAAAGGTACATATAATGTTATAACTATAGTAGGTAGAAAGTAATGCATGTTACAGCATGCTAAAGTGGTTCTGTAATATACAGCATTACACCCTAAGTGACCCTCAAACATGTATATTTTCACGGTACCCTATCCCACTAGGCAGAAAGGCAGCAATTCTGCTGTACTTACTGGAAAGACTATGTGCTGTGGCATAAAATCTCACACAGAAAATAGAAAGGATTTTTAAAAATCAATTTTGTTATAAATAATGGGCAGGCTACTTTATTTTACTATGACAAGTGGTGCTTGTGGAGCGGTTTTTAGCTTCTCAACAGATGTAAAATCTTTCTAGTATCATAGATTCTTAGAAAAGATAATATCTGCAAGAAAAAGGTGAGATTGGGTTTAATAAAGATGATAAACTTTCAGATACCTCAAAATCAGCACCCATTCTCTTTAATTTCCTCATTGTAAAAGTTGCCACTGGTAACAGAGCACTCTTGTAAAACATCTCTAGATATAATTTCAAGTGTTGAAACATTTCTTTCATAGAGTTCAGCCAGTTTCTAGTTTGCAAACAGAAGGCTGTGTAGACTGCATATATCTATAGACAATGCATTAGAAGGAGAAAGAAAGGAGCCTGATCAATTGCTACACATGATTCATTTACTTTAAAAATAGATTATGTGATTAAAAATAGGCATTTTCGCAGGGGGCCGTCACTTTGCATTTGACTGAAAACACCATTGACACTACCCCAGGAGAGCTCAGAGTCAATTCTCCTCCACCTATTATCTGCACCTTCACTTGCCTGTCTTTATCTTATTTGATTGTCTTGTTTCAGAAGACAGAAATAAGTGTGAAGGTGAGCAGGTGCATCGAATATGAAGAAAAGCATGAAATATCATTGACCAATGAAGCAAGGCATTTTTAAAGCTACTGAAGAAGGACCTGAGTTACTATCACTGCAAAAATACACATTCCCAAATAAATAACTCTCCTAGATGACCAGCACTCAGAACAACACAGAGAAAGAGAACACATGAACTCTATGCCAGTTCCCACCAAAGCACAGCTCTGTGGGGTACTGCATTAGCCAAGGAATGCTACAGGTGGCTCTGTACTCCCTTGTATCCACCAAACAGAAGCAGCTAAGAGTCTTAACCATAGAATATTGCTCAAATCTTAGAACAGATGTTACCTTATGAAAACACATTAGAAAGGAATTGAAGTTCGCTAAAGGATTCAAGAAGTTCTATTTAGATTTTAACCAGCCACCTTGGTCCAATTTCCACCCCTTGACCTGGTAAATGCAAGCACAGGCAAAGTTATGTATGATTTAATTAGCTAAATACTAATCAGCACTTTATTGTTAGAAATTTAAAAATAATGAAATTAAAAATTTCATTATTCTGTCTTAGTGATAAGGCTGCCAGTCTCTGATCCTGTCATTATAGAACTATATCCAATTGAATGGACTACTTATTTACTCTCTTGAGTAGGTAGTCCCTAGATTTTATCTAATTAATTTGTCTCCTTCACTTAAAACAGCTGCAAGCTCAGCGAAGAAGAAATTTCAATTTGTCTTATAACCCCCTGAAAACAATCCAACTGAGCCTAAATTTTAAATTCATATTACTTCTAAGTCATTTTGGCTACTCATTAGGAATTTAATTAATTAATTAATTAATTAATTTTTTTTGAGACAGAGTCTTTCTCTGTCTCCCAGGCTGGAGTGTGGTGGTGTGATCTCAGCTCACTGCAGCCTCTGCCTCCCAGGTTCGAGTGATTCTCCTGTCTCAGCCTCCCAAGTAGATGGGACTACAAGCACATGCCACTGCACCTGGCTAATTTTTGTATTTAAGCAGACAGGGCTTTGCCATGTTGGCCAGGCTAGTCTCAAACTCCAGGCTTCAAGTGATCCACCCACCTCAGCCTCCCAAAGTGCTAGGATTACAGGCATGAGCCACTGCGCCCAGCCAGGAATTTATTTCAGATAGTCCACTAAAATCTGCTAATTAACGTAGCAAGTATTTGTTGAATGTCTATGGTATGCAAAGCATCTGGAAGACACAAAAATAATGAAGACTCTTTATCTCTCTTTCACAGAGATGGTGGGTAAGTGCATAAATCTAACTAAATCCCAAAAGAAATCTGTAAGTGACCTATCACAGTTCAGAGAGTGGAGTCAAGCCTTCAAGCCATAGTGTTCACGAGGACTTTATTAAAGAAGTATATTGTAGAATATTACAGCCAGAGAGACCCTAGAAAATATCTGTGCCAAATCTATAATTTTATAGATAAGAAAAAAGAAAAGCCCCTAATTAGAAGGAATAACTATTTACTCAGTATTACATATCAGTTGATATCACACACATCAATTTACTCAATAACAATTTACTCAACTATCACAGAGAGTTAAAAAATCTGAAAAAGAAGGTAGGTCTTTGGGTACCCAGCTTATTCCTTTTCCATGATGCCACATTGCCACTCTGAGGTTAAGAGAATGTGAATAGGCAAAGATTAGAGGTTGAAATATAACACTGAAAAGAAAGTATGTTTGGGAAACAGAGTATTTAATTTGTCTCAGGACAAGCATTTACGGGGAGAAACCAGACGCCAGGCTGAAAGCAGAGTAGGATTAGATCATGGAGGACATCAAATGACAGTCTAAGAGAGCTAGACTTTTCCACTATATAATATAATGAACACAGGTGTAGCAGAATTTACTTACAAAAAAAAAGTTCCTTCAACATTGGTATTATAATATAACACTGATGGTCTTGGAGGTTTATAATGAAAGAGCAGAAAACTCTTTTGATATGAAAAGGGCCAGTTAAACATAGAAAATTATACTGAATACAATCTCCCTTTGTAATTTCTTCTTTCTCCAAAGTGGAGAGTGGCAGGATAGGGGTACAAGATGGCAAGACAGTGTGATCTGCTGACCACAGATGGCTTTTGCAAAAGAATTGGTAAGTAAAAGTTTGTGCCAACCCATGGCTCCTGCCTTGTTCTTCCTGGGGATCTTCAGCGTGAAGGCTCTATCTAGCTGAATCCTGAACCAGTCCTAGACAGGCTTGAAAATCGGTGTACTTGTCCATCCTTACCAGATACTGGAGTCCAACCATCTACCTATGGAGCTGTAGCTGCCCTACCCTCCACCCCACCCCTAGTTCTTTGCTCTAATGCCTTGCTCCTTTCTTTAGGACTGGAAACAAACGAGAGATAGAATATTAGATTTTATGCCAAGGTTTGTACAGCACCCTAGGACAATTCCAAAATGCTTTCACAGTCTCTGCCTCATTCATCATAAAGCAGAAGTAAATCTCTGTTCTACTTCACCCTTTACTCTGAATAGCTCTCCCCAATCCTCCAGAGGTTAGAACATGCTTCCTGTCTCTCTAGTTACTGGCGAGGCATTAACTTCAACCTTTTAACCTAGAAGACCCTCCTGAAACTATAATCTATCACCTGCCCAATTGCAAGTGCTACCTTTGCCAAGAGACCAACTGCATCCAACCCACCAAACCCTTAGGATAGCAATACCATAAGAGAGATTTCAAAACCACTGGGACCCCATACCTTGACCTCTAGGGATCTTCCTTTTGAAAACCTGTACCTTAGAAAAATCATTCCTCAAGCCCCAGTTCTGTATAGTCTTGGCAGGCCATTCAGGGGATGGCAGAAGTTCTGAAAAGGACACACTGAGTGCACCAAGGTTTAACTTATAAAGAGTTTGTGAAACTCTTATAAAAAATTTACAAAGTACTTTGGGCTATATACAACCTGAATGTCCACAGAGCCATTGTTTTTCAAAGTGCGATGAGAATGTGACTTCCTGGGTTTCAATATCAAGAGCCAAATTCTGACTGTTAACTGATCTTCATCTTCCCACTCTGGTATATAGGCTCATCTTTTACTGTTCAGTGAAGAAAAATAGGTAGGACTTTTCAAATAGTGGGAATTAAAGGGTCATAAATAATTTATTGTTCTGCTTTTAATTCTTATTTTAAAAAATGAAACAACAGAATATTACTTTTAAAACTATACAGTGATACACAGGTATTGAGCTGACAGAACTGAGCACTGTGTGAAGTACTTCCCACGCATTATCTCATGACATCCTTACATTAGCCCAAAGAGACCACACTATTTTTATTCCCAGAGTAGACATCAGGAAACTGAGCCTCAGTAAGCTATGCAATTTGCCCAAAGTCACACAACCACATGTGGAAGAGCATCTAGTTGCTGTTGAGCATCTAGTCATCTAACTTCCAAGCCTATGCACTCAAATCAATAAACCACCCAACTGGCCCATTTTTATTATTTTTTTAAATCAGTACTTTAAAATGATAAGTTTGAGAGGCTAAATATGTAAAGAATATGTATTATTTTTGTAAGTACAAAAGAAGAAGGAAAAATAGAAACCAAACTTCAGAAACCTGGTTACCCTTAATTTAAGACCAATTCAAAAAACCAAAAGTGCTGTTCACTGTGAGCCTGAAAATTCAATAGAGGAAAATTATCAGGACCCCGTAAACCTAAAATTTTCATACGTTCCTCCATAAACATACATTGAGTGCCTACTATGAAAAGGTACCATGTTAGGAGCTGAGGACAGAGATAAATAAGAAAAACACGGTCCCTGCTCTCAAGGGACACATAGACAAGTTGCAAAGATAGTCATATGGTATGACTTGTATGATAAAAAGGAGATAAAAGGGAGTAGAAGCAGGAAAAACCTATTCAGCCAGGGACAAGGGAAGGTCTCTCTTCCACGAGTTAAAGGGAGGGTATATGGGAAGGCGACAGGAAGTTCTCTGTGCAGAAGGAAGAGCATGTACAAAGGACCAGAGCAGAGATAAGTAACTGAATAGATGAGAAACTGCAGAGTGCCTCAAACCAACACAGAGACAGAAAGAAGGGGCCATGGCTTAGGACTAGAGGGGTGGGCAGAGGGTGAATCCTGTAGGACTGTATACCATACTGAAGACTCAGACTATACCTAACAGCAATGGGAAGCCAATTTCAGCAAAAAGAGAGAGACTCAACCAGATTTCAGTTTTACAAGTATCAATCTGACTACAGATACTACAGAACGGATAGTAGATAAGAATGGGCATAAGGTAGGGATGGAGCTATCATAGGAAACTATTGCTGTAATCCAAGTGGCAGGTGAAGATCACTGGGGCTAGAGTGACAGATGTGGACAAGAAGAGTACATACTTATAAGACAGAATGGACAGAACTTGATGAGAGATAGAATGGAGGATGATTTAAACCTTGAGGTAATTTTGAAGTTGGGAAGATAGCAGAGTCTCATCCTTTAATTAAATCAGTCATTTAATGGGGGGGCGGGGAACAACTGATTCCAACAAGAAGAAACTTACTGCTTTTAAATTGTTACTATCATTTTTTCATTGGTACCTAGATTTTAGCCATAACTCACCTGGTTGCCAACCAATAATAAGTGTTCTCCAAGGAGAAAGTCTTTCAGCATGTCTTCCATCACTATCATGTGCTAGAGAAAAAGGAACTAGGGGTTAACTGTGTTTTGTACAATCAAGGTGAGACAAGAAAGTTAACTATAAAGATATCTTTATAGAATATAAATATCTATTATAATAAATAATAATCAAGCGATTTGATGTAACCCAAAATTAAATCTGTGGTTATAAGTAAATTATATAACCATTTAGGTCACTGATATTGAAAACTTGAAATAGTTCACCTGAGCAAGACTAAGCAACTGACTAATATTTCAGAGATTTTAATAATTCAACTCAAATACTTTTTATCTATTATACTATGTAGAGTTGGCTTATAATTTAATATAATATTTAAATTAACATTTGCTAATATAAATATACAACGGCTTCCTAAAATAACTGTACACTTCTAGGGAACATTTTACATTGACTTATTCTTAACCATTACCTTTAAAGCTATGGATAGCTTCAGAATTAAAAATATACTATTTACCTTCCACACTTTTTAATTTGAATTATGATACAATATAATAAAAGAACAAGATTAAGGTTGTTCACAATAGCCACAGAGGAAATTACATTGCTCTTTTGTATCTTGAAAAATAAGATAACTGTAAGTAGGTCATGCGGGTTCTTTGGGGCTGGGAAGAGATCTACACTCCAGTACAATTAATATTCCTATTACTTTCTCTTGGTTTTCTGTACCAAATCAATAGCAGCTTTGTAAGTACTGAAGTTATTGAAGTTCCCTATTTGTAAACAGTCAAATTAACCTTTTGCATCTAACACATGCTGCAGATATTTTTCTAGTACGTAACTTGCTTTGTTTTTTCAATTTCATTTATGGTGCTTTATATATATTGTATAATATACATATAAATTATATATAGCATAATGTACATATAAATTATATATAATATATAGATATAAAATATAGATAATATATAATACATAGACACATATACACAGAAATTTTTCTTTTTACTTGTCAAATTTAATAGTATTTTCTTTCAGAGTTTCTTTCTTAGAAGAAAAACTGAGAAAGTGCTTTATCTCCTTCAGGAACAAATGAGTATTCCCTGATGTTTATCCTGGTCATTTTTAATTTCAAAAATGCTTTCAGATATGCCACGGAGCTAGAGTTTTAATAAGGCTTGAAGTGAGGTGAGTATATAACTATTCTTGAACACTTTTAAATGGATATAAGGTGTATGCTTTTAAGAATAAAAAGAGACACTATTAATAATTATGCTGGGACAACAAGTATAAGCAGAAACTATGTTAAGCAAACCAAGATATACATCATTTTAAGCTGAGTTCTGGTGGGAATATAGTATGGAGACCTCTTCCTTTTCACTAAGATGAAAAGTCAGTGTCAATTCCAGAAAACACTAAGTTCTTCCAGTAATAAATGGGCTAATCTATGTTGAAAAGTTGGAGTAAGAACCTGAATAGCCAAAGAAAAAAGCAATGTAAATATTGAAAAATAATCCAAACTATATTTGTGTTCTTCTTTACAATTCTCATGTCCTCCCACTTCGTGTCCTCATTATATCTAACTCGATTATTCAAATCAACAAACCTTAGCTAAGGCTAAAGTCACCGCCAACACAATTCTCCTCTTAGCCTCTTGACCCACTTAGTACTGCAGACAATTTCTTAAAAGTCACCTCTCCCAGTTATCCATTTCCCCTGATTCCTTCCTACCTCCCTAACAATTTCTCCCATAGTTTTCTGAGCTGGATTTTCCTGTAGCAATTCCGTCTTTCTACCTTCTTACATGCTTCCCTTTGTATTCATGGTATGGGGCAGGTTGTGACTACTTGTACCCAGGCACCCACCTGAGGGTTGAGGGAGGGCTGTGTGCAGAGCTGGATACCCACATGTCAGCATTCAAAGACCTACCTCTGACCCTGCTCTCCTTAAATCCTCTCATCTAGCTCATGGCTTCAGTTACCAACTCTACACCAATCTTCAACAGCAAAACTTTCCTCCTTAACTACAGCCCTCTATTTCTGAATGATCAAACCACTTTGTTATTGCCCTGGCACCTAAATTCAACACATCTAAAACTCAATGTATTACTTTCTCCTGAACTTCATTCTTTATCCTGCATCTTTTTCTCCAGTTAATGGCATCATTTTCTACCAGCTGACCAAACTTCTATCATCAGCATCCTGCCCTCCTCATTCCTCTCTTATCAAGATCCAACTAAACAGCACCTGAGTTGTTAAGCCATCAAAAATCAACTGCATCTACCCTTTCTTTTCCATCCCCACAGTTCTAAGGTTTTTATCATCTCTGGCCTAGATTCATATCAGCTAATTAGCTTCTCTAACTTCAGTCTCTCCTTAAGCCAATGTGTTCTTACAGTCCTGACACTTCTTTGTTCAAAATCTTGTCAACTCATTTCTCAAAATTCCTTAAATGACTCCTAATACTTCAGGAACAAAGGTCATTCCTTACATTCATGGTCTAGTCTCCTCATCTCCTACCACTCTCCTTCTATACTGTGTTTCCAACCACGGGCATGATTTAGAATAATGTTCTGCTTACTCTTCTGTTTACTTTTTCACCAGACATTGTGCTCCCTCAGAAAGAATCTCTGCCTTTCATCTAACACAAAGTTCCACTGACTCGATCTCCTAAACAGCCCTGCAATGTGACCTCTCCGCTCTGTCCCCACTGTTACCTCTTTAGTTCAGATCCTTCATAAATTTCATCTGGACTACTGCAATCACCACTTAACTAGTTTCTCTTTGCCTTGGTTCTAACTCCTAGACAACAATAAACAGTAAAAGCAAAGTTAGCCAAAGTACAAATGTGCTTAAAATCTTTCAATAACTTCCTCATTCTTCTAAGTAGAATCCAAATTCCTTAACTACCAGGACTGAAAAGATCTCACGCTTTCCTCATTCACCAGTCTCTTCTCCTGACACTCTTTCACCTGCAACCTCAGCTTCATACCAGTGACAACAATTTATATATAGCTCCCTAAATAAGCTACTCTCTCATATAACTAAGTCTCTGCTAATGCTGGTCTCGTTGCCTGAGAGACTCTCCTAACTGGGTCTCATTGACCAATATTCTATGATCATTCCAATCTGGGTCAATCAATCCCACCAAGGCTACCATAAGTAAACTGCACATACTTCCACCACACTGTGTAGTAACTGTGTGTACCTTCTTGCAGATTAAGAACAACTTGAGCCCTAGAGCTACATACACTTATGTGTGCATTTTGATCTCTGTATCCCAATACCTTAGGACAAGGCCAGACTCATAATGGGTATTTTTAAATTCTTACCCATCTAAAACTCCTTAGGCTTATTAAGAGGCTATTAATTTCTCTTTCCTCCAACTTCTCCTTACTGCTGCAAGTGTAATATTCCTTAATGGAAGGTTTAATAAAGTAATACCCTTTATCAAGAACATTCAAAATCTTACTCATTATTTTATTAATCCACTCAACACATATTTACTTGGCAGTTACTACGTGCCAGGCACTTTAGTATTTGCTGGAAATATTAAATAAAGAAAACAGGACTGTGCCTTAGTGATATGGAAAAACACATTTCAAAAGTCCATTTCAACACAATGTGGTAAGGAGACAACAGGGCATAGAACAACAAGATGATACAGAAGCACCTCAGTCTGCAAGAGGCACTGACTACTGCTTCAAAGATGAAGTACGGCATAAAAGGAAGTAATAATATACACAATGGAAGCAAATTTAATCAAGCTACTGTCCATTGAATTGGTGCAGCTAAAAAGTTTTCATTAATGGCTAATTCATAATGCTTTAAGAACAGAAGGTATGTTTGGAGATAGCTTACGAAAAGTCCTTCAGGGCCACTCTGTAAAGTTCATGGCAGCCCTGCGTCCTAAATGTCCATGTCACAAACACCATGGCAACAGACATTGTGTTCAAGGGCACAATGGTCTTTGCTGCTACTGAATTTCCTACATTCTTACATCCTGTGAAGTCTTTTCAATCTTTGCCACCAAGGAGTTTTTCAAATTGTCATTTATAACAGTTTCCTGGTTCTTTGTCTCTTTGTTCCTTTCCACTATATGAATACAGTGTAATACTATCAGTGCTTGGAAATAGTATGTTTTCCTCATAATCATGTTTTTGTCTTTGACAGGCAAGATTTTTTTCAACTTTTGTATCTTATAAGTAACTTTATTTTCTGTTCATTTGTCTACTGATTGTGCAAGAGCATTAATGCTCCAGAAGAAAAATAAAACATTAGTTAATTGGCTATAGAATGGATAAAAATCAAATCAAGGTTATACTCTTTTCTATGCCATACAAAATTATTATAGTTTTGACAGATTTCAGAATTTTTAACCAAGATTTTTATTAAGAATAATATATCTAGATACCTATAAAGTTAATATAACCTAAAATGTATTATAGAAAATTTTAAGTAGGTGTTTTACTATAAAATACATAGCCACTTGACAGAAAAGTTGGAAAAGAAAAAATTTTTATATTATAGGTAATTTTCTCTAAAAAAAATTCTTATTAAAGTAAACATCTACAATAAAGTTTTCTAGATACAAACTTCTACGTTTTAGTGGAAGGTCCATAACTGTTGGCTAGTTTACAAGGAGAGCCTCTGCTGTTCTCCTTTAAAAAAGAAAAGGAAATAAAAGAAAAATACCAGGAACTTGCAGGAAAAAGAAGAGTATGAGAAAAAGGATGCATAGGACATATCCCTCTGAACTACTGAAATCTTTTAACAAGCAAGTAAAAGAGAGGATGATAGCTCTGTTTTGTGTTTAATTTTTAAATGTTTATTTTAATTTAAAAATTGTATATAAAATTACACATATAATTGTGTGTGTGTGTAAATATATATATATATACACTTTATTACCCTAATCATAGCAACAATTCCTCCAATTTTTAAGTATCTTTGGAAAAAATTTTCTGTTTTCTGTCTTATGTCTTAATAAAAGATGTTCGGCCAGGCATGGTGGCTCATATAATACTTGCACTTTGGGAGGCCGAGGCAGGCGGATCACGAGATCAGGAGTTCGAGGCCAGCCTGGCCAATATGGTGAAACCCTGTCTCTACTAAATATACAAAAATTAGCAGGGCATGGTGGCGCATGCCTCTAGTCTCAGCTACTCAGGAGACTGAGGCAGAAGAATCGCTTGAACCTGGGAGGTGGAGCCGAGATCGTGCTACTGCACTCCAGCCTAGGCGACAGAGTGAGACTCCATCTCACACACACACACACGCAAAATGTTCAACACTTCATTCTGCATCATCTAAATTAAATTTAGGAAATCACAAAAATAATTACATGTCAATTTCACTTGAATTGGAGTTTACTACCATAATCTAAGTGATTTACCCAAGAACACAAAGCAATACTCTTACCTGAATGTTGTCATAGAAAAGAACATCAGGCACTTTCATTTTCTCGTGCGCATTATAGATCGGAGCACTAACAGCACCAATCCTCAGAGTTCCAGATGTTACTTCACCTAAACATTTCACACAGGACAGATAATTATTCATAGCACTGTCCTCAGAGATGCCAAGCCACCCAACATAGAACGCAATACACCTTCAGTAATATCTGTGGATTTTAATTTAACATCTAAAGAAATAAGCTTGAGAGTAGTAATAAAACACCACAGCTCTAGATACAAAATGCTCCAAAAGGTAACAAATTTTCTTTAAAACAATGTAGATAGAAAACAGTATATATATAATTGTGAGAAACTAAAACAAAACAAAACAAAACCAGAATACAGTCAAGCCACCTTCATAAGCTTGTTTGGTCAGAGACTATAACACATACATAAGTTAAATACACCTAAATTCAAAAGCTCCAAAGTACCTTGAATATTATTTTTTAGTGTGCACCAATTCAGAAGCCCCTTAAGATAATCTCCTATAGCTCTAGTAAAAAATACAGATGAACTAACCTACCACAGAACTCTTAAATTACTATTTTCAGCCAAGTGCAATGGCACATGCCCGTCATCAGCACTTTAGGAGGCCAAGGCAGAAGGATCACTTGACTTTAAGGGTTTAAGACCAGCCTGGGCAACACAGAGAGACCCTGTCTCTACAAAAAATTTTAAAAATTAGCCAGGCCTGATGGCACATGCCTGTAGTCCCAGCTACTCAGGAGGCTGAGGCAGAAGGATTGCTTGAGCCCGGGAGGTTGAGGCTACAGTGAGCCATGATTGCACCACTGTACTCCAGCCTGGATAACAGTGCAACCTTTGTCTCTCTCTTTCTTTATACATATATATGTGTGTTGCGTGTGTGTGTGTGTGTATACAAAAATTAGCAGGGCATGGTGGCGCATGCCTCTAGTCTCAGCTATTTATAAATCACTTTGGATAAATGTATTGGATAAATCACTTAAATTGTGATATATATATATATATGTATATACACACTACAAATAAACATAACAAAATGAATATTTTAAAATTACTATTTGCAAGGTTGGTGCAGGAGGCCTATATTTTCAAATAACCACCCAGGTGATTTTCATATCCAGCTAGATTGGGAACCTCTGTCTTATGCAATTATTTTGTAATAATTATTATATTATTCCTTATTTGCTTTAAATAGGTTGACCTAGAATAGATTATGAGTTCCTGGAAAACCTCTTGAAGTCAGGGAACATATCTGCTACGTATTCCCTACAGTAACCAGATACGCATGACATGTTCACTGACATGTTTCAAGTTCAATAATAATATTAATAACATTAATAGTAGCAGGTATTTTAGTAATACTAATCATTACAATGATAGAAGCTATCATTTATTAAGGACCTTCTATGTGCCAGATCCCTAGCTAAAGCTTCACCTCATTTTTTTCTCATATGATTTCATGTAATTCAAAGAGGAAAGAATAATGAGAATACTAAAAACATACACTACGTAATTTTGTCAAAATCACCCAGCTAATACGAGTAGAGCTTAAAACAGAATTTAGTCTAGTCTGACATTCTTTCTACCACATGGGATATATTTAATATTTTACTCCAAATAACATTCCAACCTGTGGAAATACTTTAGCAAGCAAATACACAATGCCTTAAACAATTCACCCATCTTTTTTTTTTCTACTTCAAATAAGAAAATTACAGTTTGTTTCTCCACTAGAATGTGACTTTTGTGCTAAGCGTTTTGAAAAACAATGGAGAAAAGCAATGTTTGCTTCTATGGAGTACTGTGAACAAGTCTGAGCTAAAAATAATCGTCACCCTGTTTAATCACTGCGGAGTGCTACACATTTGACACAGCACAATAGATCTTGACAGTAACTTCGCCCTTCAATAGATCCTTGCCATTTTCCTTTTATTTACAAGTTCTACAGGGAACGAAAACCATGAGCTGTAACACTGAGAGTTTACTATTTATTTACTACCATTAGGTCTCTGAAATACACCCAGTATAAAACTGTAAAGGGAAAGAAAGAGCAGGGATATGGCAGTGAATCTACTATCTAGTTGTATGTTGAGATGGCGCACATAATTTCAGATTCAAACAGCATCTGATGCTATCTATGGTTTAGTTTATGGAATACATCCACTCAGTAGATTTATGCCTTAAGGACAAGTTTATTCACTCAACCAATGTTTATTGTTAAAACATCAACCTCAAAAAGGGAAACACACTCAGAGAATGGTGATGTTAGCACTTCTGTGGCAGAAAGTTGGCTAGCTATCTTCTAAGAAACCCACAGAATGGCATTATTTTGGTAAATTTGTCAAGGTTTTTCAGCCTAGTAGGCTGTAAACCTGATTTTGTCATCATAACTGAGGGCAAATCTAACTTTCAGGAGAATATTAAAGATACATATTCTGATTTCTCTCTATATATATTCTGATGTAAAATCAGAATTGCAAAATATTATATGGCAATTGTAACTTTCACATGGACTATGAAATGTTGGTTGCCATAACCAGCATATTAATTGGAGGGAACCTGCGTGGAAAGTCAATTCCTCATCAGAAGGTTGTTATATGAACATGGAGAGTTAATTAAATGAATTCTGTACAAGAGAGATGGCCTTAAAGATGAATGGAACCAGACAAGTAAAAGTCTCTTCACTTAGGCTCCTTATCTCCTACACGAGGCTTAGATGAGCACTGCTAACACTAGCCAGTAACCAAGACCAAACAATCGGCAGTCTGAATGACAGTCGTTCTTTGGATATTTAATAGACTCACTCAAATAATATTGAGAATACAATATTATTCCTTTTCTTTGAGTTGACTCTGTGTATCTGTATTCAGA
Source organism: Colobus angolensis palliatus (assembly GCF_000951035.1). Classification (NCBI taxonomy): domain Eukaryota; kingdom Metazoa; phylum Chordata; class Mammalia; order Primates; family Cercopithecidae; genus Colobus; species Colobus angolensis. The sequence goes on along the minus strand of NW_012115311.1, from coordinate 402,699 downwards.
TCCCTCAGTATGCTGAGTTTATAATTTGACTCTAAAAAAGTCATCTTATTTTCTCAATACCAAATTCTTGTCTCAGTGCAGCCCCAATGATTAAAAGCATCTGCTACAAAGAAAACCACAATAGTCCCTTTTAAAGGGTGGTCACACATTGGTTGCTTCAATAAAATAGGTATTTACATTTTTAAAAAATTGAAAATCTTTCATTGTGTTCTAATTGAAGAATAGAAAGCTTTTAAATGAAGAACTAAATCTCCCCAGAACTCAAAATTATATTTATGGCTATCCAGAAGAAAAAGTACCATAAAAGACAATACAGGTAGAAATGGAAGGAATACGATGACATGCATATTCTGATTATTATTTTAGTTTGTATCAACCTAGGAAAGTTTCTCTAACATATTGGACATCGCTGACCCTCAAAATGTAAATGTGCAAAGAAAACAGCATTCTAGATTCACTGGTGAAATACATTTGGAAAAAGTACATTTGTCAAAATTAGACACGGTGATTTACAGCAGGAATTCTCAAAGTATCAATTAGCATCACTTGTGAGTCATAAGGGTCAGGGGAATTGTATCTAGTATGTACTGAAATGAAGCAAATATTCTAAGATTTTACTTGTGTTTTTCAAACTTAATAAAAATCAGATTCATTTCTTCAAACTAATATATAAATCAAAGTAGATGAAAACCAAAAACATTTTTAACTGGAATTAAAATAAATAGCATCAAATGTTTGCTAATTATTATTTCACTTTAAAAAAAAGAACCAAATCAAATACTTACATTTGTAATCCTTCAGTTCTGGCTCCAAATTGTCATCAGTATTTATTTCTATTGTAGCATCTGCCAGATTTTTTTCTAACGCTGACCTAGCAAGACTGGGTAAAAACCTGGAGGGTGAAGAGGGAGGAAGGGGGAAATGCATAAAGTCAAAGCTTTCTGTGATTCTTAAATACATACACACACACACACACTGTACTAATTACAACCAATTAAGGAAGATCAGTCTGGATCTGTAAAATCTTAAACAAAATTTTAGAATAAATATAAACTTTAAGTATGTGTGAATTATATGTTTGTGGAATCTCCTTTAATAAGTAAAACTTATTTGTAATTAGCAGTACTGATTTATGTACAACACTTTGCAAAATAAAATTTAAAACAATACGCTTTCTTAAGTAGAATTAGTATACTGGCTTATCAAATTTTCTTAGGTAGATTAAACAACAACACTTGGCTGTTCTAGGTTGGCAATCATAAATTCAAACCAGTGGAGATGGATTAATGAGATTTTCTTTACTTTCTAACATAAATTTCTGAATGAATTTAAGATTATCTAGTTTGGTTCTTCCTTGTATCAAAAAATGTATCTGCTTATCTATTCTACGTATATGCTGTCAAAACAACAATCTAGTGAGCGACAGTTACTCTTCAAACAGATTATGAGCATCATGTGCTTGAAGCATGAAACACAGTTTCCCACCCACACAAATAAAGTTATAGCTAGAATTTATGGTCCCAAGTGAGCCAACGGATATGATTTTTAATCCATGGTTTAACTACACCACTTCAATTAACCTCTATGTGATACAATATTCCAAATAAACATACTAAGAACATGCCACTTTTAAACAATTTGGGTTTTTCACAGCTCTAAATCTTTGGTGGTGGTTCCTACAGTCTTGAGTATAATCTCTAATAGTGGAAAGGCTGGAGAGCGTGAGGCAGCAAATAAAGAAGCATGTAAAGAACTGTCAGGTTTCCTGTCCCTATAAAATCCCAGTCTACATATCTGACATTATCTCTTACCTCCTGCCTCATTTTGGGCCAGGCTATGATAGAGGAAATTACATAGCTCTATGCTAGTAACTCCTCAGTTCAGCATCAAGTCAGATTTTGCTGCTTATCTCTGAACTTTCATTATAGTTCTTAGATCATTGCCTCGTTCAAAAAGCAAGCCCTCACCTTATCTCCCAGTCCAATAGCTGGGCTTTTGCCCTGTTTCCTGAGCCCTTGTCTTGGCACCCTGCTTAACCTTCTCTTACCACTATCCCACAAACTAGAGGCTGGCTTGGTAACATTAGGCCCTGCAGCTGCATCCCCTTTACTTCCTATCAGAACACCCTGACTGGCATTGACTATTTTCAGGCTTAGACTTGTTTGTGACTCCCAGGCATCCCCAACGTGTATATAGTCTGCCTATCAACACATCTTAATGTTGGCCCTGTGTGGAAACATTTCTATATTACACTCCAAAGCCTGCAGAGGATAGCAAATATCACAAGGGTGCCTTCCCTTCATCAGTATTGGCAGGCATTGCTTGCTAATAGGGCATTCTTTCCTGCTGAGATTGAACACACTTCACCATTATTCTCAATCTAGCACCCAGACAGCATTATCAATCAAGGTACCAAAGAAGTTGAAATATATTTTTACATCTAGAACATTCTAAGATATTGGCCCATCCAACAAATGAGGAGAATGGAACATATCAGGTGGTGTGAGGCCAATCCTAATTTTTTTCTGAGATTTTAAGGGATTTGTTAACTGTTTCCTTTCCCATTGCTCACTGATATTTTCTACTTATTTTTTCCCTCTCCTCCCTTGGCCTTGGTAAAATAAGCAAATAAATGAATGAATGAAATATTAATCTTTACTATCCTAGCTTCCCAAAACCAAAGCAAGCGCATATCCTGTTGCAAATTTTCCAAATGTATTTATCACTCTTATGAACAGCCTGGTGTCTTTTAAAAATAATTATTATAGGCCGGGCGCGGTGGCTCAAGCCTGTAATCCCAGCACTTTGGGAGGCCGAGACGGGCGGATCACGAGGTCAGGAGATCAAGACCATCCTGGCTAACACGGTGAAACCCCGTCACTACTAAAAAAAAAAAAAAAAAAAAAGCAAAAAACTAGCCGGCCGAGGTGGCGGGCGCCTGTAGTCCCAGCTACTCAGGAGGCTGAGGCAGGAGAATGGCGTAAACCCGGGAGGCGGAGCTTGCAGTGAGCTGATATCCGGCTACTGCACTCCGGCCTGGGCGACAGAGCGAGACTCCGTCTCAACAACAACAACAACAAAAATAATAATTATTATATTTATCATATGTATTCATTTTATCAACAAAATGTTGGAAAGGCTCTAGTCTCATTAGGTCTTGGTTATAAGAAAAACTGAAGAAAGATTCAGCTACACTCTGGGAAAGTCAGAAAGAGAAGTATAGTAGTTACGCTAAGCTAACTCATATAACTGTCTTTGTCACAGGAGTGGGATAGGATCTTTAGATTAAGGAATAAGATAGGACTTCTCAGGATGGTAGCATAGAAGTCTGTTAAGGATCGGGGTATACTCAAATCACCAGCGCTAGGAAGGAGGGGTATTACTTACAAGAGTGAAAGAAAAAGACTGAGGGGCTCTGTGGATACTAGGCAGTCTTTGACTTCTATTCAGAATATAATTGAATAATTTGTACCTGTGATTTTAAATCTTAAATTTCCAAATAGTATTGGAAATTTAAGATAATTTATGGTACAGCCTATTTATAAATTTAGTTGGTTATATTTGTGCATTAATTACTCAGGAAGGTTTTGTTAATTGAGACATCCAAAGTATTTAAAAGGAAACAGAATATATAAAATTTATTAACCATTTCAAATGTTTGAAGATATTTTATTTAGCTGAGTTTTATAAATGGAACTGGAAATTTTTCAAAGGTTTTTTAAAGTGATTGTTAATATCTGCTAGACTTATAGAGTTAATTGAATGAACAGAAAAGCCTAAAGAAGGTCTCAATTTTTTAAATTATAGCACTATAAAACTGAATGCCAGTTTCTAAAACCAAAAATAAATCCCCAAATAGTCTTTCCTGCAAGCAAAATCATTCTTCCAGACAACAAAAAATTCACATCAACATTTATGATTCTAATTTTAACACTGTGTGTGATTAGTTCGATTAGACTTGTGATTTTTTAAATTCATTACTAACAGCTTAAACAGTGAACATTTTATACAGATGTTATTCACTTTGCTTATTTATTTATTTACCCATAGGTGTTGATCCCAAATCTTTTTATACCCAAAGGGAATTTCTGACAACTGCATGCAAATTGAGTTTTTGACAAATAGGATAATTTCCTTATTACTTCAATATCAGAAACAGTTAATCTTCATTTCTGATTAAATTCTTATAACTCAGTCTAAAATTTCTGTGCTAAAGGATGAAGAGAAAATTGAATTTTGAGGATCACCTCAAAATTTTCCAGAAGTAAATAAATTAATGAAATACCAAACACTTGAATGAAGTAGAACTCTTATTACAGAGACCTCTAATCAATTTTTCTACAATAAAAGTATTTTTGGAATGCAAATTAGTTGAGAATTTCCTAATCTTCTAAATTCTTCCTTCTAGATCCTTAGGTTTTCAAATATCTAGAAAATGAATTATGCATCAAGCTCTGAACTGATGTTCACGTTATAGGGTATGAAGATGAGGTACTTAGGGAATTCATCAGATAAAAATTGCTGCAATCTCAATTCCATTGGCATAAATATATGAATGATATTTTAAAAATTACGTTAACAAAAAAAGTCCAGCTAATATTTATAAATTCAATGTTTAATAAATTTAGGTTAGATAATTTCTTTTGATTTTTGTCTGCTTCATAAAATACTTTGTGAAAATAAGTTATGTCAATCTTTGTTTCAAAATTTTCCACAAAATTCAATTCCTTTTCACTGATTCAATATAAAATGAGGTTTTTTTAAAAAAATAAAATAAAATATTTTATGAATCAATAATTTTGGGTTCCTTCCTGACACTGTGCTATTCTAAAGAGAAAGTTAGTAAGAAGGCTTTTGAGTCTGCAGCCTTGCTAAACTCAACAGATGATGCATAAACAAAATAGCTGTTTTCTATTCATTTCTAGTTGAAAGGGTCATGGAGTGGTTACATAATAGAGTTTTTTGTGGTCAGCTGATAACACTGGAAAAATTAGTCAACTATTCGATACAGTGAATATGCATGAGAATGAAAAGTAACCAATTTTTGTTTTCCAGTTTTTTAAATTATGAAATATTTCAGTATTTCAGAAAATTAAAGAGAATATTATAGAAAATTACAAAGACTATTAAGCATTCTATTCCTCTCCATCTCTAGAGAGAACTCTAACCTTGAAACTGGTGTGTATTTGTTGTCCATATTTTTATATTTTGCTATGTAAGTATGTATGACTAAAAAATATATTGTACTGTTTATCACATTTAACATTTTTTACAAATCACAAATCACATCATACACTGAATCTTCTTTTGAAACTTTTTTTTACTCAATATTAAGGTGTTATGGTATGTAACTGTAAATATATGCAATTTACCTCATTTTAACTGTTGTAAATTATTTTACCATACAAATATATCCATTTATATATTCATTTCCTACTGATGGACAGATGGGTTGTTTCCAATGCTTCATTATTACAATGATACAGTGAACATTCTTGTATATACCTCCTTATATACACATGTAAGTCTATCTTTAAAGCGGATATCGATAAGTGGAATTGTCAAATTATAGAGTAATAATATATTTAGGCAAAAAAAAGTGATGAAACTTCCATCCCAATAGCAGTGACGAAATTACATTCCTCTCCATTCCCAAAAAATGTTACTATAAGTAAAAAATTTAAAGTATAAAATGATAGCTGATTATTATTTTAAATTTCATTTCACTGATTATTGAGGCTGAGCATCTTTTCAAATGTTTATTGGTCATTTGAATTATTTAACCTTTGCATAAATATCTATTCATCCTTTGCTCATTTGGAGTTAAGTCTTTTTCCTTATTAATTTGTAGTCCCTGAATGTCACTCCTTTCTTAATCACAAATCACGCAAAACATCTTTCCTAGTTTGTGGCTCATAACTTATAAAGTACTTTATAGTGTCATGGATTTTACCTTTTTGTGTGGGATAAAGTGGAAAATCTTTATTTATAACCATGTATTGACAAGCCCATCCATTCCAAAATTGATTTGCAATGCTACATCTTATATACTGAGTTCTCACAAATATGTGGGTTTGTTTCTGTGCTCTGTATCTATTCTAATAGTCTACTTGTTCTTCCCTGTACCAACACCATACTATTATAATGAACACAGCTTAGAATTAATACTGATATCTGATAGGTTAAGTATACCCTCATTAATCTTATTCAAAATTTCTTGGCTATTAGTAGCCTATTATACTTCCATGACAATTTTGAGATCAGCTTGTCAAATTCACTATAATCTTGTGGGATTTTGACTAATTATATCTACATATCAACTCGGGGGGAAACAGTTTTACAATTCTAAATCTTCCATGTATTTGTCTTCTTTTATAACTTTGAATAAAGATGTATATTTTTCTCCATTAAAGCATTACATGTCATTTATTAGATTATTCTTAGCTGTGCAAAGCTTTCTACTATTATTTTGAATGGAATTTTTTAAAAATTGTATTTCCTCATTGATTGTTACTGGAGTATAGGAATGTCATTGATTTGGGACTATAAAGTAACCTCACTAAACTTTATTTGTTCTAAATAATTTATTTGTATTTTCTCTTGTATTTTTAATGTAGCTAATCATATAACCTAGGGCAAATGTACTTGCTAAAAGTGCTGAAGTACTGTTCTTGTTTTGTTCCTAACTCTAAAGAAAATGTGACAAGCATTTTGCCTTAAGAATATTTACTGTAAATTTGTGGTAGATATTCTTTATCAGATTCAAGAATTTCTTTCTGCTCATAGTTTACTAAGAATATTCCTGATTTACTAAGTTATATTTGTTTTTGCCTTGGCTGGCTATTGAGTTGTATCAAACACTTTTTCTCCATTTATTAGAATATTTTTTCCTCAGCTAATAAGATGGTGAATTTAAAAATAGAATATCAAACCTTGATATTCTTGAGGCAATTCCAAATTGCTCATGAATCTTTAAATATAATACACCTATATTTGAGATAAATAAGAAAGATAATTTTAATAGACTGAAGTGAAAAGAGGAAATATCAGAAATAACATTACCTTTTTCTGATTGATTGTGTCCTCCCTAAGATTCACAGGTTGAAATCATTTTGCCTATAGTAAAATTGTCAATTAAAAATACCAATTTAGGTCAGACACAGTGGCTCACGCCTGTAATCCCAGCACTTTGGGAGGTCGAGGCAGACGGATCAGAAGGTCAAGAGATCGAGACCATCCTGGCCATCATGGTGAAACCCAATCTCTACTGAAAATACAAAAATTAGCTGGGCATGGTGGTGCACGCCTGTAGTCCCAGCTACTCAGGAGGCTGAGGCAGGAGACTCGCTTGAACCCAGGAGGTGGAGGTAGCAGTGAGCCAATCATGCCACTGCACTCCAGCCTGGAGATAGAGCGAGACTCTGTCTCAACAAAAAATTAAAATTAAAATTAAAATAAAAAATAAATTGAAAAGACTATTTGCTGTATGTGGCTAGCCAGTTCTCCCAGTACCATTTATTAAATAGGGAATCCTTTCCCCATTCATTGTTTTTGTCAGGTTTGTCAAAGATCAGGTGGCTGTAGATGTGTGGTCTTAGAATTTCTGAGTTCTCTATTCTGTTCCATTGGTCTACGTGTCTGCTCTTGTACTAGCACCATGTTGTTTTGGTTACTGTCATCTTATAATATAGTTTGAAGTCAGGTAGTGTGTTGTCTCCAGCTTTGCGGGTTTTTTTTGTTATTGTTGTTGTTGTTGTTGTTTCCTTAAGATTGTCTTGGCTATACAGGTTCTTTTTTGGATAGTTTTTCCTAATTCTGTGAAGAAAGTCAATGGTAGTTTAATAGGAATAGCACTGAATCTATAAATTACTTTGGGAAGTATGGCCATTTTCATGATATTGATTCTTCCTATTTATGAGCATGGAATGTTTTTCTATTTGCTTGTTTCCCCTCTAATTTCCATGAGCAGTGGTTTGTAGATGTCCTTATAGAGGTCCCTCAGTTCCCTTGTTAGCTATATTCCTGGGTGTTTTGTTCTCTTTGTAGCAATTGTGAATGAGAGTTCATTCATTACTTGGCTTGCTGCATGCTTGTTGTTGGTGTATAGAAATGCTAGTGATTTTTACACATTGATTTTGTATCCTGAGACTTTGCTGAAGTTGCTTATCAGCTTAAGAAACTTTTGGGCTGAGACAATGGGATTTTCTAGAAATAGGATCATGTCATCTGTAAACAAAGCTAACTTGACTTTCTCTCTTCCTATTTGGATGTGCTTTCTTTCTTTCTCTTGCCTGATTGCCCTGGCCAGAATTTCCAATACTATGTTGAATAAAAGTGGTGAAAGATGGCATCCTTGTCTTGTGCTGGTTTTCAAGGGGAATGCTTCCAGATTTTGCCCATTCAGTATGATATTGGCTGTAGATCCCACACTTATACCTTATACAAAAATTAACTCAAGATGGATTAAGAACTTAAATGTAAAACCCAAAACCATAGAAACCCTGGAAGAAAATCTAGGCAATAGTACTCAGGACACATGCACAGGCAAAGGCTTCATGAGGAAAACCCAAAAGCAATTGCATCAAAATAAAAAAATTAACAAAAGAGATCTAATTAAACTAAAGAGCTTCTGCACAGCAAAAGAAACTATCCCCAGAATGAACAAATAACATCCAGAATGGGAAAAAATTTTTGCAATCTATCCATCTGACAAAAGTCTAATATCCAGAATTCACAAGCAACTTAAACAAATATACAAGAAAAAAAACCACCCCATTAAAAAATGAGCAAAGAACATGAACAGTTTTCAAAAGAAGACATTTATGCAGCCAATGAACATGAAAAAAAAGCTCAACATCACTGATCATTAGAGAAATGCAAATCAAAACCACAATGAGGTACCATCTCACGCCAGAAAAATAGCAATTAGTAAGAAGTCAATAAACAACATATGCTGGCTAGGCTGTGGAGAAATAGGAATGCTTTTACCCTGTTGGGTGGAGTGTAAATTAGTTTAACCATTGTGGAAGACAATGTGACGATTCCTCAAAGACCTAGAGGCAGAAATACTATTTTACCCAGCAATCCCATTATTGGCTATATGCCCAAAGGCATATAAATCATTCTGTTATAAAGAAACATGCATGCTTATGTTCGCTGCAGCACTATTCACAATAGCAAAGACATGGAATCAACCCAAATGCCCATCAGTGATAAACTAGACAAAGAAAATGTGGTACATATACACCATAGAATACTATGTAGCTATAAAGGAATGAGATTATGTCCTTTGCAGGGACATGGATGGAACTGGAAGCCGTTATCCTCTGCAAAATAACACAGGAACAGAAATTCAAACACCACATGTTCTCACTTATAAGTGGGAGCTGAATGATGGGAACACATGGACTCATAACGGGGAATAACACACACTGGAGCCTGTTGAGGGGGATGAGGGGAGGGAGAGCATCAGGAAGAATAGCTAACAGATCCTAGGCTTAATACCTAGGCACTGGGTTGATCTGTGCAGCAAACCATGGCACTCCTATGTAACAAATCTGCACCTCCTGCACATGTACCGCAGAACTTAAAAGTTGATAGAAAGAAAAATGAAGAAAAAACTAAATAAAATGCATCTAAAAACGATTCATTCTAGGATCTTAATAATGTTACCTTGATAGTAAAAGGTATGATTACCATAAAATTGTTCATAATTTGAAATTACTCATAATTGCTCATGATTTGTTAATATTTTACTTAGAATTTTTGCATCCATTCCATGAGCATTTACTATTCAATGATTTATAATTTTCCTTTCATAAGTTATTCTTATCTGCTTTCGGTGTCTAGGTTATACTAGACTCAAAGTGAATTTCTATGTTTTCACCATTACTCTATTTTCTGGAAGTTTATTTAAGGCAGGGATTCTAAATTCCTTGACAATTTGGTAAAATTTGACAATAAAACCACTCAGGAATAGTCTTTTTTAAAGGAAATTTTTTAACTACCAACTTTATTTCTTTAATGGTTATGGGTCAATTTGAATTTTCTATACATTCTTGACCAATTTAGGTAATACACATGATTCCAGAAAATTTTTTTTAGTATGGTTTTTATAAATATTGACTTCATCTTCAGTTATGCTTTCTCCTTTCCAAAATTACTAAATTACTTATTTGTTCTTCCTCTCTTTTACATTAATTAAATTTACCAAGGCTTTATCTATTAATATTTTCAAAGAACCAACTTTTGGTTGGACTAATCTTTTCTAGGATTATTTTGTTTTTTAGTTCATTAATTTATGCCCTTAACTTCATTATTCCATTCCATCTGCTTTCTTTAGGTTTAGTCTGTAACTTTTTACTAACTTAAGTTGAATGCCTGGCTCACACATTTTCTTTCTCTATTATTTTTAAGTATGTGAGTTTAAAACTTAAAAAACAAAGTTACCTTACGTGTATCATTCAAGTACTGAAATTCAGTTTTGGTCATAGAGTTGTAAATATTTCATAATTTTCATTCTAGTTTCTTCTTTTGATGTCTGATTTTAATTTTCCAATTAAATGGACTTTTAACTGTGTATTTTGGTATTGTTATGAATTCTGTTGCTTTTTGGTCCATGACAAATATTTTTTGCTATTTACTGAAAAACCAATTTTATTTATTTATTTATTTATTTATTGAGACAGTCTTGCTCTGTCACCCAGGCTGGAGTACAGTGGCGTGATCCTGGCTCACTGCAATCTCTGCCGCCCAGGTTCAAGTGATTCTCCTGCATCAGCCTCCCAAGTAGCTGGGATTACAGGCACATGCCACCACATCCAGTCACATTTTTTTTTTCTTTGTATTTTTAGTAGACACAGGGTTTCACCATCTTGGCCAGGCTGGTCTTGAACTCCTGACCTCATGATCCACCCACCTAGATCTCCCAAAGTGCTGGGATTACAGGTGTAAGCCACCATGCCCAGTCAAAACTGATTTTTTATGGTTATGGTTAGTTTTTCTAGTTTATGGTTAGTTTTTGATACATGGTACAAATGTCTCACGTGTGCTTGAAAAGCATGTATATTCATTGTCCACTGGGTACCAAGTCCATTATATCAAGTTTGCTAATTGTTTTGGTAAATAGCTTTACTAACTCTTAGAATACATGATCTGGCAGTTTCTGAAAGAAGTGAAAACTCCCATTTTAACTGCTGATTTGTCAATTTATCCTGTCTTCAGTTCTGATTGTTTCTCTCATACAGTGCTCCTTCTTAGGTATAAATGGCTAAGGAATATTAAATCTACTAAATGAATTTTTTGTTCACTTTCTTCATCCCCAATCATGCTTTTGGCCTTGAAGTATATTAATAATAATATATTTCTTCCCTTTTAATTAGTGTTTGCCTGTTCTTACATCTTCACCTCTGATCTTTCTTATTATCTTTTAAATGTGACTCCTGTAGCACCATATAATTGGTCTTTGTCTTTTAAAATCTTAATCAGAATCTCTAACTTTTTTTTTTTCTTTTTTTTGAGACGGAGTCTCGCTCTGTCGCCCAGGCTGGAGTGCAGTGGCGGGATCTCGGCTCACTGCAAGCTCTGCCTCCCGGGTTTCCGCCATTCTCCTGCCTCAGCCTCCCAAGTAGCTGGGACTACAGGCGCCCGCCATCTCGCCTGGCTAGTTTTTTGTATTTTTTAGTAGAGATGGGGTTTCACCGTGTAGACCAGGATGGAGAATCTCTAACTTTTATCTGGAAAGTTTAATCTTGTGTAATATTTGTGCTCACTTCTAACATTATTTTATGTTTACTCTTTATTTTTTCTTTCATTTCTACCTATGTTGTGTTGATAGGTATAACATTCCTATTTGCTTACTTCTGCCACCACTGGATTTATTTCCTTTTTCATTTGTGGTTAACCAAAATTTACACACACATACTTGAACTAATGAAGTCTAAAATTATTCAATATTTCTATTCTCTTCTTAAACAACAGAAGAATCTAAGAACGCATTAATCTCTTCTTCCAGTTTCTATAAGTTTTTAGTTTCACCCTGTTGTTAAATACTTCCCTATATTGGTATTCATTTTTATTACTTTATTTTTCACAATACATTTAAATTTAACAATATATTTGCCTACTTCCTTTCTCACCATAGTTTCCTGCATGCCAGTCTTTTTCTCTGTATTCAGTATCCTGCTTGCTGAAATATATCCTTTAGTAGTTTTCAGTAGTGCTGAAAAAACTGCTAAATGTAGTAAGCTCAGTCTTTAGCTGAAATGTATTCTGCTAGGCAAAGACTTCTGGCATTGATAGTTATTTTCTCTCAGCACTGTTGTAGGAAGTCAGGGACCCCGAATGGAGGGACCGGTTGGAGCCAAGGCAGAAGAACACAAATTCATGGACATTTATCAGTTCCCAAAATTAATACTTTTATAATTTCTTACAACTCTCTTTACTGCAATCTCTGAACATAAATTGTGAAGACTTCATGGACATTTATCACTTCCCAAATAATACTCTTACAATTTCTTTAAAGTAATAATAATAATAATAATTTCTTATGCCTGTCTTTAATCTCTTAATCCTGTTATTTTCATAAGCTGAGAATGTACGTCACCTCAGGACCACTATTGTATAAATTGATTGTAGAACATGTGTATTTGAACATTATGAAATCTGATTATAAAACATGTGTGTTTGAACCATATGAAATCAGTGCACCCTGAAAAAGAACAGAATAACGGTGATTTTCAGGGAACAAGGGAAGATAACTATAAGATCTGACTGCCTGTGGGGTCGGGTAGAATACAGCCATATTTTTCTTCTTGCAGAAGGCCTATAAATGGATGTGCAAGTAGGAGAAATATCGCTGAATTCTTTTCCCAGCAAGGAATAACCCTGGGGAAGGAATGGGGGGAGGTCTATGAATGGCCCCTCTGGGAGTGTCTGTCTTATGCAGTTGAGATAAGAACTGAAATACGCCCTGGTCTCCTGCAGTACCCTCAGGCTTACTAGGATTGGGAAATTCCAGGCTGGTAAATTCTAGTGAGGCTGGTTCTCTGCTCTTAATAGGAAAATCTGTTTCCTGTTAGGTAGAAAACCCTGTTTCCTGTTAAGATGTTTATCAAGACAATGCGTGCACAGTGGGGCATAGACCCTCATCAGTAATTCTAATTTTGCCTTGCCTTGTGATCTTATTGCCTTTTGAAGCATGTGATCTTTGTGACCTACTCCATTTGTACACCCCCTCCCCTTTTAAAATCCCTAATAAAAACTTGCTGGTTTTGTGGCTTGGGGTCATCATCACGGTCCTATCAATATGTGATGTCACCTCTGGAGGCCCAGCTGTAAAATTTCTCTCTTTGTACTCTTTCTCTTTATTTCTCAGACCGGCTGACACTTAGGGAAAACAAAAAAGAACCTACGTGGAAATATTGGGGGCTGGTTCCCCCAATACAACCATTTCAGGATACTATCCAATCCTGGAATCTACTACTGCTGATGTAAAGTTGTCAGCTTGATATTTTTTCTCTTGTATCTTTTTCCATTATAAGTTTTTCTCTTTGTCTTTAATGCTGTGCAGTATCATCACAATGTATGTAGGTGCTGATTTACTTTTATGTGTCCTACTTGGGAACTGATATACTTCTTCAATATGTAGACATGTCTTTCTGCTTTCTGTTCTGGAACACTCCTAACCATTGCCTCTTTGAACAATTATTCTCTCTCAGTCTCTTTATTTTCTCTTCTTAAATTCCTATTAGACATATGTTGGACTTTCTTATCTTACTCTACATGTCTATTAACAACCCTTTCAGGTTTTCTATCTCTTTACTTTGCTATGCTGCATCCCAGGCTATTTCCCCTCCACTTTATTCTCTCTTCAATAGTCTAATTTACTAATTAAGTGCTTATTGAATTGTGTTTGATGGTTTGTCCATTTGTTTGTTGTCTTTCATTGACTATATTCTTCAATTCAAAAAGTTCTATTTGATTTTTCTTTCAGATCTATCAGTTCCTTTTCTCCTCTATCCTAGTCAGCCAGTTTTTAATTCCTCCTAAGTTTTAATAATCTTAAACATAGTTATTTGATAGTCTCAAATTGTTCCATTATTTTGAGTTCTTGAAATTCTATTTCTTCAAAATGTTGTATCTGCCAAATCTCTCGTATTTTTTTTTCCTAAATATGGTTTATTACCTTGTACAATGACCAAATATTCAGATGAGATATTTAGTCTCCTGATCTTGTAAAAGTGTTTGCCACAGATTGGTTTTCAGGGTTGGTGTTTTCTACTAAGCCTCCAAGTAATTAAATGATCCTGGATAAGTTTTTTATGTTAACTTAGTACTTTTTGGTTACTACCTTTACAGACAGCATCAACATGGGCCCTCACACCCGCACCTGAGCAATGTGGGACATTTGATTCCTCATGATGACAGTTTATTTCCCATCCCAAGTTCCAGGGAGATAGTAAGCTTTCTCATCATTTCTCTAGGCTTGTGGGCAAACACTTTTTAGTCTATGGGAACAGGCAGCACTTTCAGACTCTATTATTCATGCAGGAATCTTAATTATAACCTCTCCACCTCACATATGCCTGCAGCCACATCCATTGTCCCCAAACAGATATTAAAATCCAGCAGTAGACCACTAAGCCCTATTCCTATTCGAAAGCCTCTTTGGTAGCCATGATATCATGATCATTCTCCTTATTCTGGAATTGCTTTTTAACTTCATTTCTTCTTCTTTTTTAGTATTAGCTCTATTGAGATATAATTCAGATATCACATAATTCACCTATTTAAAGTACACAATTCAATGGTTTCTAGTATATTCACGGAGTTGTGCAACCATTACTGCAAGCAATTTTAGAACATTTTTCTTACCTAAAAAAGATCCCTTGTACCCACTAGCAGTCACCCTCCATTTCTACCCTCAAGTCTATCTGGCTTCAGGCTACTACCAATCTGCTTTCCATCTCCATGGATTTGCCCTATTTTGGACATTTCATGTAAATAGAGCCAAACAATATGTGGTCCTATGTATCTAGCTTCTTTCACTTAACATATTTTCAGGGTTCATCCACGTTGTAACATGTATCAGTACTTCATTTCTTTTTGTTGCTAAATAACATTTCACTCTATGGATAAAACACATTTTATTTATCTGTTGAGTAGCTGATAGTCATTTGAGTTGTTTCCACTTTTTCACTATTATGAATAATATTGCTAAGAACATTCACGTAAAAGTTTTTGTGTGGACACATGTTTTTGTTTCCCTTGGATAGATTCCTAGGAGCAGAACTGTAACCTTAGTCCTATTTCATTTCTGATACCTCTGATATTCTCTTTCTT
>NW_012115311.1:384415-386907 GCF_000951035.1 Colobus angolensis palliatus | reverse complement strand
GAACAGCAGAGGAAATATAAAAAATCACACAAAAATTATTTCTTGTCAATACTGTCTTGAAAATCTATCTTAGGGCGATAATAAAATATGTGACAGAAATGCGTACCTTAATTTTTCTGAACTTTATTAAAAATGTTCTCATGTTTGTAGACTGAATTAGTAATAAATTGTAACTGAATTGCTAATAAACACTGCTAGCTTTCAATATTCTCATATGTTTTACATTTCTCCAGACTTTGATATTTTTAATTTCTTAGTTCAACTCTTATTGATTTATTTTTTCAATTTATTTTTATTTGTTTTGTTTTAAATAAGCAAATTAAAAGTTGATTCTACTACCAGGGCATATTTAATAGTCTGCAGAAAGCTTTGAAAGTCCAAAATTTTTATATTTAATAAGAGAGTCAATATTGTTATTTCCTATACTTATTCATTCTTCAAATAATAACTCTGAAGACAGTGAAGAGGAATTTCATTTTAGCTGGATACACACAAGAAGAACAATTCAAGTTGCAACACAAGGAGCTTAATTCAACTATAAGAAAAACTGTCCACTAAACTGAGGGATTCCAGAGGGCAATAAATATTTTGCTAAACTGAAAATAGATTCTCCTTTAATTCCTTTTATCAAGAAATGAATGGACAACAAGCATAGTCACCATAAAAATAATTACTAGATCATATGAAAAGAGACTAAATCTTTGGGCTTACTGGAAATTTTTCTTAATCTTTTCTTACTATCCTTTTAAAATAGCTTCATGTAAATGTAATTCTGTAAGAAAATGCTATAAGCCAATGTTTTATAATCACTAACCAACTAGTATGAAAACAATTAGTACAGACTGAAAAAATGTTAGTTTTGTTGAATTTAGATACTGAGCAGAACTGTCAAAAATGGTAAGTTCCAATGCAAATTTTAGAGGCAGTAAGTGTAATAATGCTAAAGAGCCCAGCTCAGAAGACGTATGAACCAGCATTCAGATCCCAAACCCACTATTTATAATTATGTGACTTGAGTGACTTACACAATTTTCTCATTTATAAAATACCTCTGAAAATTATTGAATGTTTAAATAAGATAATATATTAATGGAATGAAGGTAGACCAAGATGGCTGAATAGAACCCTCCAGCAACTGTCATCCCTTTCACACGAACACCAAATTAACAACTATCTACATAAGAAAGCACCTTCCTAAGACCCAAAAACCAGGTGAGCAATCACAGTACCTTGTTTTAACATCATATGAAGGAAGGAGGTACTGAAGAGGGTAGGAAAGACAGTCTTGAATTACCTGTACCACCTCTTCCCCATCCCCTAGTGGTGCTACATAGCTTGGAGAAAGAATCTGTGTGCTTGGGGGAGAAAGAGCACATTGATTGTGGTATTTTGCATTGGAATTCAGTGCTACCCTGTCACTGTGGAGAGCAACAGTGCGGCATTCAGCCGATGCCCATGGAGGGAGCATTTTGACCAGCCCTAGCTAGAGGGGAAGAATCATTCATCCCAGTGGTCAGAACCTGAATTCTAACTAGCCCCACCACCACAGGCTAAAGTGCTCTGGTGTTCTAAATAAACTTGAAGGGCTGTCTAGGCCACAGGAATACAATTCCTTGGGCAAGTCCTGGTGCTATGCTCAGAATCAGTACGCTTGGGGTGCATGTGACCCAGTCAGACACCAGCACGGACAGCCAAGGCAGTGCTTGCATAGTCCCTTCCTCAACTCCAGGCAGCACAGCTTGTAGCTTTGGCAGAGATTCCTTCCACTGGAGGAAAGGAGAGGGGAGAGTAAAGAGGACTTGGTCTTATAATTTGGGTACCAGCTCAGCCAAAGTAAAATAAAGCACTAAGCAGATTGCTAGAGTCCTCAATTTCGGGGCTGAGCTCCTGGATGACATTTTGACACCCACCCTGGGCCAGAAGGGAACCCACTGCCCTGAAGGGAGATTCCTAGACCTAGCAGGATGAATCACAACCTGACTAAAGAACATTTGGGCCTTGAATAAACATAAGTGGTAGCCAGATGATAGTCACCACAAGCCTTGGGCGAGACCCAGCACTGTGCTGGTTTCAGGTCTGACCCAACACAGTCCCAGTGGTGGTGGTCATCCCTCTCCCAACTCCAGACAAATGAGCATGGTGAGAGAGATTCCATTTGTTTGAGGGAAAGTAAGTGAAGAGAGCAAGAGTCTCTCTCAAGGAGTCCAAGGAATTCTCCTGGATCTTACCCAAGACCACCAATGTGGTACCTCTATGAGTCTGCAAGAACCACAGCATTACAGGGCATGGAGTGTTCCCTAATGCAGGTATGGCTGCAGTGACCAGAATTAGATCACACACTCAATTCTCTTTGAATACTTGGAAAGGTTTCCCAAGAAGGACATGTACAACCCAGTACAGGCAAGGAAGACTACAATAAATACTTAACTCTTCAATGCCCAGACCAACGAACATTCACAGGCATCAAGACCATCCAGGAAAACATGACCTTA
>NW_012115311.1:381676-384365 GCF_000951035.1 Colobus angolensis palliatus | reverse complement strand
TGGGCGAGACCCAGCACTGTGCTGGTTTCAGGTCTGACCCAACACAGTCCCAGTGGTGGTGGTCATCCCTCTCCCAACTCCAGACAAATGAGCATGGTGAGAGAGATTCCATTTGTTTGAGGGAAAGTAAGTGAAGAGAGCAAGAGTCTCTCTCAAGGAGTCCAAGGAATTCTCCTGGATCTTACCCAAGACCACCAATGTGGTACCTCTATGAGTCTGCAAGAACCACAGCATTACAGGGCATGGAGTGTTCCCTAATGCAGGTATGGCTGCAGTGACCAGAATTAGATCACACACTCAATTCTCTTTGAATACTTGGAAAGGTTTCCCAAGAAGGACATGTACAACCCAGTACAGGCAAGGAAGACTACAATAAATACTTAACTCTTCAATGCCCAGACCAACGAACATTCACAGGCATCAAGACCATCCAGGAAAACATGACCTTATCAAACAATCAAATAAGGCATCAGTGACCAATCTCAGAGAGACAGAGATAGATATATGACTGTATTAGTCCGTTTTCACACTGTTGATAAAGACATACCTGAGACCTGGCAATTTACAAAAGAAAGAGGTTTAATGGACTCACAGTTCCATGTGGCTAGGGAGGCCTCACAATCATGGCAGAAGGTGAAAGCACGTCTCACATGGTGGCAGGCAAAAGAAGAGAACTTGTGCAGGGAAACTCCCCTTTATAAAACCACTAGTTCTGTAAGACTTATTCACTATTAAAATAATTGCATGGGAAAGATCCACCCCCATAATTAATTATCTCTCACCAGGTCTCTCCCATAATATGTGGGAATTAGGGGAGCTACAGTTCAAGATGAGATTTGGGTGGGGACACAGCCAAACCATATCAGTGACCTTAAAGAAAGAGAATTGAAAACAGCTGTTTTGATGAAGCTCAATGAAATTCAAGAAAACACAGAGAAGGAAATCAGAATTCTATCAGATAAATGCAACAAAGAAATTGAAATAATTTTTAAAAATCAAGTCAAAATTCTGGAGCTGAAAAACTCAGTTGAAATACTGAAGAATACATCAGAGTCTGTCAACAGCAAAACTGATCAAGCAAAAGAAAGAACTAGTAAGCTTGAAGACAGGCTATTTGAAAACACAGAGTCAGAGGAGACAAAAGAATGAAAGAATCAAAAAGAATAAAACATGCCTACAAGATCTAGAAAATGGCCTAAAAAGGGCAAATCTAACAGTAAATGGCCTTAAAGAGGAGGTAGAAAGAGATCAAGGTAGAAGATTTATTTGAAGGCATAATAACAGAGAACTTCCCAAACCTAGAGAAAGATATCAATATTCCAGTACAACAAAGTTACAGAACACCAGGCAATTTAACTAAAAAAAGACAACCTCAAGACATCTGAGGCACCTAAAAGCAGAAAGAGAAAAGAAACAACAACATATAATGGAGCTTCACTAGGTGTGGCAGCTGACTTCTGAGTAGAAACTTCACAGGCCAGTAGAGAGTAGCATGATACATTTAAAGTGCTAAAGGAAAAAGCTTTTATCCTAAAATAGAATAACCAGGAAAAATATCCTTGAAACATGAAGGAGAAATATAGACTTTTTCAGACAAACAAAAGTGGAGGAATTTAATAAATGTCACACTTGTCCTACAAAGGAAAAAAAAGGAATTTAAAAATTAATTTAAAAAATAAAAAAAATTAATGCGCAATAAGAAATATCTGAAGACTCAAAATTCATTGTAATAATAAGTATACAGAAAAAGACAGAAAATCATAATTTTTTTGTGGTATGTAAACTACTTATAACGAGTATAAAGACTAAAAGATGACTGAACAAAAATAATAACTACAACAACTTTTCAAGACATAGATAATACAATAAGATATAAACAGTAACAACAAAAAGTGAAAAAGTGGGTGGACAATGAGTGTCGAGTTTTTATTAGTTTTCTCTTTGTTTGCTTATGCAACCAGTATTAAGTTGTCATCAGTTTAAAATAATGAGTTATAAGGCATTATATGCAAGCCTCATGGTAACCTCAAACCGAAAAATTCAAATACACAGCAAATGAAAAGCAAGAAATTAAAACACACCACCTGAGAAAATCACCTTCACTAAAGGAAGACAGAAAGTAAGGCAAGAAGAAAGACCATAAAACCACCCAAAAACAAACAACAAAATGGCAAGAGTTATTCCTTACTCAACAACATGGAATGTAATGGACTAAACTTTCCAATCAAAAGCCAGTGTAGCAAAATGGATTTTAAAGAATGAGACTCAATGATCTGTTGTCTACAAGAAACACGCTTCACATATGAAGATACACAGACTGAAAATAAAGGGACAGAAAAAAATATTCCATGCCAAATGAAACAAACAAACAAAAGAAAAACCAGGAGTCACTATACTTATATCACACAAAATAGATTTCAAGACAAAAACTGTAAGAAGAGACAAAGATTGCTATACAATGATAAAGGGGTCAATTCAATAACAGCATATAATGATTTTAAATATATATGCACCTAAAACTAGAGCACCCAAATATACAAAGCAAATATTTTTAGAGCAAAAGAGAGACATAGACCCCAATACAATAATAGCTGGAGACTTCAACATTGGACAGATCACTCAGACAGAAAATCAACAAAGAAATGTTGGACTCAGCTGGGCGCGGTGGCTCACATCTGTAAACCCAGCA
>NW_012115311.1:379722-380140 GCF_000951035.1 Colobus angolensis palliatus | reverse complement strand
GAAAAATAGAGGAGGAGGGAATATTTCCAAACTGGTTCTACAAGGCCACTATTACCCTGATACCAAAACCAGAGAAAGACACATCAAAATAAGAAAACTACAGGCCAATATCCTTGACAAATGTTGATGAAAAAGTCCTTAACAAAATAGCAGCAAGCCAAACTCAACAACACATTACAAAGATCATTCATCATGACCAAGCAGGATTTGTGCCAGGGATGCAAGCATGGATAAACACATGCATATCAGTCAATGTGATACATCATATCAATAAAATGAAAAGCAAAAACCAAATGATTGTTTCAATTGATGCTGAAAAAGAGTTTTGTAAAATTCAACATCCCTTCATGATGAAAACCCTCAAAATGATGAGGATAGCTGGGCACCACTGTAGTCCCAGTTACTCAGGAGATTGAGG
>NW_012115311.1:358584-378757 GCF_000951035.1 Colobus angolensis palliatus | reverse complement strand
CACGATCCAGTCGTCTCCCACCAGTTCCCACCTCCAACACTGGGGATTAGAATTAGACACGAGATTTGGGCAGGGACACAGATCCAACCCATATTAATACTGAATGGGAAAACTGAAAGCCTTTCCTCTAAGATCTGAAGCAAGGCAAGGATACACACTTTCACCTCTGTTATCCAACACAGTAGTGGAAAGCCTCCCTAGAGCAATCGGGTAAGAGAGAGAAATGAACAGTATTCAAATTGGAAAGGAAGAAATTACATTATCCTTGTTTGCAGATGATATGAGCTTACACTTGAAAAAAAAAACCTAAAGACTTCAACGGAAACCTATTAGAACTGATCAATAAATTCAGTAAAGTTCCAGGACACAAAATCAACATACAAAAATCAGTAGCATTTCTGTATGTCAACAGTGAACAATCTGAAAAAGAAATTATAAAAAGTAATCCAATTTACAAGTTACAAATAAAATAATATATATAGGAATAATCTTAACCAAAGAAGGAAAAGATCTCTACAATGAAAACTATAAAACACTGATGCAGGAAATTGAAGAGGACACCAAAAAATGGAAAGATATTCCATGTTTACGGATTGGAACAATCAATGCTGTTAAAATGTCCATACTACTGCAAACAATCTACAGATTAAATGTAATCCCTGTCAAAATATCAATGACATTCTTTACAGAAATAGAAAAATAATCCTAAAATTTATATGAAACTACAAAGACCCAGAATAGCCAAAGCCATCCTGAGCAAAAAGAACAAAACTGAAGTAATCACATTATCTGACTTCAAATTATACTACAGAGCTATGTAACCAAAACAGCATGGTACTAGCATAACAGATACATAGACCAATGGAACAGAATAGAGAACCCAGAAACAAATTCATACATTTACAGTGAATTCATTTTTGACAAACGTGTCAAGACCATACACTGGGGAAAGGACAATCTCTTCAATAAACGGTGCTGGGAAAACTGGATATCCATATGCAGGAGAATGAAAGTAGGCCCCTATCTCTTGCCATATACAAAAATCAAATCAAAATGGATTAAGAATTAAATCTAAGACCTCAAACTATGAAACTACTAAAGAAAAAGCTTTGGAAAAACTCTCTAAGACGTTGGTCAGGACAAATATTTCTTAAGTAATTCCCCAGAAGCACAGGCAACCAAAGCAAAAATGGGACAAATAGGATCACATAGAGTTAAAAAGCTTCTTCTGCAGCAAAGGAAACTGTCAATGAAGTGAAGAGACAACTCACAGAATGGGAAAAAATATTTGCAAATCATCCATCTGACAAGGAATTGATAAAATATATTAATTCAAACAACTCAGTAGGAAAAAGTCTAATAACCTGATTATAAAATGCATGAAAGATCTGAATAGACATTTCTCAAAAGAAGAGATACAAATGGCACACAGGTATACAAAAAGGTATTCAACATCACTGATGATTAGAGAAATGCAAATCAAAACTATAACAAGGTATCACCTCACCCCAGTTAAAATGGCTTTTATCCAAAAGATAGGCAATAATACCAACAAGTAAGTGGAGAAAAGGGAACCCTTGTACACTGTGGGTGGAAATGTAAATTGGTATAACCACTATAGAGAACTGTATGGAGTTCCTCAAAAAAAAAAATAACTAGAACAACCACATGACACACCAATCCTAGGTATATGCTAGGTATATGCCCAGAAGAAAGAAAATCCATATATTGAAGAGAGCTCTGCACTACCATGTTTATTGCAGCACTATTCACAATAGCTAAGATTTGGAGGCAACCTAAGTGTTCATCAATAGACAAATGGATAGAGATGATGTTGTACACACAGAAGAGAGTACTGTTTAGCCGTAAAAAAGAATGAATGAAGTTCTGTCATTTGCAACAACATGGATGGAACTACAGCACATTATTTAAAGTGAAATAAGCCATGCATAGAAAGACAAACTTCCCATGTTTTCACTAATTTCTAAAAGCTAAAAATTAAAACAATAAAATTCATAAAGAGAGAGTAGAAGGATGGTTACCAGAGGCTGGGAAGGGTAGTGGGAAGTGGGGAAGGGAATGGTTAATGGGTACAAAAACATAGTTAGATAGAATGAAGATCCAGTATTTGATAGCACAACAAGGTGACTATAGTCAACAATAATTTATTGTTCATTTTTAAGTAATTAAAAGTATAATTGGAACGTTCATAATGCAAAGAAATGATAAATGCTTGGGATGATGGACATGACATTCACCTTGTGATTATTACATATTGTATGCCTGTATCAAAGTATCTCATGTACCCCATAAATATACACACTGACTGTATACCCATACAAATTAAGGATAAAAATTAATTTTATTGTATTTTTTCTTTTAATAAATAAAAGAGGTTTTATTTTAGCTCATGGTTCTGCAGGCTGTACAGGAAGCATAGTACCAGCATCTGCTTCTGGTGATGCTGGCACCAAAAATTAATTTTAAAAGATAGTATGTTGTACTAAATAAGTTCTAATCAGTGATGGCAAGGATGAAATAGCTCTATATTTAGACCAATATATTTCGAAGAATTGGGAATATACACCATCAGTTAAACTTATGTTACGGTTTTAGTGAAGATCCAGAAACTTAACATGCAGTGAGAAAGAAGAATATACTTACCTAGAAAGGCAGGCTTTAGTAACAGCACTGTGAAGATTTTCATTAGGATACTGTGACAGCCGACGAGAAATTCGCAACAGTTGTCTGGTAGAAAGTGAGGCCGCTAATGATTGTGCCTATCAAAAGACAAATGTATTGTGTTAAGAGTCTTGTTTCAACTTGCTAAAGTCCCTTTAGATGGATATTACAGCAGAATTCATTATTCCTGAAGGGGTAAGGCCAAAGTTAAAGCATGTGCTGTTAATTAATTACAAATAAAAATAAACAGAAACCAATTTACACTTAAAACATCTTTGAAGACAGTTTTTTAAAAATCTGTTTAAAGTATTTATCAATGAAATTTAATTAATGTATTTTAATTGTGCTAAGTTGGAGGCCGGAGGGGCAATGGGGGAAGGATGTTACATAACAAAGGTCACACTGGACTTAAGCTGTACGATTGACTATTCACTTTTTCTGCATACACAAAGCCAAGGTGTTAAGATACCACGAAAATGCTTAAAGCTTTAAGCAAATCTGTGGTGTCTAAAAATAGCCAAAAAGAGTTCTAAGCTATTTAGGCTGTTGACCACAGAGGTGTCAACCAATTTGTCACTTGTGTTGCAGCTTGCTGTTTTGAATCCTTCCCCTATGCTGTCAGAATAATTTCACTTTGTTATCTTACATTTTCCAAAATTCCATGAATAGAGTTGCTAGTATAGAACTCAGGACATGGTAAGTACGCAATAAATATTTGTTGAAATCCTTTTGGCAGGCAGCATAATATAATGGTAAAGTTTATAGGCTCTGGAATCAGGTAAGTCGGTATCCTATTTATTAGCTGTGTGACCTTGGCAAATTACTTAACCTTTCCAAGCCTCAGTTCCCTCACCTTTAAAATGGCAATAGTAATGCCCTCACCTTTAAGGTTGTTATGAAGGTTAAATTAGAAAATGATTCTAAAGTTCTTAGCACATGTCACACACATATGGGTGCTCAACAAATGGCAACAACTGTTATTTAAAAAGTCAGCCTCTTCAAAATGAAAACAAAAAAACCAGCAGAGAAAGGTGATGGGACCTACATATTAGCATATGTTTAGTAAATAAGATTATTACTGGCCTAATTCCTAACTTAGATCAGCAGTATTAGAAGACAGTGATTTTCACTAAAAACCAGAGGACAGAAGCACTTTTGAAACAACTGGACCTTTGGGAGGGCAAGGCAGGTCAGTATGAAATGTCACAGAGGGTGTTAAGGGCAGTAAAGTGGCCTTGAGCACTCAAGGGCCTGGAGAAGGGGACTCTATGAAATTCACAAAGGGTTCAGAATGGATGAGGGGAGAATGTCAAAGACACACTGCACATCTGCTTGTTTTAATGTTCCACCTAAGGTCATCTCTGTATGTCCCAAAGAAGAAAAAAATTAATTTATCCTTCCTTGTGTATTTCACATCTCCATGAGATACTGGTCTGCTGTTAGTATTCTACTTCAGCTACAACATTAGTATTATATTTCCTTTGGGAATTAGGTTGGAAGAATGACCACCACATATCCTTTGTTCTATTAAAAAACACATTCTAAGTTTCAAAGAACTCATTTACAAGCAAACATTAGGTCCATTCTTGTTTTCAATTAATTTGCATTCCAGACATCGAGATAATATTCAAATATAATACATCATAAATTACAATTCAAAATAGTATATACTTCAATGCTAAAATAAGTGGAACAGTAGACAGCTGTTATAGGCAGTTAAAATATTCAAATAGGCACAAGAAATCCTCTGATCAAAGGCATGAAAGCAAAAGGAATGGAACCACAAGTAGAACATGAGGAACCAGGCCAGCTTTACTAGAAGGTCCTGCTGGAAGGCTTGCTCTCAAACAACAAAGACCTATGAATGACACTCTGAGGGGTTTGGCTTTATTCTTAAAGGCACTAGGATTCTGCTATGTGTAAAGTCAAAACGTGATTTTAGAATCAGGTTATTACTAGCCTACTTCCTAATTTAAATTAGCAGCAGTATAGAAAGTAGTTGAAGGACAGACAGAATTGAGACAGGAAACAGAAAGCTACTTCAATAATCAGCCTATAAAAGGAAAAAGTCTGACAGTAAGGTTATGGCAACAAGAATGGAGAGGTAGGATACAACAAACTTGGCAACTGACTTGCTATGAGAAAGAAAGATGTATTGAGGATAAAATTCAGGCAATACGATTGATATTAAAAGTCAAATATAACTCAGAAATTCCCATTTTTAATATCTAGGACCATGAAAAATTCCTATATTAATCATAAAAAATATTTGACAAGTAACTCCAACCAGAGGATTCTTATAAGAGTCCTGTTAAACCATAGGGTAATTTTTTAGGGTATAACATTCTAATCTCATTCTAAGCATGACACTGAATTCAGGTTTCACATTTCATTCCAGTGATTAATAAGGAATGTGCATATATTTGAACACCAATTCTCTAGTTCTTCTAGTTGAAAGCACCAAAATGCTTTGCAATAATAACCAGGGTTGAGAAAATGAGAGATAAGCTTTATGTTGAGCCATTTAAGTGTTGAATAAAGGCTTTGGTAATCTCTGCTCTCACATTATTATCAATTAAAAATTGAGAGTATACTTTAAAAATTCCTAATGTATTTAACAGTTATAATATCAAATTTCTAACTGCAGTTTTATCTTGCAAAAAAAAAGTGGGGGGGTGAAGATATGAAGCACATTCCCCTAGTTACCATGGTTATACAGTTTAAGAATACACCTCAAAGGGTTTGTTCATATTAGCATGATTAGAAATACTTCAGCTTAAAAACATAAAGGTTCTCATCAGAAATTATTAAACATTATTTTTCTATTCTTCATTTTTATAAAAGAATGAAAATGTAGCATGTTCTAAAGGAGAGAAAACTCTAGGGACAATCTGTTAATAAAATTTTAATTAAACAATTTATTCATTAATTCACCAAAAATTTAAGTGTCTATTATGTGTCAGGCAGCAGGATGGGAAATCGGAATAAAAGAACAAATAAGACAGTCTCAAAGAGTTCAAATAACAACTGGGGAAATAAAAGTAAATTATAATACAACTGCGATAGGTCAACATCAGAAATATATGTCAAGTGTCATGAAAGCCGATTGGAGATACTGGTTACTGCTGCCTAAGAGGGCTAAGAGAGACTTAAGAGAGAAACGAAGGGACAACTGGATGGAGGGAAAGCACATTCTAGGCATTATCTAAGGCAGAGACATTTGAGGTATAGATGGGATTAGAAAATAGCAAGAAGCTAAGTGTGGGAAGAGCTGAGGAAGCTTCAAGAGAGTTTGTTGAAACTAAGGCTTGATGAGCAGCTTAGGATTAGAGAGAACTCAGCAGGCATGTTTAGCAGGCTGTCTTCAGTCTACAGGCAAAGAGAGTCAATCCCTTAATGGTTTTAAACAAGGGGAAGAAGTTAGGAAATGGACTTGGGAAAGATCATTCCAGGGACAATACGGAAGATTCATCCATCCATTTATTTAACAGATACTTGTGGAATACATTACTAATCTCTAACTGTGTTCTCTGTAGTACTGCCAGCCTCTGGAACTTTGCGCAGCAGAAACACTGTGCAAATCAGGAATAGTTACTGTGCATCCAGATGCTGGGGAGACTACAGGGAACAAAGAAAAACCCCCTGCAATCCTGGAACTGAAATTTGAGTGAAGGAAGATAGACAACAAAAAATTAGTGAGTAAAACATACATTATGTCAAAGAGTAAGAAGCCCTATAAAGAACCTTAAAGCAGAAAGAGGGATAGAAATAAAATGGAATAGAAATTTGATTCTAGTGTGCTTCAGGAAGGCCTCACAGAAAAGGTGAGCACCTGAGCAAATTCCAAAAAGGAAAGTGAATAAACATGCAGCTATCCAGGGAAGAATAATCTAGGCAGAGGAAACACCAAGTGGCAAAGGCCTTGGGGCAGGCACTAGTAAGTTCAAGGAACAACAAAGACACCAGTGTAGCTAAAAACAATGGGTAAAGGAGAAAGTATTTGGAATGAGGCCCCAGAGGGAGAATTAACAGGGGACCTGTGACAATCAGAAAGTGACCACCCTTATCCCCCCAAAAATCCACATCCTGATCTCTGGAAACTGTCAATGTTACTTTCTATGGCAAAATTGACTTTGCAAATAAAATTAAGATAAGGATTTTGAGATGTGGAGACTATGTTGCACTATGTATGTGGACCCTAAATGCAGTCTTATATACCCTTGAAGGAGGGAGAAAGAGGGAAATTTGACACAAACACAGGGGAGAAGGTAATGTCAAGATGAAGGCAGGATTGATATGGTGAGTCCAATAGTCAAGGAATGCTGGCAGCCACCAAAACCCAGAAGAGGCAAGGAACAGATTCTCCCCTGGAGCCTCCGATGGAGTGCAGTCCTGCTGACACTTTGATTCCGGCTCAGTCAAA
Organism: Colobus angolensis palliatus; assembly: GCF_000951035.1. NCBI lineage: Eukaryota > Metazoa > Chordata > Mammalia > Primates > Cercopithecidae > Colobus > Colobus angolensis. Next base: position 371,652 of record NW_012115311.1, on the reverse strand, counting down.
CTGATTTCAGACTTTTGTTGTCCAGACAAAGAGAAAATATCTATTATCTTAAGCCATCAATTTATGGTAACTTGTTACAACAAAAGGAAATTACTAGAGAGTCATATGATGAATGAATTATTGATAAAGAAGGCAGTCAAGAGGAGATAATATTCCAGGAGAAAGATTATGAAATCCACTACTAGGACAGTTACTGACAATAGATAAGAGAACAGATGAGACATCAAGATGCTAAACTGGTGAGATCTGTTTTCAGATTAAGTGAAGACAGCAGGAAAGCAAGGAATCAACAATGATGTCAAGGTTTCTAATTTAGTTAATTTGGCAGTTAGATTATTAACAAAGTCAGGAAATTAAATCAAGAATAGGAATAGATTTAAAGTGGAAAGACAGTTTAGTTGTATAAGATATGTGAATTTACAATGACCTCAGTGTATCCAGAGGAAAAGTGAAAGAAATTAACGTTTAGTAAGCAGTTACTAAGAAGTAGATTCTTTACACACGTTTTTATGTTTAATCATTGAGACCATTTTATGAGGTAGATGGTACTGTTCCCATTTTACAGATGAGAACACTGAGACTCACAGAGTTCAACAGTGACAGCCCTTTATGTTTCTAACATGCCATCTGGGAATGGAGATACAAGTCAATCAGAAATGAGAAATTAGAAGCTGAAGATAAAGATGTAGGCATTAACTTGTGGTAGGTACTTGAAGCTATTAGAATAGATAACACTGCTCAGCGTAGGAGACAGAGGTGACAGAGAAGAACTCCCATGAACATGAAGTACTCTGTAGCTACAAGTTTCTTTCTACAACATCAGCGAGGAGCAGCTGGAAGAAATGTTAAAATCACGGAAACTGGAGTAAACCACATGCATAAAACAAAGGCATAGCATAAGGGATTCTGAAAAATAAAATATCAGCTTAAAAAACAGATTTTAAGCACTGAATTCTAAGAAAACCAGCAGCATGTCAACAACAGAAATCCTGTGGAAAAAGCCTAGACTTACCGTTGGATCTTGTGTTTCTCTGAGTTTGTGTGTAAATGATAATAATTTATCCAGAGTTTCCGGAGGTACATTTGGGACCTATTTTTTGAGAGAGTTGAGGACAAACAGAAGAAATAAATTGGGATATGTGATCAATCAATCAGAAATTATGACTACTTAGCAAATACTATTAGAATTCCATGTTTAGAAAAGTCATTCATTGTTGGTTACATATTTAACTTATAAAGTTGCTTATTCAACCTCTTAGGAAACACTGAAACCCCTGCTTTCTGTTTAAGAATCAGGTAATTTAAACCAAGACACTCTTCTCCATATACAATTCTAGCACCAAGATAAAACTGAAGGGAGCCTTTAACACAATTTAAAACTGGCCCATAGTGTACCCATAAAGAACTTTTCATGTATCATCATTTCCTATTTTGTTAACTTCAGCACGGTATTTTAAGTACTAATTAGGTGTTTTCTTACTGAAACCAAGTTCCTTTATTTAGCAGCAATCTTGCATTCATCTCTAAGTGATATAAGGTACATTTACTTAAAGAATGGATACTCAAGGTGTCCATTTTTTCAAAAACATGTAAAACACATACTTGAGGGCTATGATCAACATATCAATGAACTTGGAAGAGCAACTGCCCAAATAATACATATCAATTGCTTTTAACTATAATAAACTTCAATTAAGTACTTCATTAAGCTATAAGCAATTTTGTTTAAGGAATAACAAATTTAAGGTTTTAATTTTAAAAGATCAAAAAAAGATATTAAAACAATGACTAGGACAGTGTGACAATTTCAGAAGAATACTGCTTACGGTTTCATTGGTCATATAAGTAATTAGAATTTTTTTAAATGCTAAGTCCTAGTCCACATATACTTTCTTTCATTTATTCTTTAAATCAATCCTATGATGTAATAAATAGTATTATCCCCATTTTTAGATGAGGAAGCTATGACTAAGTAATTTACTCAAGATCTGGAAGCTAATAAGTAGTGGATTTCACATTGAGAGCCAAGTAGTTAAACTCTAAAACCTATGCCTTTATTTACAACCATGCTTACAAGACCTACAAATAATAAGATCATTCAGATGTTTCAAAGGGAATAAATGTATTTAAATAGAAAGTTAATAATTAGTGATCTAGAAAAGTACTGTCCAATAGAACCTTCTATGATGATGAGCATTGTATTTACGCTGTTTAATATGGTAGCCAAAAGCTCCCATGTGGATACTGAGTACCTGAAAAGTGACTGAGAAACAGAATTTTTTTTTTTTTTTGAGACAGGGTCTCATTCTGTCACTCAGGCTGGAGTGCAGTGGTGTGATTTCAGCTCACTGCAACCTCCACCTCTCAGGTTCAAGCAGTTCTCCTGTGTCACCCTCCTGAGTAGCTGGGATTACAGGTGCACACCACCATGCCTGGCTAATTTTTTGTATTTTAGCAGAGACAAGGTTTCACCATGTTGGCCAGGCTGGTCTCGAACTCCTGAGCTCAGGTGATCCTCCTGCTTTGGCCTCCCAAAGTACTGGGATTACACTTTGGGAGGCCACCACACCTGGCCAAATTTTTTAAAAATTAATTTAACATGGTCAGGCGTGGTGGCTCACGCCTATAACTCTAGCACTTTGGGAGGCCGAGGTGGGCAGATCAATTGAGGCCGGGAGTTCAAGACCAGCCAGGCCAACATGGTGAAACCCTGTCTCTACTAAAAATAGAAAAATTAGCCAGGTGTGGTGGTGTGTACCTATAGTCGCAGCTACTTGAGAGGCTGAGGTGGGAGCCTTGAACCCAGGAGGCAGAGGTTGCAGTGAGCCGAGATCACACCACTCCAGCCTGGGCAACAGAGCAAGACTTAGTCTCAAACAAATAGTAATAATAATAATAATAATTTAACATGTCTAGCGCTACTGCATTGAAGAGTGCAGTTCTAAAACTCTAAAAGTGCTAACCACAATGCTTGATTAAGGCACACATTGAAATAATGGATTACACACACAAGAAGTCATCAAAGTTCTAATCAGGCAAGTACAGGATACATTACAGTCTTGGGAGACCAGGACTACTTACTACTTATGTGTCTGGCCTCCCTTTATAATAGGGACTTAAAATAGTCACCTTTGACTAAATAGAAAAATAAAAGGGATTCTGAACTGGCCTCCACCTGAGGAAAGAGGCGAGACAGGCCACATCTGTGGTTCTTAGAGTGTGGTTCCCAGACCAGCAGCATCAGTATCACCTGAGAACTTGTTAGAAATAAAAAGTTTAACATACCATCCCAGATCTACTGGCTCAAAAACTATGGAGATAGAGCCCAGAAACCTGTGTTCTACCAAGTCCTCCAGATGATGCTGAAAAATGTGGAAGTTTAAGAACCACTGACCTTCACCACTATATGAGGAAATTTGGGAGTAGATGGGAAGAAAAAGCTAAAAATGTCTAACTCTACTTCGGCCTGTATCAGAGTGCCTTAAAAAGAGATCAGCTGTAGAAAATAGACTGAGATTGGCTTTCTTCTTACCTTTTCCTTAATCACTTGAATTTCTTCACTTTTCACAAGTGGTTTCATGTGATGGAAAAAGAACATGGTTAAGAATTCTGGTCCCAGCCACTGGTGTGTTGTGCTTCCGATAACAGGGGGTTCTGCCAAGGCAATGATTCTGAAGGAGGGATGGATAGGAAAAATGGATCTAAAATAGGAAAAAAAAAAAAAATAACATATCTTTCATGTAAGAAATTAGATCATGGTAACTAAAGTCCAGGCAATGTTAGGGCTACCACGCTTTTAATAATGTCAATGTTATTATCCAAAGAGTTAGCTTTGGAAAAAAAAAAAGTCAGGACATTCTAAGAACCTAAGATCAAAACAAACAAAAATCACCTACTGCTAGTAAATGTTGTACAATAATCACTCATGAAACTCCAGCCCTGGCACAAACCACTGCTTTTGATATACTGTTATGCCTACAACATATTTTCTCCATAGTGTCTTGAAATAAAATCCCACCCAGTTCACATTCATTATATAGACCATCTTTATTCCTTTAAAAGCCCTTCAGAATCTCCTGTCTCACAAGGAACCCACTCTATGTCCATCAGAAAGACCAAGAAGCACAATTCAGGACAAGGAGACTTTATAGTACAGAAAATGTAAGAAACATAAAGGGTTAGATTGAATTTAAAATTTAGATTGGGAATAAGAACACTTAAGCCTTAAAAAGGCAGAGAACATAAAACCTTTATAGAATGCACTCTTTTGTGATTTTTATAGGAAAGTTACGATTTTAAAGTGATCTCTTTTAAAATTCTCTGGCAGGGAAACTGAGGAAGCATGTAAATTTTCTAGGACACACAGAGGAGTAAGATAAGACTTCCTTTGGTTTGTGAAATGACTTGAGTTACTTTTGGAAAAACTAGAAACCCCGTATCAGAATCTTAATCATGTGCGTAATATTGTCCATTTTTATCAATTCTACTCAAAAACCCAGCAGAAATATGTTTCTTGAGGGTAATACAGTTCTTGCTAAGAGAAAGGAGAGATAAAATATAAACACTTGCCAAGAGCTTCAGAGAAACAAAAATATAGGTACATAACTAGCATTTCACCATTAACTATAACATTATATTAGAGCCCAAAAGTTAAGTGACTAAGCAACTAGAATACCAGGAGGTAGGACACAATTGGAAAGAATCAGATGAGTACTCTGAAGAGTTAAGACCAAGTACCAACAATACAACAGGCAGGTCTACCAAGTCCCTGACGGCGTGATTTGTAATTTTAGATGCCATATCATCATTTGAAAACAAGGGAAAACCAATTTTTAGAAATTGGTCACATGAAAGACCTAGATGAAATGAATTCACAAAAGTTACCAGATATCATTTCAATTCTCTAGGTAGAAAGAAAAAGGTTTATTTGCAGATGTTTTAGCAGGGTCTGGGGGAGTGATCTGTGCAAAAGTGTTGCTCTGGAAAAAGGGGGAAGGATAACAACATGGACAGTGCCTGAAAGTCCAGAGGATAGCACAATCGCTCAAGATTGCTAGTAATTAGACAGCCACGTGACAGAAACTGGACACAGAAAATCCTGTGAGGGAAAGCCAGAGAGGGAGGTTTTTCCATTTTTCACTTCTGCTAAGTGGTTTGCTGTAATCCAGAAAACTGCCATAAAGCCCAGCAACAGATGCTGGATGTATCCTTGATCCTCCTCTCTCCTAGTTAGGACCAAAAAAAGGTAGGAGAGAAAGAGCGTGGTTTGGCTACCCAAAATTAAAGCTGCAGATGTAGTTTCTCACTTAAGATAGTGAAGGATACCAAATCAGGGAATAAACAAAGTCAAAATACAACAGGCAAGCCAAAAGGGGAAGTCTAATTTGTATCTTTAAACCAGCAGATCAGGAAGCCAGGTACCACAGTGGAGCTATAAAATTAGGACTAAAAGAGCAACTAAAATGAGAGCATGCTAAATGGTTTACATTTAAAGGTGATGGTCATTTGCTGGCATATATATTGTCAATAGCTTGCTTTTTAGTATTGATTCCAGCAGGGTACTTGAGTAAGCTGGCCAAATTTGAAGAAGACAGTTTCTAAGAGAGCTGATAGGTTAGGCAGAGAAGTGTGTATAATGATTATAAAAACAGTCACCAAACTACTGAATAACAGGATGAGAAGGGCCTTTTTGTTTGCTACGTTCTCCCTAAAGGCTTCCTTACGTACAAATAGGTTACACGGGAAGTCATTTCCTGATGATGCTAGCTAGGTTCCGCAAGCCTGAAAGTTAGAGAGCAGAGGATCTGCTGTATACTTAACGGGATGTGATAAACTGGTGGATAATACAAAGACCGAAGAAGTGATAGATAATGAAAAAATTATGAGATAAGTGCCAATACAATTTAAAATTAAGGTTAGGTTTCATTTTACTAAAATTTTAGCAACAACAACAAAAAAACGAAACTACAGATATGGCTTAATTTCAGATAAAAAGATATTATTTCCTAAAGATTACAGATTTAGAGAGCAAACAAATCATTTAAAACGATTTTTAAAATAAAAATATTGAGGTCAATATGTTTGTCTGTGGGCATAAGTATGAGTTTTTGTAAAGTACTTTCTGATGCTTCTCAGCAGTAAAAAGGAACAAACTATCAATGTACAAACAACATGGATGATCTCAAAACACTTCAGCTATATGAAAGAAGCCAGACAAAAAAGAGCACACACTGTGTGACTCCATTTATATAAAACTCTAGAAAATGTGAGCTCTACATAATGACCAGAAGCAGAACCCTGGGGATGAGATAGGAGGGTAAAAGGGGCAGGAGTCAGGGATAACAAAGGGGTCTGAGGACACTTTGAGGATTATAGATACATTCATTATCTTGATATTGGTGATGGTTTCATGGGTATTTATAAATATTAAAAATTATCAAATGGTGCACTTTAAATATGCATAGTTTATTGTATGTCAATCATACTTCAGTGGAGCTTTTAATAAAATAAAAAAAGACTTCAAAAATCTCCAGTTTTTAAAGTGAATCCTATGGTACATTTTCATTGAATTTGTATATTGGGGAACCTGAAAGAATAATCCAGAAGGTTTCTGTAAAGATCTCAATCATGAGCTAGAACAGATTTCATCATTAGTTTTCCATACTACTGTTTCAATTTAGAACTTAAGAGTTATACAGTTCTGTACACAGACCTTATTTCCCCTTTTTCCTGTGCAGTGTAGCAAATTGCATGAATACATTCCTTATGCATCTTTATACCACCGAGGGTATAGTGTAATATTTGGGGAAGAGAGCAGATGCTAAATAAATAAATGTATATTGCTATTGTTAATGACCATCAGTGCTATTAACTTTTTGAAGATCTTTGGTGGGAAGGACAAACAAAGATAAGTAATAAGAACTGAACTTACGGTGTCCCAGCCAAAAGCTAGTCAAACTTGGTCCTGAATAAATATGTAAGAAGTACATTCTCTCAATCAGGGCAAACTCAAAACATAAAATAACAAATGATTATATCATTTACAGGCAAAGGGTTTCAAATGGTTCCTTGACCACAAAAATGTTCAGAAAAAATTATTTTCAAAATCAGAATTTCCTTAAAGCTTTTTGTTTTGAAAATCAAACACAAAGACTTGGGCATAAAATCCTGCATCTATCTAGAATTATTATTTTTTTAATTTATATGGTCTGATTTGCTTGCAAAGAAATAATAAGATTTCTAGGAAGCTAGGAGATAGTGCTTGAATTCAGTCTTCAAATATGAGTAATAGTAAAAGGGTTGAGAGAATATAACCGATCAAGGATTGTGCTCAAATGTCCAGTTATGTTCACCACTAAGACTGAGAGATTATAAACTGTTTTCAGTGTTCAATAGCAACAAATATAAAGGAAATATTTAAGAAAAATGCAAAAACACTGGAGCATATATAAGTACATCTAAGACTAGGCCACTAATCTTTATTGTTTCCCCCAGATAACCAGAAGCCCTTTCTTGGCAATATGAACTGTTAATAACAGAAACTCTCAACCCCCTCATTTATGGTCTGGCCAACAGCAGGAAAAGACATATTTAGCATCCTATAGTATTTATACTCCCCCTTTCCCTAAAGAAGTTTTTCTCATCAAAGGAAGGAGTTCTATTTTGGTCTCTATTTCCTGAGAGAAATACAGGCATAGTATCTGGTGTCTGTGGCCATCACACTATATCTAACCACCACGTCCGCAGCATTCCTGGTGTCTTGTAATACGAAGAAAGAAGACTCTAACCCTTCTAAGGGCATGTTAGGCATGTGATTACCTGCAGAGAATATAAAAGCCTGTAGAGCACTCCAGAGATGACCAAGATGTATAGTCTTGGTGAGAATTACTACACAATGAAGGTTGGCAAAGGAGTCAAATATAATTGTTTAGAAACTGGGTTTCACACTATAAAGCTGAAAGGGTTAGTAACCCACTGCTAGAAGCTGTTAATTTTGAGACCCTCAGTTAATAGACTTTGTCATTAAAAGGCATCAAAGTATTCCTAATTACTAGGTTCACATAAGGAAACATTGCTAGCTCAGAAGGTCAACTAAAACTGGATTAATAGAGTTACCTTTACCTGAGCTTCCTCTCTGAAAGTAGAAGAGGTATCTAAATTTACCAGCTGGGTCTAGAAGCAAAGAAGCTCTTAAATCTGTCTTGGCCCTGGAAAGGGCTGGAGGAATGTCAGAGAAGGTTTCACAGAGGACATCACTCTTACAGGAATAGCAGAAGTTTGCTGTGCTGGTCCTGAGAGGTGAAAGACAAGGCTGATAAGGCAAGCATGTATAGATACTGGCCCTAAACACTGTAGGCGACAGAAACCACTGAAGGACTTAAACAGTGATGTGATCAAATTTACAGATCAGACACTTTAAACTTATATCCTATGTGTGTGGAGAGGAAGGGGTTTCATTCACTAAGTTAAGGTACTTAAGAGGAATAGCAGGTTTGTAGAAATGAGTTCAAAGTGTCTCTAAGACACATTAAGGAGAGATATCTAGTAGTCAGATGGCACTTAGGAGAGAAAACTAAATTGGAAAGTGCTTTTAAAGAATGCTCAGTCTATTGGCTGGGTGCAATGTCTCATGCCTGTAATCCCAGCACTTTGGGAGGGTGAGGAGGGAGGACTGCTTCGGGCTAGGAGTTCAAGAACAGCCTGGGCAACATAGAGAGACCCCCATCTCTACAAAAATAAATTTTTAATTAGTCTGGTGTGGTGGTATGCACCTGCAGTTCCAGCTATTCACAAGGAAAGCTTGAACCCAGGAGTTTGAGGTTGCAGTCAACTATGATAGCACCACTGCACCTCAGCCTGGGTGAAAGAGTGAGACCCTATCGAAAAGAAAAAAGAAAAGAAAACAAAACAAAACAAAAGAGGGGAAGGGGAGAGGAGAGAAGGGGAGGGGAGGAGAGGGGGAGGGGAGGGGAGTGAAGAGAGAGAGAAGAAAAAAAAAGAATGCTTAGTATATCAATGACACATAAGGATATAAGAGTGATTGACATTGCCCAAGGAAAAGAAAAGGTCAAGGAGAAAACCCTGGGAGCTACCAGTTTAAACAGTATTTGAAACCTTTTCCAACCTCTCAAGGCACAGCTACTAGTCAATTTGTCTTCTGTGTTCCCACAGCGTTTTATACAGACCTGCAGTCTAACACTAAAAAACTGCATTGTGTTTATTTATGTATCTGTCTTCATGTGTGGTATACCACAGATGGCAGCAAGTGTGTCATCTTAGAGCTGATCCTCAATAAACATTTAATCTGAAGGAAAGAATGAAGCAATGCTAATACTCAATAACAAATAGTTACACTTGCCAAATCCGTTATCTCCAATCATCAGTCTATAGATAAGATCATCTGGGTACCATTCTGGGAACCTAGAGAGTGAATGACTCCATGGATTACCATTATAACATTCATGTTCAAAAACATCATCCAGTCGCTACAGTTGGAACAAGAGCTTTAAAACCAACTCTCAGGAAGCATTATTCTACAAATTAGTAGAAGTTGTCTGAAGAGTACTGATCCCCTGGAGGTAGATTTATTTATTTGTACAAGACTGTAGAAGCTGTTCTTTCTGTTAGGCAGCTGCAACTGATACACCACCTCTGAGCATTGACCATCCCCAGCCTCTACAACGCTTCCTCTTAAAAAGGAAAACAAAAACCTTCCCTGTCATTCTACCTTTGACCTCTTTCTCTCTCTCAAAATCTTCCACAAAAAAGCGTTAATATAAGTAAATAAAATAAAAGCTGAGTTTCTTTAAAGACTATTAGAAATAATCCCTTTGCTAAAATTCAGTTCTGTGATTAAGTACAGAAATGAAAGGACAGACAATGTGGGTCATAAGTTTCTAATGTGGAATTTAAATGCTACTGCCAAAAGTGATATATTAGCTATGACCAGCATATGGGATCAACATATGCTAGATAATGGGTCATATTACTTATAAGAACAACTCATGAAATAAAGTAATTTCCTCACTGAGTACAAATTTGCTGCTTTTGCACTGTGCTGTGTCTTTTAGTCAAGCTGTCAGTTTTCTACTCAATAAACACAGTCCTGAAAGAAGTACTGCCAAGTAGCTTAAGAGAAGAATCTAACCTATTATAACCCTAAAAAAGAACATATTTATTCTCTGGAAGACAAAAATAAGTCACAAAATTAAATTAAGGCTAAGCAAAGGTAAAAAAATTTACCAACAATCCATACTATCAGAAAGAAGCAGATTCTGTAACATGACTGTGTTTAACAACAAAATTAAGAAAATGGTGTGTTTCTCAGGTAAAAGAAAAACTACTGATAAGGAAAGGGATTCGGCTTTCAACTGTTAGAAATATTCAGACAACAAAGAATCATCATTGTTAGGACATCTCACCTCTGAAAAGTTAAGGACGGACCAAGATACTGACAGAACATAATAGAGAAAATAAAATAAAATTAGAAGCTCTGCCCAGGAAGCTCAACATACATCTAAATAATAAAAGGTACAAGAAAAAAGAACACAGGAAACTGAGTAAGTGGGAGTGGAGAGAGATCTAAGATGATGTAGGAGCTACAAATATAAAGAGCCACAAGCCCAGATTAGAGTTCATCAGAATACACCATGGGAGAAACACGAAACTGACAGAAAGGCCAGGAGTGGTGGCTCATACCTATATTACCAGCACTTTGGGAGGCCAAGGCAGGAAGCTCCCTTGAGGTCAGCAGTTTAAGACATGCCTCAGCAACACAGTGAGACCGCTCCAAAAAAAAAATGGGAAAAACAAAAACAAAAACAAAACAAAACAGGTGTGGCGATGTGCAACTGTAGTCCCAGCTACTTGGGAGGCTAAGGCGGGAGGATGGTTTGAACTCAGGAGTTCAAGGCTGCAGTGAGCTGAGATCGTGCCACTGCACTCAAGTCTGGTTGTCAGAACATGACCCTGTCTCAAAAAAAGACAGAAAAGAAAAAAAGAAATTGATAGAAGATGGAATTGATAAATATCAAGTGTGCCTGAATGTGCTGAGGGGAGATTTAGACAATAAGGGAAGTGTTTGGGATGAAAAATACAGCAATATATACATAGAAACAGTCACTTTCTCCTCAATGCTCCCATACAGTATTATACAGACCTTTATCCTAACACTTAAAATTACATTGTAATTACTGATTTACATTTCTGTCTCTCTTCATATGTAGTAATTAACTTCAGGAAAAAACAAGATGTACGCAAGAAAGGAAAATGATTGTTGTATAGTAAACTGCTTAAGTGGGTACAGCTCTTAGGTTGTCATAATAATGTAAGCATTGAATAAAGTTCTAAACAAAATTATTACATAACTCTTTAGGAAGAATGAGGGATAGAAGTGTGTACGTGGAATGAGGCAAGAGGTGGTAAAGAGCTAAACATTAATTGTCCATGTAGAAATCAACAGATTATTCCTAACACTAAAAATAAATCAAGAAATATCAGTGAAAGCATACTGTTTAGTGACACAGAAGTTAATACCAAAAGAAAGACCTAAAGGTTGAAACTAGTAGCCCCTGGGGAGTAAGATGTGGGAAACGGGAGACTGTCAACCAACCAACCTATGACAGGGGATGGCATTTTTCATAAAATACTTTGAAAAACTATCTGGCTCAAGTTCCATGCATGTTTAACAGTGGTAAAAATTCAAATGAAAATTTTTAAAAAGCAAATGAAAGAAGGCATTGCTATGATCTCTCTCCACTTTCTCCCAGTGACCTCTGGAAATAGAGCTAAGCCTAGTCTGTATTCACGGGGGAGACATAAATCCATAGGGATGAAGGCGGAAAACTTTGAGAAGAAAGTACTATTAACCACTCTGAGCCAAACCCTGAACATGATGCTCAGGGCCACCCAGTTCCTGAAAGTATTTTCATTTGTAAAACTGCCTGTGACCATTAGAGAACTTGGGTACTTTTCATAGAAAAGGGTTGTCATTTCCTGGACATTTGGAGACAAGTACAATGCTTCTGATGTCCTAAGAGAAACTGCCAGGCAGGCATGCTGTGAGCTATTGCAAAATTGCTTTGATTCATCCCTCTGAAAATATAAACTGTTCCATGACCCGTGATTCACATGCAAATAATGTGCCAAAGCTGACTGCTGTAAACCAAAGTTATGATATGGAAAGGATCTCTAACTTGCCTCCCTAAACACTCAACCAACCATTTGCCAGTCTAGAAGAATTTCATAATGTATACCTCTGCAGTAAAAGCAGCTATGTAATCAAGTGAATTTTTAGTGACTTGCACAGAGATAGGGAGGAATTTAACATTTCTCCTATTGGAAAAAATTCCAAGAAATTTTTAAATAAATTTATTCTTAAAATACAAACAATAATAAATACACTTAATTATCTTTTATGGGATTTAGATGTTTTAAATATGGCAGTAAACCCTTTGAGTGGTAAGACAGCTTCAATTAAACAGAGACAGATTAAGTGATGAGGAGTTCCTCTGTATGCCAGTCTCTAATTCTGTTAAAATATCCGTGGAAATGTAGCAAGATAGAAAATAACATATTTGTCAAACTTCATTCTATATAGTATGCAGCTGAAAGAAATATTTTCCTTCAAACTTTTTGTTTTGAAAATTTTTTTAACTCATAGAAAATGTCAAAAATAGACTACAAATACCCATATATCATTCACCTAGATATTGCTAACTGTTAAGATTTTACCACATTTGTGTTTTCACTCTGACTCAGTATTTCTCTCTCTTTCTCTGTGGTATGTCTGTTTGTACACACACATACATGTCTTTTTTTCTGAAATATTTGGAAGTTGTATACATTTTTTTTTTTTACTTTATCTCTTAAGTATCTCAACATGCATATCATAAGAATAGGAATATTCTCCTTCATAACCACAATATCACTATCATACTTAAGGAAATTAGTAATTCAATATCATATAATATAGTCCATATTTAAACTTTTCTAATTATTTTATAGCCGTTTTTATTTTGTTTTCTCCTCCAGGACCCAGTCAAGTCTCACCATTGCATGTGGTTGTTA
>NW_012115311.1:355713-357249 GCF_000951035.1 Colobus angolensis palliatus | reverse complement strand
AAAAAAAAAAAAGTAAGGCTGAGAGTACAGAGTACACCTTGGAGAGCAACCTCAAATTTTAAGAAATGCCAAAGTAGTGGCATATCCAGGACACCAAATTATTAAACTGTTCAAAGTTATCTTGGCATTATTCTAGGTTTGGAAAAATAATAAAACGTATTATTTTTCACTTAACAATAACCTAACAATAGGAGTAATGGACCCCAAATTACCTCTTCTGTAGCTGTTCATCAGACAGTTGCAGCTCCTCTTTTAAACGCATATACCTGTCTTCTCTCAGCAGCCTAGAACCATCGTAGAGGCTTAGCTCTCGATCATGGATTAACCTAACAAGATAAGAAAAAAGTCTGAAAATAAATTAATCTGTTTTGACCACTGAAGTTTTTAGAGGCAGAATCAGTCAGCCAACATTCTATTATTGCTGGCAATTGAGTCTAATAATTTTGTTAGATGGACCTTTCAAAATTTCAAATTGGCTAGTGCTGTTATACTTGGCAAAACTGTTAGTTTCTCTACCAGAGGGCAGCAGTCATAAATATCTGATAGGGATATGAAAGAGGGGGAGGAGGAAAAAAAGAAAGGAGGAGGAGGGAGAGCAAAAGAAACAGCTGAATGAGTGTCTCAAGATAACCACAAGGTACATATTAATAAACAAGGCAGGTGGCACTTACTCTCTTCAGTCTAAAGTAACTCTGTAAGGGTTGGCACCAAAATATTTCTATCTTTGGAATTACAATATTTAAAAATACCAAAAATCTTTATAATGAAATAACTACATTGCTTTACATATGGCAACTCTGATGGTGACCTAAACATCCACATCACACACAGCATAGTCTTCCAAATGTTGCAATGGCTGAAAAGCACTGTTCCATATCTCACACCAACCCCTGAGTCTCCTATTGTCCACAATAGAATTAGCCTACATAGCCTCCATTCTATAAGCACTGAAGGGAGGGGAGGCTATATAAATGCAGCGGGTAGGAGTGTGGGTGGTGGAACCAATCAGACCTGGGTTCAACTCCAGCTGTGCACCTTACTAGCTGAATGAGTGGGGAGAGGGAGAACGACTCTGTCTCTCTAAATTCATCTTCAATAATGTTAAGAAAGTCACGACTTCACAATATTAATGTGAAAACTAAACAGCTAATGTAAAATGGATGCTTAATATAGTTGTTCTCAATCTTGACTGTACATTAGAATCTTCTGGGAAGTGTTTAAAAATACCAATGTTCAGACCTTGACCTAGACCAATTACATCAGAAAATTCTGATGGTGAAGCCCAGGCATGAGGTTTTTTTTTTTTTGAGACAGAGTCTCGCTCTTGTCACCTAGGCTGGAGTGCAGTGGTATGATCTAGGCTCACTGCAACCTCCACCTCCCGGGTTCAAGCTATTCTCCTGTCTTAGCCTCCTGAGTAGCTGGGATTACAGGCGCACACCACCATGCCCAGATAATTTTTGTACTTTATTTTAATAGAGACGGGGTTTTGCCATGTTGGCCAGGCTGGTCTCGAACTTCTGACCTCAGGTGATC
>NW_012115311.1:347924-348548 GCF_000951035.1 Colobus angolensis palliatus | reverse complement strand
AGAGCAGCATTCACAAGGGGTGAGGACCGCCAGGCAGTGTCTCCATTTGGAAGGGTGTATCTCTGCTGTAGCAGATCACGTGCTGTCATATCCTAAAACAAATCCCCACCACCCACCAAAGAACACGACAAATTAATTTTTAAGACATGCAAGGCAGCTCACGTGGCTTTATAGAGTCACCACTGTCTGAACTTAACATTCCATATAACAACAGAGAAGTCATCTTCTCCAATCCCCAAAAATAAAGCTCTTCAGAAAGTCTTTTTTTGGTCATTTTAAGAATTTTTTCCATTACTCATTACATAATATAGTGAAAGTGAGAGGTTTTTTTCCCTTCTTTATATTTAGCATTTTCTTCCACTTTTAAAATGTAAGTTTACATAGTGACAGTAATTTCTACCTGAATAACAGAATTTAACTCAATCAGCTCTATTCCTGTGTTTTTGTATGCCAGCTCTTATGGTGACCTAACCATCCATGTGTTGACTCAATTTTAAAATGAAGAACCTTGTAGTATAGTTTGAAGTCGGGTAGCGTGATGCCTCCAGCTTTGTTCTTTTGATTTAGGATTGTCTTGGCAATGCAGGCTCTTTTTTGGTTCCATATGAACTTTAAAGCAGTTTT
>NW_012115311.1:331108-346604 GCF_000951035.1 Colobus angolensis palliatus | reverse complement strand
ATGAGTTTCCCTGAGAAGCTATGCTAGGACCATCACGGGGACTCATTTTATTTAAAGAGACTTCATAATGGAGGAAATTGAGGACAGTTATCAGATGAGGTACAGGAATTGGGAAACAATAGCATAGCACTTACAAGCAATTTTTAAAAGCATACACACAATGTGCTAACAATAAAATAGTGTAACAGACTTAAGCAAACTATTAATAGTTGTGGCATATAAAAGTTTATCTACTGTAAAAAAAACTGGAGCTATATAATATGAGCAATTTTTTCTTACATGCATTAATGTGGATAGTTTCTTTTCTACCACCATCAGATACATTTTGTGCAACTTATAGCAAACAGAAGTTAAACACATTTACAGTCACTTTTATCCAAATATTTAAAGTCTTCTGTAAATTCTTGGCTACATACTCCCAACTTTCAACAGATAGAAAACTAATGAATTTGCTTTATATTCATAATGGAAACGAATCTGTATTGAAACCAAGATTAAAATTTAAGTATTAATTATTTTAACCTTCTCAATATCAAGAAAGTACTGACTAAATGGCTATTATTAAAAATTTTAAAAACAACAGATGCTGTCGAGGTTCTGTAGAAAAAGGAACATTTTTACACTGTTGGTGGGAGTGTAAATTAGTTCAACCATTGTGGAAGACAGTGTGGCAATTCCTCAAAGACCTAGAGGCAGAAATACCATTCAACCCAGCAATCCCATTACTGAGTATATACCCAAAGGGATATAAATCATTCTATTATAAAGACACAAGCATGCATATGTTCATTGCAGCACTATTCACAAGAGCAAAGACATGGAATCAACCTAAATGCCCATCAATGATAGACTGGATAAAGAAAATGTGGTAAATATACACCACGGAATACTATGCAGCCATAAAAAGGAACTAGATCATGTCCTTTGCAGGGACATGGATGGAGCTGGAGGCCATTATTCTTAGCAAACTAACGCAGGAACAGAAAACCAAATACCACACGTTCTCACTTATAAGTGGAAGCTGAATGATGAGAACACATGCACACATGGTGGGGAACAACACACACTGGAGCCTGTCAGAGGGTGAGTGGAGGGAGGAGGGAGAGCATCAGGAAGAACAGCTAATGGATGGTGGGCTTAATACCTAGGTGATGGGATGATCTGTGCAGCAAACCACCACGGCACACGTTCACCTATGTAACAAACCTGCACATCCTGCACTGTACCCCTGAACTTAAAAGTTGGAAATTTTTAAAAAAGTACTGACTGAGGAAGTATGAATAGGCTCATTTTGAATCACAAAGACCTTCGAAAAACAGTAACATTCAAACTCAGCAAGTTCCCATAACCTTAAAAGGCTGGTTTTGACACATTGTCAAAATTTGTCCTTTTTAAATAACTTTATTTAATTCTTCAACTATGAATTCTAAATTCTATGCAAACTATATGAGCAATATCACTCTCTTGCTGCCAATGACAGTTACAACAACCAAGACTAAATTGATCACCATCATCCGTGTTTACTGAGCCAGTCACGACATTCCTCATCTTTTCCTGGGCCCAAGCAAAAGATTCATTCCCACTCATGTTCATGCTATAGAAAACCAAAGGGATCACTCTCAAGGAGAACAGGATAAAATCAAAATAAGTGTCTGTGGGTATTTTTACAGTCAAACTATAACAAAAATCCTATATTATATATGTATATACATATGCATATAAATATATGTGTGTGTATATATATATGTATACAAATATATACACACACAGAATTTTTTTAAGTAAACATTAAGACAGATAAATTTAAAGAAAACTCTTGGTATGAATTATTCCAGAAAAATATTTGCCATAGAGTCACATCACACATTACCTTGGAAAAGTAAACAAAGAAACAGAAAACACAGTTTAGCCCGGTGGTTCAAAATTAAAGATACATTATCAGAAACAGCTGGGGAACTTTTGAAACATACATAAACTTAAGCTCCACCACCCCGATGATTCTGATTCATCAGGGCCAACATGGGGCCTACCATCTGTTTTTTATTAAACATTACGTAGATGATTCTGATATGCCTCCCAGGTGGGAAACGCTGCTTTAAAAGACATTAAATTAAAATTCACTTATTTATACCCTTCCTTGTTCTAATATGATGTGAGACTGCAAAAAGATATACAAAATGCACAACAAAATAACATAAATTAAAAGTAAAGTTTAAAAATAAGGGAAAGAGTAGGCTCTGTCTATTTTAAGCATTCCTATTGGAATTCAGAGAGGAGAGATGAAGGCATTCAATTAATATTATATTTTCAAAGAAACTAATGGATGTTAATTTTGAAAATCACAGCTTCAGACTGAAAACAGCTGATATCCTGGCCCCATAAAGGTCAGGAGTCTTTCGCTTGGGTCCAGCATAAGATGAGGAATGTTGTGACTTTAGCAGACATAAGAGGCTCAGACTCCTAAAGAGCTGAGGCTAAAAACTGGTACCATTTTTTAAAAAATTTCAATAGAAAGAATTCCTCATACTCATACCAACATATCTGAATCACCATTCTGTGCATGATATTAAAAAGCACTATTTCATTTGGTCATGATTCCAAAGTATTTTTATACCTTATTAATTCACAGGTTGTATACAGTGTTTACCTTATTCAAGTAAGTAAACATTTACTAATAGAGATGATGAGAAAGACAACTAGTACATAGGGCTCTTCTTTTCTAGTCTAGTAGTTGGAGACTCCCTTACATTGGCTAAAGTAAAATGAATGATTATTTGTTGCTATACAATATGCAGCAGCAGAACAATATAGCTCAGTGCTGTAAATGCCAAACAAAGCTATAGACCAGAAATGTTCTTCCTCTTTTCAATCTTCATTTCTTAGAAGACTAGCTCAGTTAAATTTTATCACCTAAACTCTGTATACCATCACATTAGAAAGAGCCATTCTTCAGTTCTAATAAACACACACGTGCAGATAGACAAATGGATGACAGATAGAAAGATAGATAGATAGATAGATACATACATACATACATACATACATACATAGACAGACAGACAGATAGAGAGAGATTTTTACAAAGTATTTTGTAGAGACAAGTTCTCACTCTGTTGTCCAGGCTGGTCTTGAACTCCTGGCCTCCAGCAATCCTCACACTTCAGCCTCCCAAAGTGGCAAGATTACAGGCATGAGCCACTGCCAATTTCTAATAAACCTTTGCATCAAAATAAAAACCTTCCTAAGAGAAATAAAAGCACTCCCTTTAATATATGCTATTGGTTTTCATAATTAAGAACTTCTATTGAAAGACAAACATTTCAGCTTTTCCTTAAAGAGATAGTTGGCCCTACTTTCCCCAGTATTAGTTATTATCAGAAGCTATTTTCAATTGTGTGAAAGTGCAAGGACACCAAAGTAAAACTAAACTTTCACAGAACAACTGAATCTAATCATATCTAATTAATAAAACTTTTTCAGCATAGGCTGAATGGGGAAGTGATATGAACTAATTTCAGGTAATAAGCTAATGTTTAAAACAAAGTAACCTCATTTTCAAGGGTTTCTGTCTATACAATATTTGGTTTGTAGTACCATGAAATTATTGTTTTAATATCTTTAACAGACACTGCATCACTGAGTTGTGAAAAATATATATCATTTCCTCATTCTTCCCATCTACATGCACATCACTATCAGCAAGTAGAAATGCAAATTTCTTTTTACAAGTGTGCTTATTCCATACGGGCATTTGGTAAACACCCTAATAAAAATCAAGAAAAAATCAAGGTCCTCGTTTTTGCATATATTTTTCTTATCCTGAAACTCTTGAACTTAAGAGAATAAAAATAGCACTAATGATATCATAGAGCCTGATCCACTTCCTCTTTCTGCATTTCCTTAACATTTTTAAAATAACAGGACATGAAATTCAATTCCTTTAGGTCTACCATTGTCTAACCTTAACACCTCACTTTCATTCAGATCCCTGGAAAACATCCATATATCTCTTAAGATTCCATGTCAATTGGAATTATGTTCTTTTGATTTGTAACAGAGAAACTCTACTGAAAATAAAAATGTCCTGTTAATATGAGAGGCATAACTCAAGAAATGCATCAGAGAATATAAATTTGAACCTTAAAGCAATTATATGCCTTAAATGTTTTTAGTACCTTTAAATGATCTAAGCTATTTTTTTTTAGAATTCCTTTGAGAAATCCAGATATAGTCAATAGCTCAATAAAATAACTGTACAAAGTGGTTGTGTATATAGTATCTAGAATAACATTAGAATTATTTTTCCAAGGCATAATGTCATTCAGAAAAAATCTGAAAATATAGTACATTTTTAGTGTATAAAGAAATGTGAGCTACCTGTCTTCTTACTAATACTAAAGTAAAATTTTACATTATAATGCACACATAACTGTCTTACAGGAAATTAAAATGATTGTAGCAAAAGTAGAATATCCAAGTACATATAGAGTATGACTTCAACCAGGTTTTAAAAACATACATTTCTACCACATATATAAACCCAAGAGTTTCAGAAAGTATTTAAGTTGGCTTGCAAAAATATGCTTAATACAATGTATTATAAAATTAAACATAAGTGGACAAGGAAAACTAAACAAGGAAAGGTGAAACTAAGAGGAAAAAATAATATATAAAATATATCTGAACAGTCTCAAATTTGAATCTAATCTAATATCCAACATAAAGAGTGACATATTAAAAAAAAGTTACAGGTGCTCATGTATTAGTTTGTTGAGAATGATGGTTTCCAGCTTCATCCATTTCCCTGTAAAGGACATGAACTCATCCTTTTTATGGCTGCATAGTATTCCATGATGTATATGTGCCACATTTTCTTTATCCAGTCTCTCATTGATGGGCATTTGGGTTGCTTCCAAGTCTTTGCTATTGCAAATAGTGCCGCAATAAACATACGTGTGCATGTGTCTTTATAGAATGATTTACAACCCTTTGGGTATAGACACAGTAATGGGATTGCTTGGTCAAATGGTATTTCTGGTACTAGACCCTTGAGGAATTGCCACACTGTCTTCCACAATGGTTGAACTAATTTACACTCCCACCAACAGTTTAAAAGCGTTCCCATTTCCCCATATCCTCTCTAGCATCTGTTGTTTCCTGACTTTTTAATGATTGCCATTCTTACTGGCGTGAGATGGTATCTCATTGCCGTTTTGATTTGCATTTCTCTGATGGCGAGTGATAATGAGCATTTTTTCATGTGTCTTTTGGCTGCATAAATGTCTTCTTTTGAGAAGTGTCTGCTCATATCCTTTGCCCACTTTTTGATGGGGTTGTTTTTTTCTTGTACATTTGTTTAAGTCCCTTGTAGATTCTAGATATTAGCTCTTTGTCAGATGGATAGATTGCAAAAATTTTCTCCCATTCCATAGGTTGTCTGTTCACTCTAATGATAGTTTCTTTTGCTGTGCAGAAGCTCTTTAGTTTAATTAGACCCATTTGTCAATTTTGGCTTTTGTTGCCATTCCTTTTGGTGTTTTGGATATGAAGTCTTTGCCCATGCCTAAGTCCTGAATGGTATTGCCTAGGTTTTCTTCTAGGGTTTCAGTTTCTAGTTTTCCTAACACCATTTATTAAATAGGGAATCCTTTCCCTATTGTTTTTGTCAGGTTTGTCAAAGATCAGATGGTTGTACATGTGTGATGTTATATCTGAGGCATCTGTTCTGTTCCATTAGTCTGTATATCTGTTCTGGTACCAGTACCATGCTGTTTTGGTTACTGCAGCCTTGTAGTACAGTTTGAAGTCAGGTAGCATGATGCCTCCAGCTTTGTTCATTTTGCTCAGGATTGTCTTGGGTATACGGGCTCTTTTTTGGTTCCATATGAAATTTAAAGTAGTTTTTTCTAATTCTGTGAAGAAAGTCAGTGGTAGCTTGATGGGGATAGCATTGAATCTATAAATTACTTTGGGCAGTATGACCATTTTCATGATACTGATTTTTCCTATCCATGAGCATGGGATGTTTTTCCATTTGTTTGTGTCCTCTCTGATTTCCTTGAGCAGTGGTTTGTAGTTCTCCTTGAACAGGTACGTCACATCCTTTGTAAGTTGTATTCCTAAGTATTTTATTATCTTTGTAGTAATTGTGAATGGGAGTTCACTCATGTTTTGGCTCTCTGTTTGTCTATTATTGGTGTATAGAAATGCTTGTGATTTCTGCACATTGACTTGGTATCCCAAACGCTGCATGTTCTCACTCATAAGTGGGAGTTGAATGAGACCACATGGACATAGGGAGGGGAACATCACACACTGGGGCCTGTCTGGGGATGGAGGGGCTAGAGGAGGGATAGCATTAGGAAAATTACCTAATGTAGGCGACAGGTTGATGGGTGCAGCAAACCACCATGGCACGTGTACACCTATGTAACAAACCTGCACATTCTGCACATGTATCCCAGAACTTAACGTATTAAAAAAAAAAAAAAAGTTACAGGTAGTAGCTCATGCTTGTAATTCTAGCAGTTTGGGAGGCTAAAGTAGGCTGATCGCTTGAGCTCAGGAGTTCAAGACCAGCCTGGGCAACATGGCGAAACCCCACCTCTACAAAAACTACAAAAAAATTGCCAGGCATGGTGGTGCACACCTGTAGTCCCAGCTACTTGGAGGGCTGAGGCACAAGGATCACTTGCGGCCGGGAGGTGGAGGCTGCAGTGAGCCAAGATTGCACCACTGCATTCTAGCCTGGGTGACAAAGTGAGACCCTGTCTTGAAAAAAAAAAAAAAGTTACATAAGTCATAACGCTCACAACATCAACACCAAATCAGAAGCAGCACTACAATTCTTGATAATAAAACTGAGAAAAATTTGTCTCATGGGTCAGGTCATCCTATAGAGAACAACATGTTAAAGAGTTAAAAATAGAAGTAACAATAATTATTGCAGCCAATCTTTATGGAAAGCCTAACAAGTGTCAGGTACTTTGCATATGTTAACTCATATAATCCTTATAACCTGAAAAGCCATGTACAATTATAATCTTCACTTTACAGAGAAGAAAACTGAGGTATGAAAAGGTTAAACAATTTACCCAATCAAGTACACACAGCTAGCAGGCAGAGGAGCCAGACTGTCCTCAAGTATATTATTACAATGAACAGAGCACAAATTTCACTAAAAGAAATTCCGGATTAATCAACCCATGAATAGATTGTAGAGTTAATATAGGAATGTACCAATAACACACCTCTCAGGCTAGCTTCACAAATTAACTTCTAATAAGTCTCAATCATCTTCTTTGACAAGAGTTAAAAAGTGTGACTATTATGCTAACCACTCCCCTAACAGACCTCAAATACAGCTAATCTTCATTGCTGTTTTAAAACTTCTTTCAAAACATATAAAAATGATTGAAATAAAAATGCTTTAGTTAAAAGTAAGTACATCTCTAAGTAGATATGATTTTTCATTCTCATTTCTGAATTAAAAATAGAAACAATAGGCATTTAATATTTTTTCAGTTGGGGTAAATAAGCACTAATAATGATTTTGTTTTCCAAAGGAAACCAGCTGAATTTCTGTAGGCTTTTCAGGTCAACCTCAAATGAGTTTTACTTAAGCAAAACTTATTATGCCAGGAAAATACCATACCAGTAGTATAAACAAGAAGAAAACCTGGGACTTATGTGAATAAAAGAATATACCAAGAATAAGCCATCGACTGTGCAATACAGTATTAACTACGCCCACACCTATTAGTGGCAGTGGAATACTACATAATTTTGTAGTAATAATATTGTATAAACATACAATGTTAATAATTTTTAGGTCCTGAAATAGAAATGAAGCCATTATTTCCGGAATCGAAGCATGCTCAGTGAACAGAACACAGGCATGCTGCCAACATTCCTCAGTGTCATTTATGTTTGATCTCAAAAAGGCCTCTCGTTTTACATATATTGTAAAATTATTTGTAAACTCTTTCATCCTTCTCCCTCAAGTTCCTCTTTTGAAGAACTATTTTTAACCTGTAGCACATAAAATCAACTCCCTTTTATGTACAGGATGAGATGTTGACGTTACAAGCCTACTATGATTGACTTCAGTTACTCTGCTGTCAATGGGGGAAAAGTTGATTTTGCAGTTGTATGCACGGTAAGCACTGGAATCTACTGCAAGATAATCTGTTGTAGTTAAAGATTTATATAATGAATACAGAATAAATTTCTCTTATTGAAGATAACCAGAAGTCAAACCCACTATGTTACTAACAACAACTGATTCAACTAAAAGACATCTTAATAAAGATGCAAAATTAAATATAAACGTAAGGTCAGTATAGGTGCAGATAATACAGTTATGTACTCAATCAAGATACACAACCAAATACCCTCATATTATCCTTCCTATACTACAAAGGCTAGAAAACTAGAAACATCATTTTTTAAAGTCTGTGCAGCTAGAGTTCTATTCATGAACCAAGTTCCACCAAGCATTCTCATGTACAAGAGACTGGGAAAATGGCAGTGAACAATGGGAGTAAGGGAGCAGCCAGCACAAAGAAAACTGCTCTTCCAGGGCGTCAATAGCTAAATTCCTCCTGGTACTACCACTCCTTACTGGGTAAAATGTAAATTGCATTCTCTGTTTCTCCCAGAAATTTTGTAAATTAGCTAACACTCTGTAAATAATATATTTTCATTTTAGAGACTGGGTACTATTGTTCACCAGAAAGCCAGAACTTAAGGATGATGATATTTAAAAAGTAAATCGACTTGTTAAAGATTGTAAAGAAAATGTTGACAGACAACTAAGTACATTAAGAAGGATAAGAAGAGTTTCACAAGGCAAGAAGCAGAGATGCAACAGATTAAAACCCCAGCATGTACAAACTAAAGAATCATATTTTACTCAAATAGTACTACAAAGTTTGTTGCATTTTATCACAAATGTTAGACTCCCTTAGAAAAACAGGTGTGAAAGTAGCAACAAATTCTAGTTTAAGTATCTGCAATAAGCTAAACACCTAAATCAAGAAGTTAGAAAAACTTCAAATCAACAATCTAACATCACAGCTAGAGGAACCAGAAAAAACAAGAATAACCTAACCTCAAAGCTAGCAGAAGAAAAGAAATAACTAAAATCAGAGCAGAACTGAATAAAACTGAGACTGAAAAATTCATACAAAGGATCAACTAACCCAAAATTTGGTTATCTGAAAGAATAAACAAGATAGACCACTAGCGAAATTAACAAAAAAAGAGAGACGATCCAAATAAGCACAATCAGAAATGACAAGGGTAACATTACACCCAATCCTACAGAAATACAGATCATTAATGACTATTATAAACACGTCTCTGCACACAACTAGAAAATCTAGAGGAAATGGGATAAATTCCTGGAAACACACAACCTCCCAAGAGTGAATTGGGAAGAAACTGAAACCCAAAACAGACCAGTATCAAGTTCTGAAATTGAATCAGTAATAAAAAACTTACCAACAAACACAACCCTGGACCAGATGGATTTATAGCTGAATTCTACCAGACATCAAAAAAAGAGCTGGTACCAATTCTACTGAAACTATTCAAAACAACTGAGGAATAAGGACTCCTCTCTAACTCGTTCTACAAAGCTAGCATCATTCTGATACCAAAATCTGGCAAAGACACAAGAAAGAAAGGTGACTATAGGCCAACACCCTTGATGAACATGGACACAAAAATCCTCAACAAAATACTAGGAAAACATACCCAGCAGCAAATAAAAGTTAATTCACCACAGTCAAGTAGGCTTTATTCCTGGGACACAGAGTGGGTTCAACATACGCAAATCAATAAATATGATCACCACATAAACAGAATTAAAAGCAAAAGCCATTTTGATCATCTCAGTAGACACAGAAAAAGCTTTCAATAAAATCCAACATCCATTTATGATAAAAACCCTCAACAACCTAGGCACTGAAGGAACATACCTCAAAATAATATAATAAGAGCCATCTATGACAAACCCACAGGCAACATCACACTGAATGGGCAAAAGCTGGAAGCATTCCCCTTAACAACTGAACAAGACAAGGATGCCCACTCTCATAACTCCTGTTCAATATAGTACTAGAAGTCCTAGCCAGAGCAATCAGGCAAGACAAAGAAATAAAAGGCATCCAAATAGGAAGATAGGAAGTCAAACTATTTATCTTCCCACATTATATGATTCTATACCTAGAAAACCCCACAGACTCCCTCAAAAGGCTCCTAGAACACATGTCAGTAAAACTTCAGGATACAAAACCAATGAACAAAAATCAGTAGCATTCCTACACACCAATAACATTTAACATTGAATGGATACACCAATAACATTCAACCTTTAATGTATATACCAACACATTCAAGCTGAATGTGTCAGAAGCACATTTCCATTTACAATAGTTGCAAAAAAAAAAAAAAAAGAAAAAGTTAAATAAAATACCTAGGAATACATGTAACCAAGGGGGTAAAAGATCTCTGCAGGGAGAACTATAAAACACTGCTGAAAAAAATCATAGATGACACAAACTAATGGAAAAATATTCCATGCTCATGGATTAGAAAAAAAAAAATCGTTAAAATGGCCGTACTGCCCAAAGCAATTTACAGACTCAATGCTATTCCTAACAAACTCTCAATGTCATTTACCACACAAATAGAAAAAATTGTTTTAAAATTCATATGGAACCAAAAAAGGCCCAAACAGCCACAGCAATCCTAAGCAAAAAGAACAAAGCCAGAGGCATCACATTACACGACTTCATGAAAAGACACTTCTCAAAAGACATACAAGTGGCCAAAAAATATATATGAAAAAATGCTCAACATCACTAATCATTAGAGGAATGCAAATCAAAAAAATATGAAAAATGCTCAACATCACTAATCATTAGAGAAATGCAAATCAAAACAACGAGATACCCTTTCATATCAGTTATAATGGCTATTATGAAAAAGTCAAAAAACAAATGCTGGTGAGATTGTGGAAAAAAGGGAACGCTTATACACTGTTTGTGGGAATGTTAGTTCAGCCACTGCGGAAAGCAGTTTGGAGATTTCTCAAAGAACTTAGAACTATCATCATTTGACCTAGCAATCCTATTACCGGGTATATGCCCAAAGGAAAATAAATAGTTCCACCAAAAAGACACACGCACGTGTATGTTTACTGCAGTACTATTCACAACAGCAAAGACATGGAAGCAAACTAGGTAAACATCAATGGTGAACTGGATTTTAAAAATGTAATATATATATATATATACACACACACACATATATATATACAACATTAAATAATATGCAGCCATAAAATAGAATGAAATCACATCCTCTGCAACAACATGGATGGAGCTGGAGGACATTATAAGCAAACTAACATAGAAACAGAAAACCAAATACCACATGTTCTCACTCATAAGTGGGATCTAAACATCGAGTACACACAGACATAGAGATGGGAACAATAGACAATGGGGACGACTGAGTGGGAGGGAAGAAGTGAAGGGTGAGGGCTGAAAAATAACTGCTGGATACTATGCTACCTGGGTATTAAGACCATTCATACCCCAAACCACAGCATAACACAATATACCCATGTAACAAACCTGCACATGTACCTCCTGAATCTAAAATAAAAGTTGAAATTAAAAATAAAATAAATATCTGCAATAATATTTGCCTTATAATAAGCTTTTTAGTTCTTTTTTTTTTTTTTTAAGAGACAGGTCTCCCTATATTGTCCAGGCTGACTATTCATAACCGCAATCATAGTGTATCACAGTGTTGAATTCCTGAGCTCAAGTGATCCATCCGCCCAAGTAGGTGGGAATACAGGTGTGTGCCACTGTGCCAAGCTTATAATAAATTAGTTTCTAACAGCAAGTAACAAGATATGAAATCAAGGTTGGAATAATTATGAATTACCTGTTTGGTATTCAATAAAGACACCCAGAGCAGACACTGCATTTGACCACCCTTAACACCACTCAGATCCCTGTTAGTCAGCCACATGAGGGGTAGCACTTGTGAAAGGATGGGTACAAAACGAGGAAGGCTGGGTTATTCAATTCCACTTCTGTGACTTCCTTATTATGTGATAAATGAGTGAAATGAGTAAAATATCTTTAGAATTAAATGAGATAATGCCTGGCACCTAATGGGTATTTAATAAATGATGGCTGAATCTGAATCAAGTGAAGAAACAAACTATAAATATGTTAAATTTTAAATATAACAGTAAGTCTCAGTTCACAATTCAGCACAGTAATGGAAGTGATATGATAATGCTGCATACAATTAAGTGACAGAAAATTCCTATCTTAGAATTTAAAGTAAAGTTAATATTGAAGCAGGTAAAAATAGTAAAGAAAAGCTGACAACAGAGGTAATTTAAAAATAATCTAAAATTTTCAGGCCAGGCACAGTGGCTCATGCCTGTAATCCCAGCACTTTGGGAGGCCAAGGCAGGTGGATCACCTGAGGCCAGGAGTTCAAGACCAGCCTGGCCAACATAGTGAAACCCTGTCTCTACTAAAAATACAAAAATGAGCCAGGTATGGTGGTGCACACCTGTAATCCCAGCTACTCGGGAGGCTGAGGCAGGAGAACTGCCTGAACTCTGCAGGCAGAGGTTGCAGTGAGCCGAGATCATGCCACTGCACTCCAGCCTAGTTGACACAGCAAGATTCTGTCTCAAAAAATTAATAATCTAAAATTTCCACAATTTACTTATTCATTCAAATATATATTGAATATATACATGAAGAGAAAGAGAGAGAGAGAACCAGCCTACTGCTTCCAAATCACTGTTTCAGGTGCTGAGGATTCAATAGTGAAAAAAATAAACATGGATCTTACACTCTACTGGGAAGGAACAAAAATAGATAAAGGAAAGGAGACAGGAGGAGAAGAAAGGAAGAGAAGGACACAAATAAGAAAATACCACAGAGTAGTTGGTACTACACAGAAAATATCAGGTAATATGATAGCAAATGACTCAGTGCATCAAAAATGCTTTCTCTACAGATATTTGAGATTTCAATGTCAAGAGGCCACATGACGATCAGGGAAGAATATTCCAGTCTGACGACACAGCCTGTGAAAAGGCCCCATAGCAGAAAGAAGCCAGACAGATTTAAGGGATTAAAAGTACCCAATGAGACTGAAACATAATCAGTAGAGGGTCCAGCAGGAAGGGAGAAGGTTTAAGAGGCAGGTATGGATTGGGTCACATAATGCAGTGGTTCTCAACCCTGGCTGTTGATTATAATTGAAAAATACTGGTTCTACTCCCACCAATTATTTTAGACTCTCTGGTGGTAGAGCCTGGACACCGGAAGTTTTTCAAAGATCCTTGAGTGGTTCTAATGGGTAACCTTGTTAATGGAAGCCTCATATGCCAAGGTAAAGTGTTTTTATTTTATTCTAAGTATGATGGGAGGCCACTGACAGATTCTAAGCAGGGAAATGAAAAGATCTGATTTACATTCTTAAAAGATCACTCTACAACTTCAGTGAATAGAATATGGAATGCAACATACTCTAACTACATATCTACAAATGTTCAAATGACAAAACTGATGTGTTCTTAAAAACTCTGTAAAGTAAAACTCCATACGCCAAATGCATTTTCCACCAAACGCTCAATAATGGGTGCAAGGATAGTGGGTTAGAATTTTTGGAAATGCCCATGGTTACAGTAGATCCTGCAAAAAGCAAATGATGGAATATTAACAACTGGCTATGAGGGGTGAGAGTGATGGGGAGAAGGCTAAGAAATGTGCCATGTTCCAGTACTTACTCTCCTGATTGACAATGTATCCTTTTTGGCACCTTCCTCACTAAACTAAAGCTGCCTTTTCTGAATTGCTACTCCATGGGAGATACTGTGCAGCAGGAAGCCAAACATTTGTTCACTAGCTGGGAAATAGAAAATAATCCAATGGATTCAGGGAGAGTTACTAAGAAGAAATCAAGAGTCTCCCACTTGAAGCAACATAGAAAAAGGCTTGCTAAGATTAAAGAAATGTGCTGGTTGAACTCTCAGGGTGATATGGCTGGGCTGTGTCCCCATCCGAATCTCACCGAGAATTATCATCCCCATAATCCCCACGTGTCACGGGTGGAACCAGATGGAGATGACTGGATCATGGGGGTGGTTTCCCCTATGCTGTTCTTGTGATAGTGAGTGAGTTCTCATGACATCTGATGGCTTCATAAGCATCTGGCATTTCCCCTGCTTGCACTCAACTCCCTCCTGCCACCCAGTGAAGAAGGTGCCTGCTTCTCCTTTCCTTCCGCCATGATTGTAAGTTTCCTGAGGCTTCCCCAGCAACGCAGATCTGTGAGTCAATTAAACATCTTTCCTTTAAAATTAACTAGTCTTGGGTATTTCTTCATAGTAGTGTGAAAGAAATACACAGGGCACCCTTCCCACCTATGTGATAGCATAGTGACTATCATTCCTCTCCTGCAGAGGCTCCCTGCCTGCAGCTACCTAAATCTGGGAGAGCTTATGGGAGCTACTAGAAATAAACATGAAGCATTAGAGGAGCTGGGCTGGCTAAGGCCCCTCTTTAAATTGTTAACCTTTTAACAGCAGACAATAGAGTGTAAAATCAGGATTTTAGCAGCTTCTACCAACTCAAATCCCAAGATACTTCAACTCCACATTCCTGGAGGCATGAGTTGAGCTCTGTTAAACATTGCCTTTTCCTTCTCTGTTATTTTTGGCTCTATCTCTACGGTTCTGCCTAATGGCTTCCACTTCAAACTGCCTTGCTTCTACTATGAGACTGGCTTTAAAATCAGCAATAAAGTTCTATGCATTCAGAAAGTGATGTGGATCCTGAGTAACTAGGGTTTTCCTTAACAGGGGAAGAACACAAAACTAAGCATGTAAGAATCATAAAAGGCAACTAGGTCACAAAACTGAAAACCATATATTTACTTTTCATTTCCAGGAAAAAAGAATAAGTTCACAAAATATATTCTACTTGCAAATATTTATAAATTTTAAAATCACATCAAAGTTATACCCTTCATTATTTTCTTTTTCAATATATTTCCCACAAGGATGGATCATAAGGATATATAGATACATCTATAAGATATGTAACTTCATCACTAACGTCACTAACCTTTGGCAAACTCCTCACATTTGCAGTGGTCTTCAATGACTATAAAATCCTGAGGACCCTTAAAAGATTTCCCTAAGACTCCTAATCAAAATTACTGTAAAGTATATTGCAAACAGAAGTGCATAGGTCAGGCGCGGTGGCTCACGCCTGCTATCCCAGCACTTTGGGAGGCCGAGGCAGGTGGATCATGAGGTCAGGAGTTCAAAACTAGCCTGACCAATAGGGTCTACTAAAAATACAAAAATTAGCCAGGCGCAGTGGCAGATGCCTGTAATCCCAGCTACTCGGGAGGCTGAGGCAGGAGAATCACTTGAACC
>NW_012115311.1:316188-331043 GCF_000951035.1 Colobus angolensis palliatus | reverse complement strand
GAAAGAAAAGAAAGGAAAAGAAAAAAAGAAAACAGAAGTGCTGCCTAATGGAGATGATCAAACACAACAATGTGTTGCTACCAACAGGACTATGACTTCATTACATAATGTCCTTATGTCTGGAGTTACTCCACACAGAGTTCCCAAATTTGAAGTTTCTATCCTCTTCAACTTCATGATCATCAAAAATAGTAAAAGAAATACCTTTCAGACTGGAGTTCCTTATTTGGTGGGATTCCCTGGGTCACTTTACTTTTGTTTTCTTTCTTGGACTAATGGATTTGGCTCTACTGTAATGTTTATTTTTATACACATGCCCAAAGGCCTCCTACTGTGGTTTTATAAATCTAATAAATACCTCATGATAATTAAGTTTGTTAACACAAAAGATGCTATCCATTACTAAAAAAGTACACTTTAATTAAATAAGGAGCCAAGTACATACTATAATGTAGCTTCCTATGGACCCAGTCACCAGGCCCAGCCCAACAGGCCCTGGTATCAGGCAGTCCCCTAGACTCAGGGATCAGGACCCAGCTCATACTCATGTACCCTGGTTCCAGGACCACCATAGTGCCACACTGGACCCTGAAGACTCAGCCTCAAGGTCTGCCATAGCACCATGTTAGGTCCCACCAACCCAAGTTCAGGTTGTTCTCCATGAACTCAGGCTTCAGAGCCACCCTGAGAGACTTAGTTGGTAGGCCCACTCACCTGCAGAGTCAGGCACCAGGGCAGTCCACCTAAGAACTCCAGCAGCAAGTCAAACGAAAGACCCCACCAGATGGTCTGCCCAGAATGTCTGGCTGGAGTGGCTGGTAAAAAGCTTTCTCTATCAAGGCCAGTCTATAAAGACTGGATATCCACTTCTTCAAATGCACAGACACCAATGCAAGCCCATGAGGACCATTAACAATCAGGGCACCAAAACTACCAGAAGAACAAAATAAAGCACCAGAAACTGACACTAAATGAATGGAGACCTACGAACTACCTGACAAAGTATTCAAAATGATGGTCTTAAAGAAACAGTGAGCTAAAGACAACACAGGCTACTAAATGATATCAGGAAAACAATATATAAACAAAGTGAAAAGCTCAACAAAGAGAAACCATAGTTACATATTTTTTGTGGTAAGAACATTTCAGGTCTACTGTCTTAGGAATTTTTAAGTATACAATACAACATTATCACCTATAATCATTATAATGTACATTAGATCTTGAGAACTTATTCATTCTGCCTAACTGAAACTTTGTACCCCTTGACAAACGCTTTCCCCTTTTTCCCATTCCCCAGTTCCTGACAACCACCACTCTACTCTCTGCAGAGTCAGGCACCAGGCCAGTCCACCTAACGACTCCAGCAACAAGCCAAATGAAAGACCCCACCAGATTCTATGAGTTTGATTTTTGAGATTTCACATATAAGTGAGATGATGTAGTGTTTGCTTTTCAGTGGCTTCTTTCACTTAGCATAATGTCCTCCAGGTTTATTCACATTGTTGCAAATGACAGTGATATGGTTTGGCTGTGTGCCCATTCAAATCTCAACTTGAATTGTATCTCCCAGAATTCCCATGTGTTGTGGGAGGGACCCACGGGGAAGTAATTGAATCACAGAGCTTGGTCTTTCTGGTATTGTTCTTGTGGTAGTAAACAAGTCTCATGAGATCTGATGGGTTTATCAGAGGTTTCCACTTTCGCTGCTTCCTCATTTTTTCTTGCTGCGGTGATGTAAGAAGTGCCTTTCGCCTCCCGCCATGATTCTGAAGCTCCCCCAGTCATGTGGAACTGTACAATTAAACCTTTTTCTTCCCAGTCTCGGGTGTGTCTTTATCAGCAGTGTGAAAACAGATTAATACAGATGGGATTTCCTTCTTTTTAAAGGCTGAATAATAATTCATTCTATATATACTGCATATTTTCTTTATTCATTTGTTAATGAACACATGTTAATTACCTATCTTGGCTATTATGAATATGCTACAATAAACATGGGAGCATAGATATTGCTTCAAGATACTGACTTTATTTCCTTTGTATATATACCCAGAAGAGGGATTGCTGGATCATGTGGTAGTTTTTAATTTTTGAGGACCCTCCATATTATTTTCTACAAAGTATGTACTAATTTACATTCTCACCAACAACGTACAAGCATTTCTTCTCCACATGCTCATCAACATTTATTACCTTTTATCTTTTTGATATTAGCCACTCTAACAGGTGTAAAGCAATATTTAATTGTGGTTTTAATTTGCATTTATCTGATGATTAGTGACATTGACCACTTTTTATATATACCTGTTAGCCATTTGTATGTCCAACAAGTATATTTTAAAATGCCTGAGAAATGTCTATTCAGGTTCTTTGCCCATTTCAAACTGGGTTGTTTTAGTGCTACTAAGTTGAGTTCCTTTTACAGTTTAGAAATTAACTCCTTGTCAGCTGTGGTTTGCAAATATTTTCCCCTATTTTGTAGATTGACCCTTTACTCTGTTGATTGTTTCCTTTGCTGTACAGAAGCTTTTTAAGTTTGATGCAATCTCATTTATCCATTTTTGCTTTTGGTATCATCCCAAAATATTGTTACCCAGACCAATATCTGCAAGCTTTCCCCTCATCTTTTCTTCTAGTAGTTTTATACTTTCAGTCTTACATTTATGTATTTAATCCATTCTTAGTTGATTTTTGTATATGGTATCAGATAAAGGTCTAATATCATTGTTCTGCATACGGATATACAATTTTCCCACTACCATTTATTGAAAAGACTATCCTTTTCCCATTGTGTTTTCTGGCTCTTTTGTTGAAAATTAATTGACCATTAATAGTATATTATTTCTGGGCTCTCTATTCTGGTTCCATTCATCTATATGTTTGTTTTTAATGCCACTACTATGTCATTTTGATTACTATTCCTTTGTAGAATATTTTGAAACCAGGTGCCATGGTACTCCAATGTTGTTTCTCAAGATTGCTTTGGCTATTTGAGGTATTTTGGGGTTCCATATGAATTTTAGTATTTTTTCCATTTTTGTGAAAAATGTCATTGGAATTTTGGTAGAGATTGATTGCATTGAATTTGTATATTGCTTTGGGTGGTATCTTTAGTGTTTTCTGTATATAAGATCATGTCATTTGGAAATAGAAAAAAATTTTACTCCACCTTTTCTGATTTGGGTACATTTTATTTATTTTTCTTGCCTAATTGCTTTAGCTGGGACTTTTAATAGTACATTGAATAGAGTGGTGACAGTGGGCATCCTTGACTTGTTCCTGATCTTAGAGGAAAAGCTTTCAGCTTTTTACCATTGAGCATAATGTTAGCTGTGGCCTTGTCATATATGGCCTTTATTATGTTTTGCATCTGTGGTCATCAGGGATATTGGTCTGTAATTTTCTTTTCTTGTAGTGTGCTTGTCTGGCTTTGGTATCAGGGTAATAATAATGGATTCACAAAATGAGTCTGAAAGTATTCCCTCTTTTTCAGTTTTTTAGAGTTTGAAAAATTTTGGTTTTAGTTCTTTAAATATTTATATTTTTATATTTATTTATAAATTTTGTTTTTTATTTTATATATTTTTTCCTATTATATTCATATTTTCCTTTTTCTGCATGTACAGGAGATATATAATCTAAATTAACTCTGGAAGAGGTCTTTAAGAAAACTATGAAAATTCTAAGTGATAAAGTCTTATATCGTAGTTTAATTTGAAGTACTTTTTCTCTTAGTTGTGCATCTTACAACTGAGTGCATCTTGCAGCTAATGGAATACAGTAGGTATTATAGTACAGAAATGATAAGTGCCACGAAAAAGGCCATTAAGTGATGCTGAAACAAAGAAGGAGTACATATAAAATTTAAGATTTACAGAAATTCAGAGCAGGCAGTGGAGCTAAGTTTTAAAGAGCAAAGTGGCCCACAAGCTCCGAGGGGTGGTTCAGGCAGCATGAACAGTGCAAGAAAGCATGGAGTGGTAGGCAGCAAGTCATGCTGGGGAAACTGCAAGTCATCCCTTAAGGCTGGAGTAATAAGGTAAATGTTAGTTGCACAGTTGAGGTCTTACAGGGGCCAGGTAAAAAAGAGCACTGTGTGCTAAGCAGCATAACTTCAATATTATCTAGCAAACTGTGAGTCGTGATTTAAAAATGTAAAGTAGGGGGAAGATTAGAACAAAAATCAGTATTTTAAGGATGGAATGGGCAGATCCCAACCTGGAAACAAGTGGAAAGCTTAGAAAGCTAGTGTTGACAAACTCAGTGAGAAGGGCTGAGCACCAAATAAAGCTACTATAGCCCATGGCTTGGCTGTTGGCAGCAGCAAGGAACCCACCAACCCACCCAATGGCCCACCACAGGTTGAAATATATACACATATATATGTGTGTGTGTATGTATGTATGTGTGTGTGTGTGTGTATGTGTGTGTGTGTGTGTGTGTGTGTGTGTGTGTGTGTGTGTATATAAAGAATAGGAAGTAGAAGAAAAAAGAAAGTTACTGTAGAAGAAATAGAAATACTGATATAAACACAAATTAAAATGTGATAAGGTACTCAGCAATTAAAAGGAACAAACTACTGATACATGCAACAACATAGATGACTCTCAAATGTATTATGTAAGTGAAAGAAACCAGATGTGAAAAGCACATAGTGTATAATCCCATTAATATGACATTCTGGAAAAGCAAGACTAATGGGGATAGAAAACAGTGGTTGCCATGGGCTGGGTTTGGGTGGACTACACAAGGGAACAAGGGAATTGTTCAAGGTGATAGAAATGCCCTATCTCTCAATTGTGGTACTGGCCCTACTACCATAGTCCCAAAATGGACTGAATTTTACTACGTATGAATCATACCTCAGTAAACGTGACTTTAAAAATCCCATCAAAAACGTGACAAGATGGAACACAGCCACACTCATACACTGATGTACTGCTTTTGTCTGCTTTTCTACTATAATAGCAGAGTTGAGAAGTTTTAACAAAGACTTCATGATCCACAAAGCCTAAAAATATTTTCTATCTGGCACTTTACAGAAAAGGTTTGTCAACCCTGATATATGGTAATATTATCAATTTGTTTCGTTCTCATTCAAAAATCTTACTTGTTGGCCAGGCTAGTGGCTCATGCCTATAATCTCAGCACTTTGGGAGGCAGTATTTGCTTTCTCTATGTGTTATTGAGCTGGGATATTAGTCTTCCTTACTCAGACTGGAACTTACAGCATTGGCTCTCTTGGTTCTCAGCCCTTCAGGCTCCTCTTAGAACTACACCACCACACCACCACTTTCCTGGCTCTCCAGCTTGCAGATGGCAGATCATGGGAGTTCTCAGCCTCCATAATCTCACACACCAATTTCTTACACTAAATCTCTATAGGTTCTGTTTCTCTAGGAAATCCTAACTAATACAGGCACTCAAGTTTATAGTCTGATAGGTTGGAATGTATTTTAAATTTAAAATATTCTACATAAAAGAGGCAGGAGACAAAGCAATATGATTATTAAAGAGAAACTGGGCCAGGAGCAGTGGCTCATGCCTGTAATCCCATCACTTTGAGAGGCTGAGGTTGCGGGGGGGAGATCACCTCAGGTCAGGAGTTCAAGACCAGCCTGGCCAACATGGCGAAACCCTGTCTCTACTAAAAATACAAAAATTAGCCAGGTGTGGTGGGGTGGGCCTATAATCCAGCTACTCAGGAGGCTGAGGCAGGAGAATCACTTGAACTCAGGAGGCAGAGGTTGCAGTTAACCAAGACTGTGCCACTGTACTTCAGTCTGGGCGATGGAGTGTGAGACTCCGTCTCAAAACACACACACACACAAAACAAAAACAGAAGCCTTGGTAAGCCTGGGATTTGAAAAGGATTGCCAGAGTCAACCATTTTAAAGTTCTGATGTGATCAACAGTATACATGGTTCTTGAAAAATAAACTTTATAATAAAAGAAATCCAAGGAGTTGAAGTAAATAAATTCTTAGCATGGTAAGAGCTATTCTTTGTGGAAAAAAAAAAAAAACTAAGAAGACAGGATGGATGACAGATTGTAGTAAAATAAAAAAACAAGAAAACAAGATGAGCTACAGAATCACGTGAAAAATCAGCCCCGGCTGGGCAGGGTGCTTCACACTTGTAATCCCAGAGCTTTAGGAGGCCGAGG
This sequence comes from Colobus angolensis palliatus, assembly GCF_000951035.1. Taxonomy (NCBI): domain Eukaryota; kingdom Metazoa; phylum Chordata; class Mammalia; order Primates; family Cercopithecidae; genus Colobus; species Colobus angolensis. Next base: position 324,875 of record NW_012115311.1, on the reverse strand, counting down.
TGGGAGGATGACTTAAGAACACATGTTTGAAGCTGCAGTGAGCTGTGACTGCACCACTGCACTCGTCTGGTGGACAGAGCAAAAACATGCCTCAAAAAAGTCAGCCTCCAAGGTCCAACATTGAATAAAGAACACTTAAATGAATACAAATGTCTTGAAATCTTCATAAGAGAAAAACACAAAGTCAAGGCAAAGGTAAGGGGCACAGCAATGAATCCAAAACATAGAGCAATAAAAACAAAGGAGAGAGGATAAAAGAATAAAAATATTTCCACCATATTTGGATAAATAAGAAGTGGGGATTGTAGATTAGATGGAAGAGAGGGGAAAGGATTTGGTCTGAGTTTAGCTATAGAAAGAAAAACTTAGCTAAGGAGTCAATGATGATCCTAAGATTTCAACATATTTTAAACCATAATTATTTTCACTAAAAGTCCCATAAACTTATGTGCGCTTAAATTTTAGATTAAATTTGACTTGGTGTTTAATCTAACTAGCACTTGATCAGAAGGAAAAGATCTCAGATCTAGTGTATTTATGATGATGTAGAAAGATATCTGGAAATATGCCCTTATCTGGTTGTGAAGGAAAAGAATAACTTGTACTTCTTCAACACTATGAAATCACTGGTTCAATCCTTAAAAAAAAATAATCAGTTAAAAGAATCTGACCTAACACTTGAGCCAAATGATTTATGACTTTTATAGCCTATTATAAAACTTACTTTATGTACTGCCTCAAATCTGTGTTAAAGCTCTGTTTTCCTTTTACTTTATAAGAAATGCAGTTCTAAAAATAATCAAGTCTAAAAATAAGGCAAAAACCACAGATTAAGTGTAGCTTTATACATGTACAAATAACAGGGAAGTCTCCACATCTTCTAGGAAAACAGATGATGTATCTACTTTTTCCCACTAAATTCTCTATGTTGTATCAAACCTCTGGAACTTTTTCATCAATGTGCACTATATTATTATACAAACCAAATTCATTCTTTAAGTTTATTAATTCCTGTGTCCCACAGAGGAGTCTTATATTTGATCTCAGGGGCTTGGTTTCTATAACAGAAAGCAACTGATTATTTACATGGAAAGAAGCCATATAGCAAAAGAAACAAATTCACCTCCAAAACATATTACAGTTATTATATTTCTCTATCCCTTTCCAAAGTCTATACGTCTAGGAAACTCTTTTGTCTAAACATTTTCTCTAGAAATTAATGAGCAGAAAAGCAAAATGGGAAAAAAGAAAAGGAGTTTTCAGAAAATGTGCCTGGTTTGCTTATCTCTACTATTTCCCAATCTTTGCAGGACATCTAAAAGGTTGACACGATATGTACAAAAGGATGGGTAAGTGTTTTTACAGGAAACTTATGTGCCTTTCGATTATCATCATCTGTATTTTTCAGAGAGAGGATTGATAAGACATGACTAAATGACCTTATTCTGTGACAGAAACTAGAAGACACTGAGTCTGTAACTCAAAAGTGTATCAGGAAATAGAAAGGCCTGCCATCAACTTTAACTGTAGCATCTTCCTACCCTTATTCATCCATACATTAATAAACTGAACAGGAAACCAAAAAACATTAAAATAAAATAATGTTTTGGTGAGTTTATTGTCACTCTCTAGAAATACAGGAGAAAATCTGTTCTCAGACTCTTAAACTAATTCTTTTACATATCAAGATAGCATCCTCAATGGCAGGATACTTTGGGAGGCCTTCCAGTGTAGCTACGAGATCTGAATTATTAGATATACACATACTCTTTCGTTTGGTTAATCTTTTAAAGAACAGCAACATAAAGTGAACATAAATTTCATAGCTCAAACATACAGTATAAAACTACAAAAACCTGATACAGAAACAGTACTGTCTGGAAAAATTGATGACAAATAAATTATTTCCAGTTTTCATTAGAATGAGATTTTTTATTTTAATGTGAAGAAAATATTCATGTTATACATAATTATATAAATAATAGCAAATGAAGATGGAATCAAAAAGGAAATTAATATTTTTTCTTCAAGATCTTCTCCATATGATTTCAAAGCAATGGCACATGAAAAGGTAAATTATGCTTATGATCTCCAAGTGGAAACGTAAGATATTTAGAATAGACATTAACTTGTTTTGCAAAATACATTAATAATTCTGGAGGGGGGCATCCCCTATTGTTGGTAGCAAAGCATTTTCATTGGAAATCAGAAGGCTGATGGTGAACGGGATGGTGAGATGATAAACTGCCATACTCAGATAATTTCTGCTGTGAGTATGGAAAGGTATGGACACATGAACGAGCATACTGAGCCTACCATCTATCTTTTGATCTCTGACAAAGACACCAAGAGAAGTGATTATGTAGGAAGGCAGGATGTCCTCCATGGTATCTTCCATAAATTTAGTTAGAGATAGATATATCCTCACAAATACTATTATTTCCCTTAAAAAATCTAGTAGGCCCAGAATCAATTTATAAGAACTCATTTCAAAATTTATTTTCTGTAGGTTCTAAAATGTGCCACCTGCTATAAAATGTAGAAATTTATTTTCTGTTCCCTACATGTTTATCTTTCAAGAATCAGGATATCTCTACTAATCTAAATCTCTTCACTTTAACTCATATCCTTTACAATTTCATAAACTGGGATCATATGCTCCTTCATAGAGTTCATCTTTTAAGATAATAGAGAGTCTTAGTAAATATTTGAACCTTTTAAGTCCTTTAATCAGTTAATTATTTTAACTACCTTTATCTCCTTTCTTACCTACCTTTACCTGACTTTCTTGAAATATGACAAAGAAAACTATACAAAATAATAGAGATATAAATCCACCATAGTTTTATACGAAGATGGGATATTTTCTCTTTTGCTTCCAAAACTATTTTCAAGCAACTCAAAATCCTAAATGGTACCTTGGTGCTCTGAATGAATTAAATTACCCAAAAGAAAGAAAAAAAATAAGTCAATTTCATGTATACATTTACAGTAGACTCTTCTACTTGTAGCCCAAAAGTTACTGGTAACATATAGTTGCACTTCCTTCCAAACTCTGGCCAATTCAATCAGTAGGCACAAAATACCTTAAAGCAGTAGGGAAGGAATCCTGATAGAATCATTTGAAATATGAGCAACTAGCAAAATTTTCTGTGATCTAAGGTCACAACAACTAACTGGTTTAAATGTCATTTTTCAGAATAAAAGAACATTTTAAATATAAATATATTTAGTGTCAGAAACAATAAAAAAGTGGAACCAAAAAACCAAACTAAAAACACAAAAGTTATCCTAAAATGTAAGTAGACAGTATCATATTTACTTCCAAAGTCATTCGAACAATAAAGAGACTCTTTTTCTATAATAAGCTATCATAAGCAGGCAAATACTAACATATAGAATTTTTTTAATTAGCGTGATAAAAATGTCTCAGATGAGATTATTTAAAAAAGACAAGGCCAGGCGCGGTGGCTCAAGCCTGTAATCCCAGCACTTTGGGAGGCCGAGGCGGGCGGATCACGAGGTCAGGAGATCGAGACCATCTTGGCTAACATGGTGAAACCCCGTCTCTACTAAAAATACAAAAAATTAGCCGGGCGTGGTGGCGGGCGCCTGTAGTCCCAGCTACTCGGAGGCTGAGGCGGGAGAATGGCATGAACCCGGGAGGCGGAGCTTGCAGTGAGCCGAGATCGCGCCACTGCACTCCAGTCTGGGCGACACAGCCAGACTCCGTCTCAAAATAAAATAAAATAAAATAAAATAAAAATAAATAAAAAAGACAGAAAAATTCATTCTGTAAGAACACTAGCTGTAAGTTTCTCTTATTACCATATTATATATGTAAACCCACCAAAATAATCTATTCAAAAACAAGTAGAGAGACAAAAGACTTGTACATCGAAAACTGTAAAACATTACAGAAAGAAATTGAAGAAGACATAAATAAATGAAAAAACATTCATGTTCATGGATTGGAAGATTTATGCTTATTAAGATAACAGTACTACTCAAAGTGATCTACAGATTAAATACAATTTCTATAAAAATCTCAATGGCATTTTTTTTCCCTGAAGAAATAGAAAAATCCATCCTAAAATTCATATGGAATCTCAAGGGACTCTGAATACTGAAAATAATCCTGGCAAGGAAAAACAAATTTGGAAGCCATATACTTACTTATTCCACAATTTACTATAAAATGACCATGATCAAAACAGTATAATACTTGCATAAGGACACACATATGGGCCAACAGAATAGAATAGAGAGCCCAGAAGTAAATCCTTGCAGATATGGTCAAATGATTCTTAATAAGAGTGCTAAGTCCATCCAATGGGGAAAGTACAATCTTTTCAACATTGGTGTTGGGAAAACTGGATATTCACATGCAAAAGTTGAAGCTGGACCCTTACCTTACATTATGTACAAAAATTAATTCAGAAAGAATTAGACACCTAAAAGTAAGACCTAAAACTGTAAAATTCTTAGAAGAAAACATAGGGGGAAATTCATGATATTGGATGTTACGATGATTCCTTAATTATAACACCAACAACAGGTAACAAAAGAAAAATGATAAATTGGACTTCAACAAAATTTAAACATTTTGTACATCAAAAGACGTATAAAATCCTATTACTAAAATAGTAAAAAGAAAACCCACAGAATGAATTAAAATGTTTGAAAATCATGGCTGGGTGGGGTGGTTCACGCCTGTAATCCCAGCATTTTGGGAGGCCAAGGGGGGCGGATCACAAGGGCAGGAGTTCGAGACGAGCCTGGCCACCACAGTGAAACCCTGTCTCTGTTACAAATACAAAAAATTAGCCAGGTGTGGTGATGTGCAATTGTAATCCCAGCTACTCAGGAGGCTGAGACAGGAGAATCACATGAACTTGCGAGGTGGAGGTTGCAGTGAGCCGAGACTGTGCCATTGCACTCCAGCCCAGGTGACAGTGCGAGACTCCATCTCAAAAAAAGAACATCATATATGTGGAGAATGAATTCTATACCCAGAATACATTAAAACACTCCTACAACTCAACAACAAAAAGTCCATTAAAAAAAATAAAAAATCAATTAAAACATGGGTAAGGACCACAGCCAACATTGTACTGAACAGGAAAATGCTAGAAGCATTCTCTTTAACAACTGGAATAAGACAAGGATGTCCACTCTCACCATTCCTATTCAACATAGTACTAGAACTCCTAGCCAGAGCAATCAGGCAAGACCAAGAAATAAAAATAGGAAAAGGGGAAGTCAAGCTATCTCTCTTCACAGATTATATGATTCTATGCCTAAAAAACCCTATAGACTCCACCAAAAGGCTCCTAAAAGTGCTAAGTGACTACAGTAAAGTTTCAGGATACAAAGTCAAGGTACAAAAATCAGTAGCATTTGTATACACCAATAACATCCAAACTGAAAGCCAAATCAAGAACACAATCCCATTTACAACAGCCACAGAAAGAATAAAATACCTAGGAATACAGCTACCCAAGAAAGTAAAAGATCTTTTCTCTACAACAAGAATTACAAAACACTGCTGAAAGAAATCAGAGATTAAACAAACAAGTGAAAAAAACATGCTGTGCTCCTGAGAATTTCAATTGTTAAAATGGCCATACTGCCCAAAGCAATTTACGGATTAAATGCTATTCCTATCAAACTACCAACATCATTTTTCACAGAATTAGAAAAAACTATTCTAAAATTCACATAGATTCAAAAAACAGCCTGAATCGCCAATGCAATCCTTAGCAAAAACCACAAAACCTGAGGCATCATGCTACCTGCCTTCAAACTATACTACAAAGCCACAGTAACCAAAACAGCATGATACCGGCACAAAAACAGATACCTAGACCAATGAAATGGGAAGGGGAACACAGAAATAAAGCCACATAGCTACAACCACCAGATCTTTGACAGAGTCAACAAGAACACACAACAGGGCAAGGACTCCCTATTCAATAAATGGTGCTGGGATAACTGGCTAGCCACAGGCACAGGATTGAAACTGGACCTGATTCTTTCACCATATACAAAAATTACTTCAAAACAGGTTAAAGACTTAAATCTAAGACCTAAAACTATAAAAACCTAGAAGAAAACCTATTCTGACATACTATTCTGAATATGGGCCTTGGCATAGAATTTATGGCTAAGACCACAAAAGAACTTGCAACAAAACCAAAAATTGACAAGTGAGACCTAATTAAACTAAAAAGCTTCTGTACAGCAAAAGAAACTATCAGCAAAGTAAGCAGACAACCTCCAGAATGGGAGAGAATATTCACAAACATGCATATGACAAGGGTCTAATAACAAAAAGAACAATTCAACAAAGAAAAAAATAACCCCATTTAAAAAATTGGCAAAGGGCAAGAACAGACATTTCTCAAAAGAAGACATACGTGTAGCCAAAATATATTTTAAAAAGGCTCATCAACACTATCATTAGAGAAATGCAAATCAAAATCACAATGAATACCATCTCACACCAGTCAGAACGGCTATTATTAAAAAGTCAAAAAATAACAGATATTGGCGAGGTTGTGGAGAAAAGGGAACACTCACCCAATGCTGGCAGCTAAGTAAATTAGTTCAGCCACTGTGGAAAGCAGTTTGGAGACTCCTCAAAGAACTTAAAACAGAACGACCATTTGACCTAGCAATCCCCTTACTAAGTACACACTCAAATGAAAATAAATTGTTCTACACATATGTTAATTGCAGCACTGTGATGGTTAATACTGAGCGTCAACTTGATTAGATTGAAGGATGCAAAGTATTGATCCTGGGTGTGTTTGTGAGGGTGTTACCAAAGGAGATAAACATTTGAGTCAGTGGGCTGGGGAAGGCAGACCCACCCTTAATCTGATGTGCACCATCTAATGAGCTGCCAGTGAATATAAAGCAGGCAGAAAAACATGAAAAGGCAAGACGGGTCTAGCCTCCCAGCCTATATCTTTCTTGCTGGATGCTTCCTGCCCTCAAACATCGGAGTCCAAATTCTTCAGTTTTGAGACTCAGACTGGCTCTCCTTGCTCCTCAAGCTTGCAGACAGCCTATTGTGGGACCTTGTAATGGTGTAAGTTAGTACTTAATAAACTCCTCTTCATATATACATATATATATTCACAGATTATATGATTATATGTATATACATTATATATATGTGTGTGTATATCTATTATTAGTGTGTATATATAGCTCCACTTTTATATATATATATATCTCCTATTTGTGTGTGTGTGTGTGTGTGTGTGTATCCTATTCTGTCCCTCTAGAGAACTCTGACTAATACAAACACTGTACCGACAGCAAAGACATGGAATCAGCCTAGGTGCCCACCAACGGTGGACTAGATGAAGAAAATGTGGCACAGATACACCATGGAAAACCACGCAGCCATAAAAAGGAACAAAATCATGTCCTTTGCAGCAACGTGGAAGTAGCTAGAAGACATTATTCTATGTGAACTAACACAGGAACAAAAAGTCAAAGCTGCATGTTCTCATAAGTGGGAGCTAAACATTGAGTACACACGGACATAAAGATGGGAACAACAGACAACAGGGACTACTTGAAAGGGGGCTGTGCATTGAAAAACTATCAGATACTATGCTCACTGCCTGGATGATGGGATCATTTATACACCAAACCTCAGTGACATACAATTTACCCATGTAAATTGTGACCTGCACATGTACCCCCAAATCTAAAATAAAAATCAAGAGAAAAAAAAAAATAAGTTAGACATGGGTAAGAGTTTCAAATAGGTATTTCTCCAAAGAAGATATACAAATAGCCAGTAAGTACATGAAAAAGATGCTTAGCATCAGTAGTCATTAGAGAGCTGCAAATCAAAACTACAGTGATTTACCACTTCACAGCCATTAGGATAATGACTACGAAAAAAAAAAAAAGGAAAAAAGAAAGAAAAGTGTCAGGGAGAATGTAGAATAATTGGAACCATTGTGCATTGTTGGTGGGAATGAAAATGGTGCAGCTGCTATGGAAAATAGTTTATTGGCTCCTGAAAAAATTAAACACAGAATTATCATATGATCCAATAATTCCATTCCTAGGTATATACCTTAAAAAACTGAAAGCAGGGACTCAAATACCTACTTGTACACCACTGTACACAGCAGAATTACTTACTATAGCCAAAAGGTTACAATAGTGTAAAGGAAACAACCCCAAGTGTCCATCAACAGACCAATGGAGAAACAAAGAATAGTATAGACATAAAACAGAATATGACTCTGCCCTAATAAGGGATGAAATTCTGATATACACAACAACACACAGATAAACCTCGAAAACATTATGGTAAATAAAAAAAACTAAACAAGAAGGATAAAAATTATGATTCCATTTATATGAGGTACCTAGAAAAGGCAAATTTACAGGGACAGAAAGTAGAGTTTACCAGGGTCTGAGAGGGAAAGAAAAACTGAGAGCTACTGTTTAACGAGTACAGAGTTTTTGTTTAGGATAATAAAAAAGTTCTGGAAAAAGGAAGTGGTAATGGTTACACAACATTGTGAAGGTACTTACTGCCAGTGAATTGCACATGGTGAAACCCTGTCTCTACTAAAATACAAAAAAAATTAACCAGTCATGGTGGCGGGTGCCTGTAATCCCAGCTACTCAGGAGGCTGAGGCAGGAGAAT
>NW_012115311.1:308899-313088 GCF_000951035.1 Colobus angolensis palliatus | reverse complement strand
AGTTAGGCTACTCAGGGGTCAGGGACCCACTTGAGCTGGCAGTCTGTCCGTTCTCAGATCTCAACCTCCGTGTTGGGAGATCCACTGCTCTCTTCAGTATTTTTATAACTATTAATCAACCTCTCTTCACTCCTCCTTTCCCCCTACCCTTCCAGGCCTCTGGAAAATAAATCTCTCTGAAAAACAGCCCCTGACATGTTGTGCACATCAGATATCCTAGAATGTACTTTCAAAAGCTCCAAATAATTATAATTGCACTTTAATTGGTATAATTTGATTACTATTTTGGTTCTTTACCTACATAAAAAAAAGAGTCATAACAAGAAGATATCCATAAATTCTGCTGATGGGCTGAGGATATATGCTTATAGTCCAAGTACAGCTAAAAATGAACACTGTACCTGATAGAGCATAATAGGTTCTATGTTGTATCCTAAGGTATCAGCAAAGTTCTTGGCGATCACTGTTTTTCCACAACCCTACAAATGGAAACACAATTATTCAAGGGGTAAGTCAAAATAACCAAAAGCCAGGAAACTGAAAGTCTGCAGTGAGACTGTCATTCTTACCTTTCCTCCAATTAAACATATATCCTTAACCATGTGAGACTGCATCATTTCAGCCTGTAGCTGCTTATGGCTCAAAGTCTGTATGAAACGGTCTGATGCACAAGGTTGACTTAATGGCCTGGTCCCAGCTGGCACCTATAATTAAAGAGAGGTCAATATAACATGGCCTGGCATGGTGGCTCATGCCTGTAATCCCAACACTTTGGGAGGCCAAGGCAGGCGGATCACTTGAGGTCAGTAGTTCGAGACCAGCCTGGCCAATATGGTGAAACCCCATCTCTACCAAAATACAAAAAAAAATTAGCTGGGCATGGTGGCATGCACCTGTGATCCCAACTACTCAGGGGACTGAGGTAGGAGAATCGCTTGAACCCAGGAAGCAGAGGTTGCAGTGAGCCGAGATTGCGCCACTGCACTCCAGCGTGGGCAACAGAGAGAGACTCTGTCTCAAAAAACAAAAAACAAAAATATATATATATATGTGTGTGTATGTTTGTGTGTGTATATATATGTATATATATTTGTGTGTGTGTGTATCTGTGTGTAAAACATGCATATGTTTTTATCAAAATATCAGTAACTTAAAATATATAACTGCCGCTTAAAAGCTTCCAACTAATAGCTTGCTCAATTTAGTTCTTTACTGTTTTTGATATTTCAAAGAGCAGCAACTATTTTTTCATTTAACAGATCTGATGATTATTATTACAAAACTTCCAAATCAATTATTTCTCTAAAATTAAAGTCCCACACTGTCAGACATATTCATAAAAATCATGTCATCTCAATGCTGTTTATAACTTACAGTAAAGATGTTACTACTGGAGAATAAAATTTCCCTAAATTCTACTTGTAAGCACAGAATTAATGTTAGTCCATTGGAATCTCTAAAGTCACCAATGACCTCCTGATTTCTAAAAGTCAAGTCCACAAATCCTTTTCAGGTTTATCTTAGTTTACCACTGGGAGACATCTGTTCAGAGTATCTCTTCCCATCTTTTACACCTACTTCTTTTATTTTTTGTCTTTCCCCCCTTTTTTTTTTATCCTGCCTATTAGTTCCCGAGGAGCCATGCTCTGCTGAGGACTCTGGGTTGAATCATATTATATACTACATGAACCAAAGAATTGTAAGTTTGGAAGCAACAGGATCAGATTTGCATTTAAGAATGTATCCTGGTATCAATACAGAAAGCTAACTGGAAGAGACTAGAGGCAATGAGGTTAAAAAGCCATAACCAAAGGGAAGCAAATAATGAAGTCTTTTTCATACCTCATGCTTCTGAACATATTGTTTAAACTGCCAAAAATGTCCTATCCACTCCTGAGCCACTGGAAAAATCCTGTGTTATTCTTGCACACTTAGCTCAAGCTTCACCTTCGCTCTGAAGCTTTCCCTATTCCGTCTCCTGAATCCCAGTATTACTTCCTTTTCCATATCCCCAGTCATTCCAATGCAGTCTTACCTCATCTGCCTCTATCCTAAACCATCAGCTAGATGAGCCATTCATCTGAAGAAAACATAGAGTATAGTGGGCAACTCCCCGTCTAGAAATCCCAGCTGTGCCATCTCCTAGCTGGTGTCTCTGGGTGAATCAATTAACCTCTTTACATCTCAGTTTTCTAATCTACAAAATGGAGATAATAAAACTTACCTTAATGGATCTTGGGGGATTTAAATCGCATAATATATGCAAAGAGACAAATACAGTAACTAGTATACAGTAAACTCATATGGAACCTAGCTCATGGTAGATATAATCAATATTCGGTTCAATGAATAAGTACAGTAACATGAATTAATATTAATAATATCAAATATTAAAACAAAAAAGTTTATCATGAGCTGGGCGCAGTGGCATGTGCCTGTAGTCCCAGCTACTCAGGAGGCTAAGGCAGGAGTATTGTCTGAGCTCAGGAATTCAAAACAAGCCTGGGCAATATAGTAAGACTCCATAAAATATGTGTATATATATACATAGAGATATATATAGAAGGAGTTGATATATATATAACATATATACATGCAGATGGAGCTCTATGACCAAATATTATTTCCCTCTTCTAAAAACCATTCAACCGTGCAGATCCTTTGTAAACTGTGTCACATAGCTAAGAAAGATTTTACTCGACAACAGGGCTCTGTAGCAGCTCAAATGTTTGAAAACACTATTTCTTACCAAGGACTCATAGTACAAAATGCTGTCAATAATCAACGCACGACTTGATTTTCCCAGAGGTCAACTTTGAATTTTTGATGAAAGTCTTTCCCTGTTTCTCCTGAATGTTTCCAGTTTGTAAGCACACATGACTCTGGAGACATAGATATATAGATACAGACAGAAGCAGTACTATCAAGAAAGACTTACAAGGAGATCATAAACCTAATTTAGGTCATAAAAACAGGCAGAATAAGGCATATCTTAGAAAGAATAAATCTGTGATTAATTACCTTAATGGTCACCTCTTTATCTGCAATCCGGATGGTCACAGAAGCTTGGGACACATGGTTTTCCATCATCTTCTCTACTCTTACAATCTCTTTAGGAAGCAGAGAGCTCCCTGAATCTTGAAGTTCAAAGCGCTGTAAAATTACAAGAAAATCATGCAATTTACTTTTCATTGTAGCATTAAAGTTGGCTATCTGAAAGATTACACCTTAATTACAACCGAAATCCATTTTATATTTTTATATAAAAGTAGAGGTTAAAAAAAGTTAATGAGAACTATTTTCTATTCCTACTAACACCATTCTACTTGCAACAATTATTAAAGATGATATAAAAATAGTCCCTAAAATTTACTGTATGACAAGAAATGGAATCACTGAATTCCTGGTGAAAGTTCATAGCTTACATCTCTTGATAATCAACTTCCTAGAAAAAGATAATAAGACCCTTCAAAACATGCTGAAATAAAACAAAGCCCATATTGGTTTGTTCTTTAAATCAATCAAAGTTAATGTGTTACATGAAATCCATGAAAACAGAACTTCTTGGACATCATTCTGCTGTCAGCTATGTGAACAGCTTAACTAAAATTATTATAACAATTTTCCACAGCATATGGTACGGTGCTTTCTACACGGTGGGGTCTCAACATTTGTTGAACTGGATTTAAAAGGCTAGAACCACCAGACACAGTGGCTCATGCCTGTAATCCCAGCACCCTGGGACGCCAAGGCAAGCGGATCGCCTGAGGTCAGGATGAGCCTGGCCAACATGGTGAAACCCTGTCTACTAAAAATACAAAAATTAGCCGGGCATGGTGGTGCACACCTGTAGTCCCAGTGACTTGGGAGGCTGAGGCACGAGAATCCCTTGAACCCAGAGACAGAGGTTGCAGTGAGCTGAGATTGCACCACTGCACTCCAGCCTGGGCGACACAGCAAAAACTCCGTCTCAAACAAACAAAAAAAAGGCTAGAACCATTGATTCTTGATACAGCCCAATTACCAATGTTCTAACACTGACTACACCACTTCATTCCAGCTAGTTATATCAAAACTGCACAGAAAGAATACAGATAAAGGGGCGGAGCAAGATGGCCGAATAGGAACAGCTGCAGTCTCCAACTCCCAGCGCGAAGGACACAGAAGACCGGTGATTTCTGCATTTTGA
>NW_012115311.1:254727-303394 GCF_000951035.1 Colobus angolensis palliatus | reverse complement strand
AATACAGATAAATATGTGAAAGATGAAAATAAATAGAAAATTAAGTTCGATGCCCTACTTATAACAGCATGCTCAATATAAAAAACTGAATTTATTTTTACTATTAAATAAGCAGAAATTAACCCCCAAAATCCTACACTAGTTTTGGAACATTATCACTATAGTGAAAGAGTTGAAACTCAGTGAAAGAACAGATCATCATGTATTCAGCAGAATGAAAGAACTCCAGAAAATAGATTTGGGAGGAAGGAAATCATGTTTAACCTCAACATTCTAAACATAACAGCCCAGTTCAAGTGTTCATTTTGATGTCATAAGTACTCAAGACAATCACTAACTCCTTTCCCCAAACCTAAAAAAAAAAAAACTGTATATTTGTACTACCATTAAAATGTTCTACATTTCATACAATTTATATATGCAAATCCCCACAGTATCACATAATTTGACAAGAATTGCTTCCATGTTGTAGACAAATAACAATTAGACACCTTAATTTCATGGAAAAAAAAAAGTTTCACTGTATTTTAAGGAGGACTCAATAGGAAAGGAGCAAGACCTACTCAAGTAATTAAATTCATTAGAATGTAGAACAAATGGCTGGGAGCGAAGGCTCGTGCCTGTAATCCCAGCACTCTGGGAGGCAGAGATGGGTGGATCACCTGAGGTCAGGAGTTCAAGACCAGCCTAGTCAACATGGTGAAACCCCGTCTCTACTAAAAATACAAAAATTAGCCAGGCGTGGTGGTGCACACCTGTAGTCCCAGCTACTCAGGAGACTGAGTCAGGAGAATTGCTTGAACATGGGAAGAGGAGGTTGCAGTGAGCCAAGACGTGCCACTGTACTCTGCTTGGTGACAGAGCGAGACTCTGTCTCAAAAAAAAAAAAAAGGAAAAAAAAAAGTAGAACAAAGATTCATTAAATTCTCGGAAAACAAATAAATGAACTTAAATTATGTTTTTACCACAGCTAGAGTAGTGTCAATCTAATTTGATACAGGATTGATGTCAGAGGACTCATATTCCAGAAATAAACACTAATGTCCTGAGCCACTTGCTATACTGGTTATGTCCTCATAAATAATTCAAGCTAAAATATTTCAGTAAAGTAAAAATAGTAGGCCAGAATACACTAAGATAGTAAAAACTTCAAATTGCAAGGTGAATTATCATTTTCTGGCATAGAAAATTTAGAGGATCGTTAATCAGAAAGGTACCCCCATATTCTCTATCTCCAACTTCATCATTTAAGTTTCTCAGTCCAAAAGCTTGAAATCATCACCCTTAACTCTGTCTCAACCCTGCATCCAACCTTTCAGCGAATCATAATGATTCTACCTTCAAATCCAACTACTTCTTATCAACATCACAGCTGGTCAGAAGGACAATAGACAAGTAACCTAATTATTTCAGGTTACTTCCTAGCAAGAGGTAGAAAATAAGAGTTTGTTAACTTACCACTTTATGAGTATTTCCTATGAATTCTTGAATTTCAATTAAACAGTACTAACATTTTCTAATACACTTTCTTTAAAATTAGGTTATTTAAACTGTGAATTATAATTAAATAAAATGAAATATAAATCACATTGGATACTGGTCTGTCAGGCTTCCATATTCATCCTTACAATTCCCAATCCTGTCCCATCAGGCCATCTACTTTCTTCATATCTTTTTCTAGATTGTTAAGCACTGAAAGTGAAATTCTGCAAACCATATTGCTTGAACAAATATGTGGCCACAGTCTCTCCTGGGTTCTTTTCTCATAGCCCCTCAGCAACAAATACAAACCATTGCTATTCTCCTCAGAAGTCAATCTGAGCCCATTTATCACCCCGTCACGAGGCAATCTAGCTGCCTCCTCCACTCAGAACAGAGCTTTCAGACACATACTCCTCCATACTTTACTAGAACACAAGCCCCATTAGGGCAATATTAAAAGTATCTATTTGGCTCACTCTAAATTTCCAGAACCTAGAATCACACATGGGACATAGTTAATGGTCAATAACGGCTTGTTAAATGAACAAACAAAATTATTTTTCCTTCATCCTCAAAATCATTGATGTTTTAATCAATTCTGGTTATTGTACCCACTGTTTCAGTAGAAAGGACTTCTGCTTTAACCATGAGTAGACAGAAACCCCTAGAAGTCTTTCTACATCAGATTATGGCAGCTCCATCATTCCAGTTCCTGAGTGGAAAGCATGTTCTTCCATCATTTCAAACCAACACACAAGGGTGCTCTGAAAATGTCCTTTTCCACCTTAGCTAGGCCACATTTTTCATGTACTCCACATTTTTTGTCCCTTCTGCCTATAAAAAATGTTTGCCTCCCCCATTTCAAGAAACAGTCACCTCATCCTTAAGTGATCTATCATCTTTTGGCTTTTGTTCACCATCAAACTTGGTTGATACATATGAATATATAATCACTGGTTCAGTTTCATCTCCAATTTAAAATGTAAGCCCCTTGATTTTTGGCTTACGTTCCCATCACTCTACTAACACTGATCTTGGTGAGTTCATCAATGATATCCTATTTACCAAATTAAATAAATTAGTTTTCTTCCTATTTTGCTGTTTCCTTCTCAGTCTTTTTTGCAGGTTCTTCTTCATCTTCTTGACCAGTACACAGTAAGGTACTTCAGGAGTGGAACTTTTTATTTTCTGTCTACATTCACTTTTTAAATAAGCTCATCACTTGCATGACTTTACAAACCATCATGACCCCAATTTTCTCTCTCTGATGCAGATCTCTCTCCTGAAATCTTGACTTATATATGCAACTGCCTCTTTGACATTTCCATTTGGCTAATAGGCATGTTAAATCAAATATGTCCAATACTCTGATCTGATATTCCCACCACCTCCATATTCTCTATCTCCAACTTCATCATTCATGTTTCTCTGTCCAAAAGCTTGAAATCATCCTTAACTCTGTATCAACCCTACATCCAACCCTTCAGCAAATCATAATGATTCTACCTTCAAAACATAACCCAAATCCAACTTCTTACCAACATCACAGCTGGTCAAAGGTACATTACTGTCTCAACTGGATTACTACAACAGTCTACCAACTGTTTTTTTTCCGTTTTCATTCATACCCTCCACAGTCTATTCACTACTCAGCAATCAACCTGTTAAAATGATAACTCATATAACACATTCCTCAAAACCCTCAAATGGTGTTCCACTTCACTCAGGCTGAAAGCAGAAGTCCTTTCCATGGATTACAGAGTCCTACATGATCTGACTTTATTTACCTTCTGATTTCTCTCCTAATCACCTCTCCTTCACTCACTCTGCCCCAATACACTGTCCTTCACTGTTCCTACAGTTCCCAGGTGTGCTCCTGCCTCAGCATTTTTATACTGGTTATCCCTTCTGTCTGAAATACTTTTTACCCACAGGACTTCTCTCCTTCAGATCTTTATTCAAATGTCATCTTCTCAGTGATAGCATCCATTCCTCAACTGACATATTATATACTTACTTACTTACTTACTTGATAGTCGCCCTTCACAGAAAAATAAGTTCCATGAAGGTAGAAACTCCCGTGTTGCATACATCTCCAGCACAATAGTGCCTGGCTAATTGACTGGATGGAAGGATGGACGGAATGAAAAATCTTTTTTGAGTGAATGTTGTAAGTCTTCATTCAACAAGGCATCTTTGCAGCATTTGAAACTGTTGCTATTGCTTTCTTCTTGAAACAGTTGCTCCCAATGCTCCCTAAGAATACTCTCCGCCATTCTGCTTCTATCTCTAACCACTCTTCCTCTGCCCAATTTGAAGGTTCTTTCCCTACTGATCCAATCCTGAAATGTTCAATCTGCACACACATTTTTCCTCTCAGTATACTTGCATTCCTTAAGTTGTTACATCCATCCCCATGAATTCAACTAACACCCACATATCAATGGGTTCCAAGTATTTATCTTTAATATCAAAACACCTCTAGAACCAGGTCCATATTTTCAAGTCTGCTAGATAAAACCACCAGAAAAACCCCAAATTCAGAAGGGTCCTAATATATGGAATTATTTAGCCCCCACCACAAATGTGTTCCTTCTCCCACTTTATCATATTAATTAACAGCAACTCTACTCACATGTCCAAGGTAGGATTTATGGACATTTTTGATTTCTCAATTTCTCTCATAGCTCCATTAACCCACCTCATATTTCATCAGTTAGTAATATGTATCATCCTTCCTCTGAAACGTTTCTCATATTCGCTTAATTCCTATTTCACTGGCCTATGTCAGGTCATTACTGCTTTGTCCACAACTAGTTATCATTATGCTACACTGCTTAAAAATACAAACAAAAAAAACCCCCACCATATTAAAATAGTTATTTATTGAAATATCTGACCGTTTACTGAGTTACAAATGTCTATTAACTACCTCAGACATTAATATTGTAACTTCCTCAGGAGCTGAAATCAGATTGTATCCATTTCTGTATCACTAGATTTCTATATGCACATAATTTGCCAAAAAATGGATGCTCAATGCACATTTGTTGAACTGAATAAAAATACTAAATGTAAGATCCAAGTTTCTTAGAAAAAAACTATGGCTCAGATTACATCATCAATGGATAGGTGGTAGTATATCCTTTCTAAATCACCAAGGGAACTTACCAATTTAACCACTGCTATGATGCAGTCTTAATTAAGTAGAGACCAAGAGCCAATATACATTACTAGAACCCTGGATGTATTTGTTACTAAACTGTAAGAAAGTATACTATTCTCAAAGTATAGCAGATTCAGAATAAGTGGGTTTTCTTTAAGACATCCTTAACTGAAAGCTAGAAATTATTTCATAACTACAGACACATGTTTTTAGAGCATGATGAACACCATCTGAGGAATGAAACTCATTCCAGCCACTTTTATAGCTTGTTCAGAAAAAAGAAAGGTGTTGTGAATTCTATCTGATTGAATTTTCAGTGACTAACAATTTTTCCTTGAAAATACAGTCTAATTAAGTAATTACACTAAAACTCAAATGGATATCTAATTCGAATGCAACTACACATTAATTTCTATAATCTAGGATAAAAAATAATTATCATTTATCAAGGAAAAGTTAATGTGTATATATACATACCTTCTTAATTTACCATTATAATACATACTTCTATTTCTTACGCAAACATTTTTTCCAAATTTAACAATATTTTATTAATTTTTACCTCTTCTAATTCAAAACTATTTGAGCACATGTAATATTTCACCCATCTATAAATATTTGCTTAAAACAATGCTTTGAGGTAAATGCAGAAACTTACAATAACAGGCCACACAGACTTCCCAGAACAGATCACAAAGAATTATATCAATAAATAGACTCTTCCACTCCTTTTTTTTTTTTTTTTTTGGCTCTTCCACTCTTAAGAAAAGCTATTTAAGATGCTAATCTGGTTGTATATATCACTGTGTAATGATCTTACAAAAAGAAAGTACATCATTAAGATCAGACAAATGAACTTAAGCCCTCCCACTTGACAGTTTACTGAGTTACAAATGTCTATTAACTAGCTCTTCACATAATTAAGGTGAGAAGGCAGCCATACTCTTTCTCCTCTTATCTAATTAATACCAATCCCTTTTTCCTTTTCAGAACACTCACATTCAAATTTGAAATCATTTCTGTTCCAATATAAACTCAATCATTTTTCTACATTCCCCTTAATTATGGTTAAAAGACCAAAAAATGAAGCAACACTAGCTACTTTCTTAAGAAAATTCAACTCTTTAAAGATATGCTATAACTTTATAATAAATTTGTATGACTGGTTTTGAAATTACAGACCAAGAAACACATCAAAGTGGTTTCTTGGTAAAGGTAAAGACCTTTGTTCGTAACTGACTTTTTTAGACACTGAATATCTTCTCTCAGTTTTTTCACAAAAAAACTTCATTTTATCAGAACTTCTTACGAGTTTCTTCCTCCCTGAGGATGTGCCCTTGTTTCCAAGGCACTGCACATTGGGCTGAGGGGCATTAAAGTTCATCTGGAGTCACGGCCTTTGATCTTAAACACTAGGTACTCTACTTCAATGACCAATGGCCAATTTAGCTTAGAGGTTGATTAGATCAAAGATAAGTTCGAGTTCTCTTTTCCCCCAGCACCTGGAATAAGCCTTGCAGTGAACTATATTGTCAGAAGATGGGAATTTCCTGACTCCTTGAGCCTATGAATTAATCTCCCCATTTCCAAATGGTTCTTAATATCCACCCTCCTCCTCTTTCTGCTGCTGTTCCTCCTCCTCCTTCTCCTCCTACTTTCCCTTTCTCTCTCTCTCTCTCACTCACACACACACACACACACACACACACACACACACCCCTACCTTTCTTCTCTTTCATCATTGGTTATTTCACTGCTTCCATTCTCTGCTGTCTCTTCCCTCCTTTGTCTCTTTATTAACCATCACTTTCCCCTTGCTTCTTTTTGCTTCTCTTTTAGATTCTGTCTCTAACTATACCCCTCTTCTCATTATCTATTAGGAACAGCTGTATAATAATCTTATTATTATTACTGACATAACCAGTCAATGAAAATACTGTTTCTTTGGGTTCTTTGGCTAACTGCTCTGAAAAAGATCCCACTTATGTAATTAGAATCCAATGTTCCACTCTTCTAAGGTCCTCTCATTATTAATACATACACAGAGGATGTTCTGTATCCCAAAGATTCTGGGTAGATTTGAGGATAAGGGAGAGAGAAATACCATTCCATACGCTTCAAGTTGTCAAATCCTGGCCTCCAGAAACTGAACCTTCTATATAGAAAGCCACACAGCTTAGTGTTCACATTCTATTTCTTAGAAATCTGCACCTCGAGCCAAACCATGTAAGAAAAGCAAAAACCATCTTTCATAAGGAGGAGTTAACTTTGGTGAGCCAGTAAGTCTCTACCAAGGGTCAACACTTTAAAAATACAGTTATAAGACATTCTAGAGTATGATTGGCCTTTTGAAATTATGCCACACGTATTTTGAAAGAAAACCATGCCCCACATACTATAAACCACTTATGACAAAAAAATGAGGCCTTCATTAGTTTAAATGAAAGCTCTATAGCAAGTTCCACAGTTTTATATAAAATGCTCGCTTTTCAAGTTAATAACCTTCAACCAGTTTCCTCAATGGTTAACATTTTTTAAGCACATCTCCCCCTCCCTCCTACTCCCCCTGCCTACTTTATCAGTGATCTTTATGTGAACAATTTGAGAACAAGCTGCCGATATGATGTCCCCATACCCCTAAACACTTCAGTTGATATTTCCTGAAAACAACAACTGTGGTCAGTGTAATTGCCACATAAGCCTCCAAATGAGGAAATCCACTTAATATAACACTATTATCCAATCCACAGACCCTATTCAAGTTTTACGAACAGTGCCAATATTGTCACTTGTTTCTAATGGTTCGGGATTTAATTCAGGAACAAATGATGCATTTAGCAATCCAATCTCTTCAGTCTCCTTTAGCCTGAAACATTTCTATGTTTTTCCCTGTCTTTCATGTCTGAACAGTTTTAAAGAATAGAGGCCTATGTTCTATATAATGGCCCTCAATCTAGAACTCTACAATATTTCCTCATAGCCAAACATACATCATGAACTCTCAGCAAAAATTCCCCAGAAATGGGGAATTTGGGAGGCATACAAGGTCAATTTGTCCCACGTGGTCAAGCTGAAGTTTACTGTAAAAATACCACTTTCTTGGTTTGGTAGTCAACTGAGTCTTTTGGAGGGAGATATTCAGAGATTATGCCAATACCCTGTGCCTCATAGAAGCTCCGCCTGCCAGCTTTAACACCCTTTGATGACTCCTGTCTAAATTAACTGCCACTCTGATGGTTGCCAAATGGTGTTTTTTCTATTTATGTAATTCCTTCTAGATTCACAAGTAGGCATTTTACACTTTAAAAGAGAATGCCCATCTCTATATTTTTTGTTCATTTATATCAGCATGGACTCATGGATTCCTATTTTATGCAACAGGTTAAAACCAATTACCATCATCATTTATTTTTATGCTCAAATTGTCCCAGATTTCAGCCACTTCAACCTGGGAACTCCATCATTTTGACATATCAACATCACTTGTTGAATATCTCCTTACTCTCTGGCACAAAAAGATGGTCCAGGCTCATCTTCTACATTCCCTAACCTGATCCTTTGAGAGAGCATGGTATTTAGAAACCAATGTCCAGGTACTTGGTGTGATCACTGCTACTAGAACATCATAGTTTTTAGGCTCTCTCAGGAGACAGCTAGACAATATGTGTATTTATACATATACACATACTATCTCTATCTGTAACTATCTGTTCATATATATTGTTTTAAAAAACCCATGATTCATAATAACACCAATTCCAATCCAATACCTTAAGAGTTTTTTCTTGCCTTCCCCTTTTCCATAGTTATAAATCCCTTATCCAACAGTGAGAAGCATAGCTCTTATTATCCTCAATATATTCATTCATTTGCTCAATCTATTTACTTCTTTGCTCAACACAACAAATCTCCCAACCACACCACCCACTCTTTGTTTGCTGCCCTATTTATCACAGCTGTCTTCTTGTTGGAATGCCGATGCCTCCATGCCTAGTAAAGAATGGAGGGGAAGAGAAAGGGAAGAAATAAGGATGGGGAGAGAAAAATAGGAAAGGTGGGGAAAGGAGTAAGGGGAAGATGGGAAAAGGCAAGAGAAGGGAAAATGGGAAAAGAAAGGAAAGAAATGGAAGCAGATACTCACCTTTAAAACACCTTCTACAGCCATCTTCCCTTCGTGACCTAGTAAAATACTATACGGATAAAGCCACTGGATTGCATGTTTGATTGGCATCATAGGAAAGGAATCCTATGTAGAAGCAAAAATATATAGGAATGAGCAAAATTCAAAATAATCACAGAAAACATCTGAAATGTACATACATTAAAATTGACTTATAAAAGTAACCAATAGGTGTCTGGTATTTTCTATAAGTCTACAAAAGCAAATATTCATTATTTTCTCTTCTCATTCCTTGCCTTTTCCCTGGGTAAGCTTACTCATTTCCATCTTTCATCTATCTTCTATGTATTGATGGCTCCCACACTTCTATGTCTGGTCCTGACTTCTTTCTTGAGCTTTAAACCTGAGCCCTCAACTGTTCATTACATATGACTATATGAATATCCCATAGACCCCCGTTTGAAACAGAATACATGTCTCTACCTTATTCATCCCAAAGTACCTGATCCCCTTTTATTCCTAGATTAATCTCACCCACATTCACTTAGCTCCACAGTTACAACTACAAAAATTAGAAAGTATTCATTATCCTCAAGTCCTTCCTCACATTATTTGCACTGTCAATTCTGTTCACTTCACTTTAAAAGAGTCTATTGATAAGAACGATTAGTGAAATTTCAATATGAACTATCTATTAGATGATATTATGGATTACTGTTAACATGATATGAAGTGTGATAATGTTGTTCTGGTTACGCAGAAGAATGTCCTAATTCTTAGAAGTTGCATACTGATATGGTTTGGTTGTGTCCACCCAAATCTCATCCTGAATTGTAGCTCGCATAGGACCGGTGGGAGATAAATGAATCATGGGGGCAGTTAACCTCCATGCTGTTCTCATGATAGTGAGTTCTCATGAGATCTGATGGCTTTATAAAAGGTTTTTCCTCTCCTTCACTCGGCACTTTTCTCTCCTGCCACCATGTGAAGAAGGACGTGTTTGCTTCCCCTTCCACCGTGATTGTAAGTTTCCTGAGGCCTCCACAGCCTTGTGGAACCGTGAGTCAGTAAAACCTCTTTCCTTTATAAATTACCCAGTCTCAGGTATTTCTTCATAGCAGCGGGAGAACGAACTAATACTAAAGTATTTAAGAGTACTGACTGCAATTTACTTCCAATGGTTCAGAGAAAAAAAAAAAAAGAAAAAAGCACATGCAAACAAATGTACCAATATATTAATAATTGGTGATTGTAGGTGAGGAGATTATGAAATTACTATTTTTCAACTTTTTTACATTTGAGAACTTTCAAAATAAAATGTTCTAAGCAAAAACAAAAAGATTCGATAAAAGTATAAGATTTAATAAACAGGAGGAGAAATTCTGTTCTGGATGTAAAGAACAATGTCAACAATACCTAGGCTCCCTGACTCACAGGAAACATACATACATATATACATACATACATACATACATACATACATACATACATAAAAGTTTAAATATAAGTCTCTTGCCTAAGATAGTATCCCCACTATCTTGGATGGTGCCCTCTTCCACAGGGTCTCACTGAGTGTTAAAAAAGCTTCCTAGTCATTCCCTCACTGCCAAAAAGGTGTCTTCCTCCAACATAAGTCTGGTCACCTTCATAGCCCACCTACTTAATATTCTCTGATAAGCCACTTTTTCCACATCATAAAATCCAGGAAACTTCATTCATCATACAAAACATTTCACAATAGCGTTCTAACTTCTCCCTCTACCACACACACTTGCTTTAGGGATACAACTTATTCTCATTCTCCAAAGATACTAGGCCCTTTTGTGATTAAACACATTTGCCTGTGCTTTGACTTCTTGCCTGGAAGGCATTTCTATCACTCCAGACATGACCGCCATGCCCTTTGTGAAACTGTAGTGGACAATGCCTGTACTCTCTCAGATCCCCTCAGATCTGTTTGCATTCTCTCTTGTGCCTCCTAGCTTTCTCTTCCAACAGCAACTGCTGTAGGTCTTTCTAAGAAGACATCCTTGGGCTCTTGAAGCCACACTTGCACACATGCTGGGAGAGCAGTTAGTATCTAGAAATTTGTGTCCCTGAGACAACCATGACACAGAGACTGATGGGAGCTAGAGCAGTGTGAAAGCCCTAGCTCCTCTAACTCAGGTAAGGACAGCTCTGAGGCCTAACTTACACTGCAGCACACCTTTTACTTGACCAGGCTAAAGCCTTCCTTTCCTCTGTAGGACTTCACTGAGATTGCATGTCTAGCTCCCACTCCAAAGCTGAAAGCTCTTCAGGGGCTCAGAACACGTCCTTGGTCTCTGTACAGTTTACTGCACTGCACAACAAATTAATCTCAGGTTTTACAATATTTATAGAAGAGTACGACAAAAGCAAACTGAAGTCATTAATCCCTAATGATTAACTTTCAAATTTTTTAACATATTTGGGTATGCCAGTCGTTAATTTATTTTACTTACCAAGATTTGTACTGCAGCTGCTAAACTGTCTAAAGGAAAATCTGGAAGTCCAAGTGTAGAAGATTCTTGGGAACACAGAGTTGTGGCAAAGGACAAGAGCCGAGAAACTCTAGGGGAAAAATGATATTAAATTTTAATAGTTTTAAAACATAAAATGTGTAAGTCTGTTAAATATAAAATACAGGGGCCAATTTAATTAATCTAAAAAGATGATCCCTAATATTAATTCTTAAGGGGCAATGGCTCCACATCATAATATCCTACTTAAAATTCAGAAGTTGATTAGATGCAAATATATTCCTAAATTTATCACAATATTTGAGGTTTCTCACCACCTGGTCCAAATCTACCCTGACAGCCTCATCTCTCACATTTCGTAATCCCAAACCTAAACTCTAGCCTTTCAAGAGTTTTTTATGGCCCTAAGAACAAGGCATAAACTCTCACATACCATGCTTAAAAAAAAAAAAAACTTATTCTGTTCGAATTCCTTGATTCCATTCTCTATCCGGCAAAAACTTGCTCATTATTTAGGACCCATTTCAAACGCCAATGCTTTTGTGAAGCCCTTATAAAATCTCAACTAATACCCTCAATATTTTGAAATTATGGCACTTACTATACCATGTTAACCAAAGCTATTCACATATCTTTCAACTCTATTAGATCTTGAGTTTCTCGCCAAAGATATCTTATTAATTTTATCACCAAACATTCTAATACTGAAAAATTCTTATAAGAATTCCAGTTGTTGAATGAATGAATCAATCAATGAACAGACAACAAATTCAATATTCAGTGTCCAGATATTTATAAAAATATACTTACTTCTCAGCAGAAACATTGGCTCCAATTGAATATAACAATTTAAGTTGGTCCTAAAGTAATACAGAAACATATTAAATTAATTAAAAAGAAATGTAACGGATTAAGTGCAAATGTTTTATAGACACAATCAACCTTTTAATTAAGCAGACACTAAATATTTAATAGCAAAAAATCATTTATTGATACATTTCATTTTCTAAAAGAAAAGCCAGCCTTTTAAAAAGTCCTTCAAATAATGCCATAATAATTTTTCTTCCTAGTTTCCAGAGATTTTCTTTACTTTTTATTTTCATCTTTCCATGACCTACTGAGGAAGACATTTAAAAATGCAGTAACATTTTTATAGCATTGAATTTCTTGTTATAAATAGAAAAACTGTTTAAAAAATAAATTATCCTTGGTCATACTTACCTTGAAGGGTAAATAATAAATATCCCTGGCTTGAAATCGAGAACGAAGAGGGGGATCTAATGGATTCCCAGAATACCTTGGCACTGGCAAGCCCAAGGCGATCACTCGGAAATTTTCACTAACTCGGACAATGTTCCAAGAATCCAATTCTTTTTTGGTATGATCCTATAAAAGTAAGAGATCCAGAAGCTATAGCATAAATGATACAGATCATAACTATAAGAGCTGCCAAGTCCAGGGACTTAGGACTTGACTGTTGAGAAAACTGTATTGGAGAACACTCTCAAAACCAAACTGTCAAGGAAGGCAGCAAAGTGAAGTCAGGTTCAGGATGCCAGGGCAGTCTCACAACAACATGAAGACTGGGGTGTTTGAAAGGGAAAGCAGTTAACACATCAAGGAATAAAGGAGACTTGGGTCAGATCTCCAAGCTTTAGTCAGTAACACAGAGGGAAAGAGTTGGGGGTAAGGAAAAGACATGACTAGAGGTTGTAACAAAGGTAGTCCCCAATGGGCAGGTCACCAGCAGAGCTGTGATTGATTACCAGTGGACCTTAAATACATAATTATGTTTATGGGTATTCCTAGCAAGGCATATTACTCTTAATAACATGTTTTGGAAACTTACTATGTGGTAAGCACATTCCATGGATTTTTCTCATTTAACTTTCACCAGAATCCAATATAGACAATCTCCTTTTTACATGAATGAATGAACTAAAGTTCAAAGGAGTTATATAACTTGTCCCATGGTCCTGCAACTAGTATATAGTGGAGTTTAGAGAATGGAAACAGTATGGGTTTTGGAGTCACAAATCCTGGCTCAACTGCTTGATGTATACTTTTACTAAATGTTAGCACATGCATGTCATTATACCTTTGGAACCTTAGCCTTCTCAGTAGGAAAAATACCATCTACATTATTGTGACTGCTAGGAAAACTAAATGTGAAAATGTGTGTGCAAACAAGTGGCCCATAGCAGGCACCGGTTAAATCTCATTTCCTTCCTTCTCTGCCTAACTCTATCAATGGCTCTTCACATTCTTCAGCAGCAGGATCTACAGTATTGACTAAGTTTGTACGAATGCACATTTGTACATTCTGAGAGAAGCGTCCACTTCTTTCAGCAACTCTTCACAGCCCAAATGACAATATAGAAACTCTTAAGAAGGCGCTCAAGGCCTTTCCTGGCAGAAGCTCTGATTCTCTCAGTCTCAGCAACCAGTGCACGCCCGTCCCCTTGACCTTCCTTCCGTGATCCTGTGCTCCAATCCGTCTCCCAACTGCAGCTCTCCAAACACATGAGGCTGCTTCACCAACACGACTCCATCTTCTTGGAACAACACCCTTTCCACTTTGCACAGCATAAACACAAGGGTCAGTCAAAGCTCAACACAAAAAACATCTTCATAAAACTCAGATCCCCTTCCCTCATCAGAATCATTTTTGTACCCTTTTACTTTATCTTATGCAAGCTTCTATCATTATTTATTTGTGCATTTGCTTCTATACATGACTGTCTCATGCTAGCTCCACACTCTTGAGAGGACTTATTACCTCTAGTGTATAACAGGACAAATGTCTGTTGACTGCATGAATTAATTTTAAAAATAATAAATAATTATTGAAATAATTATTTCAATCATTTGGTATGAATCAAAATCAACAATCATACATCTCATTAATACACTGACAGTACGTCATAAACACTAGAAAGTGAGAGTCTAGATCTAGCCCTGTCTGAGAAACCAAAAGTAGAAACTTCAGAGAGCTGACTAAATATTTCTCTTTTTCATTTACCCAAAAATGTTAAATAAAATATAAAGTTCATACAAACTGAACTTTGTATCTCTTTCCATAATAACAGAATTCTACTATAAACACCTTTATGAAACCAATAACATTTTTGAGATATTAAATTTAGAATATCAAAGCTACCTAGAAATAAATGGGGCTTACGTTATGGTGTTAGAATCTTTTTAGCATAAAAGTTGTCATAAGATGATAGTGCTTTGTGAAGGGATCTTGCCTATCTGCTGTGAGGTTCTTATGAGACAGATTCTATGAACACAGAAATAACCTTTACCGATAAAAAATTATGTGTTTATACTGATATTTACTTTGGGAGAAAAATGTAGTAGACCCTTCTCACTTAATAATAAGCATTCTTTGCATACTAAATCTCTTTTTTTTTTTTTTTTTTTTCTCGCTCCCTCACCCAGGCTGAGGTGCAGTGGTGCAATCTTGGCTTACCACAACCTCAGCCTCCCGGGTTCAAGCGATTCTCCTGCCTCAGCCTCCTAAGTAGCTGGGATTACAGGTGCATGCCACCACATCCAGCTAATTTTTGTATTTTTAGTAGAGACAAGGTTTTACCATGTTGAGCAGGCTGATCTTGAACTCCTGACCTCAGGTGATCTGCCCGCCTTAGCCTCCCAAAGTGCTAGGGTCAGAAGCGTGAGCTACCGCACCCAGTCACTAAACCTCTTTTGACTCACATATCGTGAATTTCTATCCAAAGTAATATGTTCAATAACTTTGCACAGAATCTACTATAAGAATAAAGAACATATCAAACTTTTTGTTGTGAAGTAACTCCTATACTTTAAAAAAAATTCCATATTCTGAGTATTTTTTTCCAAATTATTTACTAAAAATGGTGAACACTAATATAATCTCTAGTAGCAAGTAGTTATTTTGTAATTAGAAAGCATCTAAAGAGAAAACGTTCTGCATAACAGCCTTTTAAAAAATAAATTAAAAAGCTTTCATTTTGGTAATTTAACAGTATGAATAAATGAATTTAACTTTTTCTACTTGATTAAATCCTTGATTATCTCCTTCTGATTATATCAGAACGAGATGCTCCATGAATAGATCCAGAGGAAAATGACTGTACTTCACAAGAAAGCATCATCTAGAAACTCCCACAAATAGTAAAGAAACAGACTGCTTCTGGCCCTGCCAGCCATGCAGCATCAGTGCAATCAAACCCTCTGGCACTGACATTCATTATTTAGGGCCTAGTGTGTTCTGGGCTCATATTAGCACCCTGGGAGCAAGATCAAGAAGTATGAGACACAGATCCTGCTCCTGATCAATTTGCAACCAACCTGGGGTAGTAAGGTAGCACATATGTACAGAACAGGTATGAGAGAGACTCTAGGTCCTAGAATGTACAGGCAGAGCAGTCAGTCATAGAAGGCTGGGTTAACCACACAGAGATCCAGTGTGGTACTGCTTGAGTTGGATGAACAAGGGCTAAATGTCTTCTTGTCATTTGTGACATTACATGAACCCATCTCCCAAGCCTTTGAAGAGTCCCCACATTCCCCAGTTGTTGTACTCTTTATATGCATGTTTATCACAGCATTTAATCATTCCATGGTACTTATTCATTCATTCAACAAATAGTTATTGAGCAACTACCATGTGCCAGGCATTGATCTAGGAACTTGAGATAATACCAGTTACAAAAATCCCTGCCCTTGTGAAACTTATATTCTAGTAGAGGGAAGCAGACAACAAAGGGTACTGTACTGCATTGTAAAAACGCTGAATTTTACTCTGAGTGGAACAAGAAGCCATCAGGGTTAGAGTATAGGAATGTCCCCAAATGGATGCATTGTTAAGGCGATCACTGACTGCCGTGTTGAGAACAGTGTCAGGAAGGAAGGATGGAAGCAGGGAGTACAGTTAGGAGGTTCCTACAGCAACCCTAGCATGTGATGCTGGTGGCTTGGGTCATCAGAACAGGATATCCTTTAAATATTTTATTCATTTCTGTCAATACCTACTGGACCTTGAGCTTCCTGAAGCTAAGAACTGGACTTTCTTCAGCTTTGTATCTGGTGACTAGCACTATCTAGAAGTCATTAGCCTTTTATTAAATAGTTGTTAAGAGAAAGAAAGAAGGGGGAAAAAAGGAGATGAGAAAAGAGGAAAAAAGAGAAGAAGAAAAAATAGGAAAAAAAAAAAAAGGAAAAGAGAATAGTTACTAGACTAACCAGAAAAAAAAGACAGTAAAAATCTGGGGGGTCTTTTGACAAAGTCTACAAACAGAAGAGCATTGTAAAACTGTAAACTCATGACTTCAGCAATTTACCCAAGATAAGGGTCATCTGAACATCTGTCCTGTTTCCAATAGGGCCATGTCCTATACAATAAAATGGCACTGCCCACAGCTTGACAGCAAAGACAAAGCAGTGGGATTTTCTTCTCTTACTTGGAGAAGTTTGTCGTAACGCTCAGCAGACATCAGGAAGCGTCCGTCTTCAAGCTGCATCTCTCTGTTTTCCAGCAAGTTGTTCAAAACAGGCAAAACATTCCTCTCTGCCTTTTCCAAACCTTCCAAAATGAGAGTTCTGCCTTCTGTGGCTGCACGAACTGCACACTATTTCCAAGAAACATAAAAGCAAAATGAGAATACTGAAGTTGCAGAGCTTGGCCTAACATTACTTGTAAAGCAAATTTAAATTGCCGTTCTTGTTATAGGGACCAGAAATCAATAAAGCTGAGTTCCAGATCTTGTTTTGCTTTTTCTGCCTATATGATCTTAGGAAAGTTGATTTTACCTCTTTGGGCCTGTTTATTCATTTTTAAAATAAAGATATTGAAAAAGAGGATCTCTGAAGTTCCTTTCAGCCTTAACATTTTAGATTATATACCCAATGAAATAAAAAACTAACAGCTATCTATGAACAAAGAACATAATTAAACAAGGGCACAGGTTCCACAACTGGAAAAGAAAAATGAAGATATCTGTCCTACCTATCCCACAAGCTTCTTGTGAGGATCAAAAAGCTAGGTGAGAAGGCTCGGAGACTGTAACATTTGTAAACATAAGTCATCATCAAAATAGAGGTTTAGTGTGATGCTCGATGCTGACAACATTACACACTTAGAAACAGAAAAAGAGTCAGATTTTACATTGGCCAATAGCAAACTGACTTAGGTCTTCCAATAAATTTTAAGAAAATTAGTAATGGAGAAAAGTAGGAAATAAAGTAAACTGTAATAAAAAAATTACTATAGATATGAAAAAAATATTTTCCTTAAACTATAGGTCCTTAGTAACATAGAAAACTACTTTTCATCAAAATCCTTCATGTTCTGCTAAAAAAGGAAAACCTCAGTCATGTTTCTTCTGCACATTCAACCACAGACAGAGGATTATGGTGCTAAATGTATATTGTTATTCCCCCCCTTAAAAATCGCCTTCATTAGTCTCCATGGCACTGCATTGTCCTAGGAAAACTCTTTTGTCTTCTCTGCCTGTCCATTAAATGTGGGTGATGCCCAGAATTACACCCTTAACACACAGCTCTTCTTACCCTATTAGGACCTCCCTGAAAATCTTACTCAATCACATAGTTCCAACTACCACCTTTATGCTAATGACCCCCCAGAATCTTGGGGTTCTGACACTCCCCTAAGTTTCAGAATCATGTAGTCTCATTAGTACCTCATATGGGGTCCCTCAGACCCCATAAGTACCTCAGGTCCCTTGTAAAACACTGAAAATAT
Source organism: Colobus angolensis palliatus (assembly GCF_000951035.1). Lineage (NCBI taxonomy): Eukaryota > Metazoa > Chordata > Mammalia > Primates > Cercopithecidae > Colobus > Colobus angolensis. Next base: position 285,377 of record NW_012115311.1, on the reverse strand, counting down.
CCTATTTTCTCCAAACCTGCTTCTCTTCTTTATTTTCTATCTGGGGTGTGAGCACCATTGACCCATGCCAGAGCCTTCGATGTTTCTTGAACTTATCCCTTTCTACCCCTTCCCTAGTTCAGGCTCTCCTTACCTCTCAGATCACCTCCCAATAGTCCAAGCTCCTTAATTTGGCATATTAGCCTATCACAATGCGGCATCTACCTATCTCTCCAACACCATCTCCTGACATTAGTTGCCTCACATGTGGTATTTCTGTGACAATAAACTGGCTATCTCCTTCTACACATGTACACACCATACTGCTTTACCAGACAATCTCTGTGTCTTTACTTATACTGACTCCTCACTTAAAATTTAATTTTCCCTATAGTAATTATCCAAAAAAAGGTCTAAATGTTTGATGAGGGGAAAACATATCTCTATTTTTTTAAGACCTAATATCCAAATAAATTTCTGGAGTAGCAATGTACTGATTTTCCAAGTGTAGAAAAGAGGCATTGCTTAATCAAGCTTGCATACTATCCTATTTTAATAAACTGTTGAATTTTGCACTGTATAGTAGAGCTTAGTTGATTTCAAGTGTCTACATAATGTTGTAAAATGATAAACTTCATGGAAGCTATATTAGACTCAAGAGAATCATCCATTTCAAGAATAAGATCAATTCATGAATAATCCTTCAAATATATCACTACTGCAATATTTTAATTCTCTTCTACCAGAGTAGCAATCTTGTTCTAGAAGATTTAAAAAAAAAAAAAGCATAGGTAGAAGTGACTTAGTAGTTCTTAAAGAACAACAACAAAAAAAAAGAATCTCATTTTTGCTAGCTGTATAAAGGACAAAGCCATAGAAATAGTTTCTGGGATATTAAAAGTCAAAATATTGGCTGGGCTCGGTGGCTCACGCCTGTAATCTCAGCATTTTGGAAGGCCAAGAAGGGTGGATCACAAGGTCAGGAGTTCAAGACCAGCCTGGTCAACATGGTGAAACTCCGTCTCTACTAAAATTACAAAAATTAGCCGGCTGTGGTGGCAGGTGCCTGTAATCCTAGCTACGTGGGAGGCTGAGGCAGGAGAATCACTGGAACCCAGGAGACAGAGGTTGCAATGAGCCAAGATCAACCCCCTTCACTCCAGCCTTGGCGACAAAGCAAGAATACAAACTACTTCTTATAAAAATTCATGTTTCAGTTAAGGTTTCCATTAAGCTTTTGTTCACAAAAATATATTCAAGAAAGCATAGCTTAGAACAAAAAAGAAATTGTTATCATAACCTAAGGTAATATTATTTTTAAAAATCTAAAACTTTTAGCAATCTTACTTATCAGACAGACTAAATACTGTATTTGACTTTTTAAAAACTCCATAGGGATGAAAACACACATTCTTTGAGGTAAAACTAGAGATATACAGATCAAAATGTAATGGTTCACCACCTATGGGCCACAAAAAGCAAAGTCTTGACAACACAGGACAACAACAAACACTGCAGTTCCACTTTCATTCACCTCAGGTATACTGTGGTCTGCTGTAACTGAATCTCTTCAAAGGAATTCAAAATAAGCTATGTAGACAGATCAAAAACAGAAGCCAAATACACAAGGTTTTCTTTCCATCTACTCCAATGGCAATACTGTGACCACAAAGTTGAAAACGTAGGGATAGATGGAAAAAAGATAACACCATTTGATGATCTCTTGAAAATCTGGTCAATGCTGCAACTTTTCTCCACAATCAGATGCATACAGATGTATATAGAGAGCAGAGACCTCAATTTAAGAATCTCTACTACTAAAGAATGATAGAAATAGAAAATCATCAATTTCACAAACACCATAGTAATAACTGTCATAGTCAAGAATCCAAAACGGATGGTAAATTAGTGGGTAAGTGTATGTTGAGAAACAGGACATTTGTATATACTCAAAGTATCTCCTTACAAAATATTTTAAAATGACAAAGTGAAAAATAATACAACACTGCAGAAACCTAGCACATACCACCTTAATTAACCAAGTGATCAAAGTCGATGTGACCAGTAATGAGCTATATCAATCTCACATACCAGACTTCTAAGATGATACCCTGAGATGGGCACAACATCACTTTTACATTAATCTTGCTAAAAATGCATCATTTCAATCAAATCATAAGGAAACATCAGACAAACCTAAACTGAGCAACATTTTGCAAAATAATTGTCCATGAGGAGGAAAAAGGAGATGCCTGTTGCAGGGACTTGGTTGGGAACAGTGTGGGAGATAGCAGTCTTTTTTTTTTTTTTTAATGATTAAAAAACTCAAGCATGTTTAAATGATGATGAAGAGGAGCTAGTAGAGGAGTACAGAAAAGAGAAAGTATAATTATTGAAGTAAAACTAAAAGAGTTGCTACTAGATGTTGAAGACAGTTTGGTCTATTTAGTGAGTGGGAACATGGTAGGGCCTCTAAGTTTATAACTGATATGTATCAGGCGCTTCCAAGTATACTATTTAATTTAACCCTATGACAGTCCTCTGAGGTACACAATATTTTACCCAATTTATTGGAACAGAGGTTATATAATCTGAAAATTGCATGGCTAAAATTTTAGCCTGTCCTTAAATTGAGAGAAGATGAGTAGATGAAGAACTAAAAAAAGTCAGTAAATAATCACAACTAGAGGTTATTAGTAATCTCAGAGAGTCTGGTTTTACTAGGCATAGGAATTTGCTGTGTTATCTATGTAGAGAAACAAAACCAAACACACACAAAACATTTCTACACACACAAAATACTCAGTTCAACACAGAGCATACATGGTTATACAGCAGTGCAATCGACCTCAAAGTCTTCTAGAGATAACTACAATCACATTTCCCCAAATCAACATTGTTTGTCAAATCATCATCAACTCAGTGAAATCTCTAGAACCAAGCAGAAATGAAACTAACCACCTGCCTAAAAATATCTGAAAAGAGAGGTAGTTAACAGAAAAGGTTCATTAGTCTTTTAAATCAACCTAACCCACTAATTGTGCTGTTATCCTCATGTGACTTAAGAACTGTGAAACTTCCTGTTTGCTAAATTGTTTTCAAGATATAACAAACCTCAGTTTAAGCCTCTCTTTTCATTTGCTTTACCTGCAAATTTATTATTGTTTTTTTTTTTTAGTTTTTCTTACAAAAACATCTACCAAAGCTCTTTCTTTCTTTCTCCTAAAAAATCTTAATGTAAGAAAAACCAATTAGGCAAAGATTCAGTTTCTGACAGTGGCTTCTAAATGTCTCTAACTTTCCCTTAATAATCCATTAGACAAACTGCCAGGAAAATTCTGTAAAAGAAAAGCAATTAGGAGCGAGTTTAATTTAGGAATAGAAAGAACCATGACTAGATAGGCAAATCAATAAAACAGAATTTAAGAAGGTATGCTAGTCTCTCTAGAAATGTACTGTACGAACAAGAAACTCTTGTAACTAAAAGTGGTCAGAGAGATTTGAAATAACCCTCTTGCACTGTTGGAAAAAAAATTTTTTTTTGCTATTACTACATGTATTACCTTTTCCATATAAGGAAACTAGCTAATAAAAATGATTAAACATTTTAAAATGTAAGAAAAGTACACTTCAAATTAGTAGAAATTAGGAATTTGGAAAAGAAATCCAAATGAATTTAAACATTTAATGATAAAAGTAAAATCATGTAATTACTGAATAATCATATAAGTGACTTTTTGAAAATAATCTTGAATTGAGGAAAATCTTTCCAGTAACTCAAAGGCAGATACCATTAAGAAAAAAATTAATAGATATGACTACATTCAAATTTGTCCATACGGCAAAAAATATCTCAAACTAAAAGACTGAAAACTTGGAAGATATGTTTGTAATGTATACAATAAAGACCACATAAATATCTTTAGTATAAATTGAATTTTTATAGATTATTTAAAAAATTAACAATACCCTTATAAAACGCAAATTAGCACCACAAAAATATATCTTCAACTTCACTGGTTATTAGAGAGCTAAAGGTAAAACGTGATATTTTTAGACTTTCAAATTGGCAAGGATTAAAAAAGAATGATAATATCCAGTGTCAGTAAGGTTAAGATGAAACCAGAACTCTCATTCATGGTTGGTCAGAGTACAAAATGATAAGCTTATGGACAGTAATTTAGAAAGATATATAAAAATGGAAATGGCTATGTTATTAATCCAGAAATTCTACTTCAATAAATTTATCTAAAGGAAATGATAAGATTAGTGTACAATGATGTGTATTATCCAGTCATCAAAACACTGTTTTATAATTACAAATGAACCAAAGAACCTCAAATGCCAATCTGTGGAGGAATAGCAAAAAACTGTGGTAATTTAATATGATGGACTTCTACACAGATATTAAAAAGAATGATACAGCTCCATCTTTAACTGTGAAAAGGTCCACAATATGTTTCTTACTCAAAAACCTGTAACTCCCTTTCCAGGACTAAGGGAATAAGGAAAGAGAATAAGAGGACTATCCCATTTCTTGCCTGATTTCTGAAACCCAAATAAAATATGAGTCTGCTATTAAGAGCACTGTTGTAAAAAGTACTTAATTTATAAGCCTATGGGATGAGTTGAGGAAGACAATGAAAATACCCTAGAGATGGGACATTTTCTCCTCCCATTAGCTCTACTACAATCTAGATTAATCTGTGATGAGCCATAAGGAGAGGCTACCACAAATTCACATTGTTCAACTTCAGCTCAACCCTCATTACTATTCAAACATTATTTCCTTTATTTCTTGTAAGTTATTGCCAAGCCAAGCCTCCAATGTCTTTCTTCACCTCTTTCAAATGACCCTGCCCAGTACTTTACTATGACTAAAGTCACATGAATTGAGATTCTATGACTCTCCTCCACTTCATTTCATAATCCCTCTGTGTATGCATCTTTCTACTGTACTATGACTTCTATCTTTGACAAAGTATCACTCCTCCCACACCTCCAGGACTAGCCCTTTCTACTTTGAGCTTAGCAGCATCCCCTCCCACATCCTCCAAAACTTTCTTCCATCAAATATATCACTTCCTACTTGTATTTCCAAATCACTTCTCTTCCACAAACATCTCTATACTTTCAGAAAAGCTACAGTGCTGATACCTCTTAATATTCTCTCTTTATCCTTTCCTTATCCTCAAGCCTCTTTTTAAAAAAATGCACATACTCACTGCCTCTAATAAACTTCCACTGTTCTTATTTTACCGAAACTACTCACTTGAAAGCACCAATAATTGAACTGCCCAAAATTATGGCTTTTTCTTGATCTTCGTGTTCTTTTCTTCAAGTCTCTTCCCTTGATCTTCTCATGTACTTTATCTTCAATTAACATTATCATGCTGATTCTCCCCCATCCTTCCTTAGCCCTTCCTCTGCCTCCTGTTCTCTAAAATGTAAGCACTTTTCAAGATGCTGTCCTTAACTTTTTCCCATCCTCTCTTCTCACTTGTTATTTCATTGGCAAAGATCTAACCTATTCTCACAAATCCTCATTCTTTCATTGAGTACCCATTATATGGCAGGGGCTATTATATGCTATATTAATTACAACAACAGCAAAGCTTTTTTATTTTCTTTATTTCATTATTGTTGAGGAACATACTGTATGGACTAACATGTCTCTGAGCTCCATAGGCATCTCTAATGCCTCTTTAATCTCTTCATATAGATGTTCAAACTCAACATGCTTAATGAAATCAAGCTCAGCAACTTCTTCTCTAAACCAAATCCTCTTTCTGATGTCTATTTCAATTGAAGTTTCATTCATTCTTCCTTCAACCTAGGGTTTATTACGGGGTATGTGTGTGTGTGTTTGTTTGTGTGTGTGTGTGTGTGTGTGTGTGTGTTTTTTGAGACAGAGTCTGGCTGTGTCCCCCAGATGGGAGCGCAGTGGCATGATCTCGGCTCACTGTATCCTCCACCTCCGAGGTTCAAGCAATTCTCCTGCCTCAGCCTCCCAAGTAGCTGGGATTATACGCATGAGCCATCATACCTGGCTAGTTTTTGTATTTTTAGTAGAGATGGGGTTGCACCATGTTGGCCAGGCTGGTTTTGAACTCCTGACCTCATGTGATCGGCCCACCTCAGCCTCCCAAAGAGTTTATTTTTTCTGATTCCTCACACAGTATGTGTGACCTCTAAATATGTTACGCATCCGTCACCAACTTTCCATTTCCACTGCTACCACCATCACTGAGAGCCTTCATTAACTCCTTGCTTTTCTACCTAAAGAGCTAATTGAGCCAGGCACCATTACTCAATATTTTTAGTCTTCAGTTGTCCTCAAGATAATGATATTTTACTGGCAGGAAAACGGAGACTGAATCAAGCCATTTGTAAAGTCTCTTTGAGCAATAATTTCATGATTGTTTGACTTACCTCAACTTTATTAAGAATATTTTTTAAATCAAAATGAAAAATGTGATTTTGAGAGCAAAGTCACCACCAGAATATATCCACCCCTAGAGCCCAACAGACCCTGCATCTCCATATCCCTGGGAAACATCCAACCATATCCACTCGAGAGGTCTGTAGCATCATAACACCAGATGTACCCACCATGACCTCAGCACCTGAGCCCACACAGAGCCTTGCACCCTGGGAAACAGGCAATCTAGCACAGCAAGGAGGCTGCCCCAAGACAAACGGAGCCAATGCATGTGCTTCCCAGAGTCTGAGAGCCACCCACCTCAGACCTGCTGCCACCACCAGTAACTCCACTAGCTCCAGCATTGGGAAGAAATTCTTCCAAACTCATTCTATGAGGCCAGAATTTGATACCAAAACTGGACAAGAGCACACAAATAAAGAAAACGACAGCCCAATATCCCGGATAAATGAAGGTGCAAAAATCCTGAACAAAATACTAGCAAACCAAATCCAACCGTACATCAAAAATATAACACACCACGATCAGGTGGGATTTATCCCAGAGAGGCAAGGACGATTCAAAATCACAAATCAATAAATCTGATACATTACATCAACAGAATAAAGGACAAAAACCACATGGCCATCTCAATAGATGCAGAAAAAGCATTTGATAAAGCACAAATAAGAAAGGCAAAAATAGATAAATGCGGCTATATCAAACGAAAAGGCTTCTGCACAGAAAAGGAAACAAATCAACAGAGTGAAGAGAAAACCTGAGAAAATATTTTCAAGTGCATCATTCAACAACAAATGGATAAAGAGACAAATACTGAGAATATACAAGGAGCTCAAACAACTCAATGGCAAAAAAAAAGATAAGATTTAAAAATGGGCAAAGGATCTGAACAGACATTTCTCAAAAGAAGACATACAAATGGCCAGTAAGTAAATGCTCAACTAATCACCAGAGAAATGCAATGAAAACCACAATGAGACCTCTCTCACCCCAGTTAGAATGGCTATTGTGAAAAAGACAAAAAGTAACAGATGTCGATGAGGATGTGGAGAAAAGAGAAGTTTTACACACTGTTGATGGAATGTAAATTAGTACAGCCATTATAAAAAACAATATGGAGGTTCTTCAAAAGTTTAAAAGTGGAGCTATCATATGATCCCACAATATATGGACTGAATACATGTATTAAAGTACCACTCTATATCCCATGAAAATGGACTATTGTCAACTAAAAAGAAAAATTAATAAATGAAAAAATGAAAAATCTTCCCAACCTTTTTTCTTATTAATTCAATATAAATTATTCATTAATTTTACACACTATCTAAATGGCAACAAGAATGGATGTTTTACAGTGCAACTGAATCCAAAGGCAAGAATATTATAAGAGGATTGCAAATGGGTAAGGATAGTATAATTTTTAGAAAACAAATTAATAGACAAAAATGAATTGCCCAAGATTTTAAAATCTTCTCCCTATATGCCCTTTGGTTACATAGTTGTAGACCCAGAACATATGAAAATTAAACTTTAACAATAGAAATAAGAATACTAGCCAAAAGGAGAAAATCTTGAGAAGATGCTCTTTGGTAACAAAATTTGAAACGCTCAATTTTCAGAACTAATACTAGTTAGTTACTATTTCAGTATCACTTTGCTTCCTGATTCTTCCTTAAAACAGCCTATAAAATCATTAAAATACTTAATCAGTACTATCAGACTTTATAAATATGACTACATTTGTAAAGAATAAAGTTTAAAAATAAGCAACTGAATAGAACAAATGGCAAGTCCATTAAGTAATATAGCAACAATATACTGTGCTATTCCATATATCTCAGACTCAACTGGAGAGAAAAAAGTAAATGTTACAAGTTTTCTGCCCAACAGAGGCTCAAGCATCTTAACCTCCTTACATCAATACCCACTTTGCCTCATTTGCATAGCATGTAAGTGTGGGGATACAACCTCAAAGTACTCTTGTTCTCTCATACCTATGTTTCATCTCCCCAGTGGATTCTTAGCTCTACAAAGGATGAGAACCCTGTATTTTATGGCATACTGGTACAAAACTGGCTCACAGCAGGCTATTAGCATTCATGGAATAAACATGCAACCACTCAGTTAAAAGATGCTGTTATGTAAGGTTAGGAAGAATTTTTGTAGGAAGGATGCTAGTTATCTATGCCTACACTTGTTATGAAAACAGAATAGAACAAGTTTAACTATCAGCATGAGAGATTTAGGCTAGATAGTTGGAAGATTTTTCTATACAGGTTGTAACATAAAATAATTGTAGTATAATTTTTTTGAAATCTTTTTTAAAAAGAAGCAATACACGTATTTTTTTTAATGTGGAATGACTAGTTGTAATCATTCCTCAAAGTAGAAATTAGACCAACTATAAGGAGCTCTTCTTGTCCTTAAGCTACAGAACTTCCAGAGACCTAATTTTCTCAAATAGAATTCAGAAAAAAATGCAGCAAGATCCTTCTGGCCCAGCCATCTCACATCACAGCTTTAACCACTCAACACATGGACATGAAAGATTTCAAGATAAAAGTAGGTGTGTGACCTAAAATCAAAAAGTATCGAAGTCCCTGTTCTAGATTTGCTTCTGATTTGATATAAGACCTTAGGCAAACAATTAATCTGGATATCTGTGTCCTCATTTACTAAATAAGAATATCCTCAAGGGGTATTAGACAGTGTGCCAGTTTAAGAGTTAAAGCAGTGCTGGAAAAAAAATTTAAAGTAACTGAACCTAATAAAACATAAACTATTATTAATGTAGACATTAAATAAAAATAGAGTCCATAAAGCTTCAAATTTACTCAAAATAGCTACAGTGTAAAAGTACTAAGGAAGCTAAAGAAAATTTTTTTAAATTACATTTCAAGTTCTTCATTTTAACATATCAGAATAGAATCGGATTGATTTTTGGTTGCTCTACCATTTACTTATTATGGGTGACTTAGATTACTCACTGAGCCTCCGTTTCTGTCTAAAACAAGGCTCATTTTGGTGCTTATCTCGCAGACTGTGTTGCAGATTAAATCAGATAACTTTGGGCACACAATCAACCTTAAAAAACAATTAGTTGCTGTTACTGTTATGAATACGATCATTATTATCACTGTCATCATGATCATCATCACTTTTTTTTTTTTTTTTATAAGCAGAGTCTCACTTTGTTACCCAGGCTGGATTGCAACGACTTAATCATAGCTCACTGTAACTTTGGACTCCTGGCCTCAAGTGATCCACCCACCTGACCTCCTCAAGTGTTAGAATTACAGGCATGAGCCACTGCACTCAACTCGTCATATTTTTGTAGGGAAGTAGCATGATATGGTAAAAGAACCTGAGCGTTGTAATTGGACAGAGTCTGGTTCAAATTTTACCTCTGCTATTTATCAGTTGTACAACCATCACCTTCTAAGCCCCTGTTACTTAATCTGTAAGATGGAAGAGTCACCTTCCTCCTAAGGATGTTCTGAGAATTAAATGCAATAATACGAAGCACCTAGCACAACATAGGTCTCCCAATAAAAGTTTCCTTTTCATCTCTCTTTTTTTTTTCAAAGCGAATTACATGCATCTGTCAAACAGTTAACATTATACAAGTAGGCTGGCTGCAGTGGCTGACGCCCGTAATCCCAGCACATCGGGAGGCTGAGGTAGGCGATCACCTGAGGTCAGTTCAAAACCAGCCTGGCCAACATGGCAAAACCATATCTCCATGAAAAAACACAAAAATTACCCAAACGTGGTGGTGCGCACCTGTAGTCCCAGCTACTCGGGAGGCGGAGATACGAGAATTGCTTATACCTGGGAGGCAGAGGTTGCAGTGAGCCGAGATCATGCCACTGCACTCCAGCCTGGGTGGCAGAACAAGATTTCAAAAAAAAAAAAAAAAAAAGTAGAAAAGAGTTGTTCTGAGTACAACAGCAACATAACAAGGAGCAAAGACTTGAGTTCTAACACAGAGGCCACAGTAAACAGAGAGATCTTCCCCGATTGTCCAAGTGCAAATTAGGATGTATTTCTAAATAATGATGTGGTTATTTGTACTAGTGAAAAGTGAGAAAGAACCTGAATGGTCAATAATATAAAAAGGTAGAAAAAATAGGAATGTTAAATAAATAACAGCATACCTATCTGATGAAATATTGTACGGATACTAAAAATCATATCTCTGAGGAATATCTAATGTCACAAGGAGACGCATCTGATAAAATGCCAGGTTTTAAAAAAACACTATAAACTTTATATACATGGTATACCATTTTTGTAAAAATTATACATTATACATTATAAACAGATATGCACATAGACAGAAAGAAATACAGAAAATATCCATACTGCCGGTCTTGAAGAGGAATACAGCAAGTAATTTTTCAATTCTTTCCTATGCTTTTTAGCATTTACTCTATTATGCTATCCTTCTTTACTGTTTGGTTTCGCCAACTAAAACATAAGCTCTATAACAACAGAGATTTTTGGGTTTTTTTTTTTGTTCACTGCATCTGGACAGTGCCTTGCACATATCAATCATTCAAGACATATTTGTTAATAAATACAAACACATATATGCATTTATATCTATCAAATGAGCATTTATGACTTGCATAATCAGAAAAAATAAATTTTGCTTTGAAAACAATACAAATTCCCTATTACATATTATTATTAACCTAATTCTAGCCTTCACAGGTAGCAGTTCAGTTTAACCTCTTGCTTTATCATCAATCATCCTTATCCTGTGTGAGAATTAGTGAAGAGCTCAATGGCCATGACCAACAACTCAGGATTTGGGAGCTTCCAGCTGATACGTCAATTCGTAATAACTTGGATATCAGTCATACGTGCATACAATGTGAACGATACTGAAAATCCCAGACTTTCTCCCAATACCCACCAGAGAGCCACAGGTATTTTTTCACCTATATTGGGTCACCTAGGTTACAGGGATCACAGTGAATAAAAATACTGTCCGTCCTTTCAGCCCAAACATCAAATTCAATGGTTAAGAATATTAAATAAGTAAAAAGGAATTTTTAAACAAAATAAATGTAAAGGTCTTTCAGTATAACAAATATATGTCTAGCTGGTAGTCAACTGGCAAGTTCATCTATCTAGAATTCAAATGGAAATTATCCATTGTGACGACTCAAAATAGATGTCAAAAAGGCAAATATCCATAGAAAAGCCACCTGGTGTTTTTATGAATAAATTAAGGCCAGAGTCTATTTATTCTTAATTTAGTTAAAATTGTAATAAGGTTGATTACCCAAAGACGAAATCTACCATCAATACATATGTCACTTATGTTCCAGACAGTTTTTAGGTGTCTGAGATGAGCAAGATAGCTATATTTTAGCAGGGGAGGAGAGACAACAAACATGGGAGCAGGGAAACAGTTAAGTTCAGAGAGTGCTAAGTGCTCTGGAGATTATAACATGTACGATGACAGCTGGTGCAGCATGGTATATTTGGAAAGGGGGTAGGCATGGCCAGTGGCAAATTTTGCTAAGAAATTTATAACCTGAATTACAAGGAGGCAAGAATATAAAGTACAAAGAGAAACTCACACCAAGCAGAGGAAACACCAAGTACAAAAGAAGGCAACTGCAGCTGCAGCCTGTAAGGCAAGGAGTAAAAGGAAAGGTGGTAGACAAACATTCGATCGTACAGAATGACGTAGGTCATATTACAGGGTTTGGATCTTATGCTGGGTGTAATAGGACATTACTGCATGGCTTTAAGCAGCAAGGAACTGATAGGCCCTGATTATGAACAGCACAGTAAGGAACACTAACTGCAAGAAAATAAGATAAAACAAAAATATGAAAATCAGATAAAACCTCAAAAAGTCATCTGAAGCAATTTAAAGAAAGGACTAACATTCCTGCACCTCAATTACAGGCCCCAAAGCTATCAGTGGGATTAGAGCATAGTAAATAACTGATGCTCATCAGAATGAGTAAGATTCACCAACAAAACCTAAGAGTATAAAATGTTGCCATGATAAGACACTGAAAATATTTTATAAACTTTATAAACTGTAAAATATATATCATCTAAAAATATTCTTTTTAGAATGGCCAAAGGACTGTATAATTTCCAAAAGTTTCATCTAAATAATTTACTATAATGGTCCAACAAATAAATCTTTAGATAATCAAATTTAGTTTGCTAAAACAATTCAATTTCTAAAAAGCTAAAGTGTTTAGCCCTCCTTAAGATAATAAACACATTTAAAAATCCATGTTCTCTTCCTTACTATTTGCCAGTTATAAAATGCATTTTAAAAATATATTTTTAAATCCATACTCTACGAAACAAAGCCAGTTCTTTCACCATCATTTAAATATATTCCTACCTCCTCACATCTACTTAGGCCATTGTTTCAACTTCTAATCCCTTTACTCAGCTCCTCACTATTCCAACTCAAATCCCATCCCTCACTCTTATCTTCTCTGAGTATGGAAAATCAGGCAAATTTTTTAAAGCCTTGTCAGTTGGGGGTGGTGTGGGGTTTACAGCACTCTTATGTGTAACTACCATGGGAGCAGAAATGTAAGCAATCAAAAGTTGTATGCTTTAAAAAAATGCTGAATTTTAAATTTATTATTTGTATTAACTGCAGTATTCCAGATTTACTGTTGAGTAGCCTAAATTTTCACATAAGTTTTAAATGTATTAAAAATTTAGGGATTACGAGACCATATATTTTAGAAAATGAACCCAATATGAAATTTAAAAAATTAAACACCCTTAATCAAATAATTCTATCCACTATTCCAAACTGCTTACAAAGAAATTCAGTGGAAATGATCCTGTGAATTAATATTTACCCTTTCTAAAAGTAAACCAACTGGAAAAAGAAATTAGGACTTTCCTGTTACCTTTCTTACCACGTGAAAAATGCAGATTGTTCATTCTAAAAATAAATATAAGCTTTTGAATATATTTTTATAATATGGATATTATGTGAATCACTAGGTTTGGAATAAATACCATTAAATGGAGAGTCAAAGTCAACACGATAGAAATATAAATCCAGATTCATATTTCAAAAGGCACTTAGTGCTTGCTTCAGCAGCACATATACTAAAATTGGAATGATACAAAGAAGATTAGCATGACCCCTGCTCAAGGATGACACGCAAATTCATAAAGCATTCCATTTTTTTAAGGGACTTCTTCACAAAGAAAACACAAGAGGGGTCTTAAAAATGTTTAAAATGATGAATACAAGAACCTCTTGGCTACAAGAGAGAATTTTCCATTACAAAACTGGAACGTTAGATACAAAATTATTAGTAATGGTTGTTAACCTATTACCATTTATAGGTAATGTACATGAGCACAAACAGCTGTTTTTAAATTAGAATTTAAAATTCCCATTTCCTCACTCTTTCCACCTTTTCTTTTAATACGTATTTTATTACTATTATTATACTTTTAAGTTCTAGGGTACATGTGCACAGTGTACAGGTTTGTTACATATGTATACATGTGCCATATTGGTGTACTGCACACATTAACTCTTCATTTACATTAGGTATATCTCCTAATGCTATCCCTCCCCACTCCCCCCCATCCCGCGACAGGCCCCAGTGTGTGATGTTCCCCACCCTGTGCCCAAGTGTTCTCATTGTTCAATTCCCACCTATGGGTGAGAACATGCGGTGTTTGGTTTTCTATCCTTGCAACAGTTTGCTCAGAATGATGGTTTCTAGCTTCATCCATGTCCCTACAAAGGACACGAACTCTTCCTTTTTTATGAAGGCATAGTATTCCATGGTGTATATGTGCCACCTTTCTCAATCCAGTCTATCATTGATGGACATTTGGGTTGGTTCCAAGTCTTTGCTATTGTGAATAGTGCTGCAATAAATATACCTGTGCATGTGTCTTTATAGCAGCATGATTTATAATCCTTTGGGTATATGCCCAGTAATGGGATGGCTGGGTCAAAAAGTATTTCTAGTTCTAGATCCTTGAAGAATCACCACACTGTCTTCCACAATGGTTGAACTAGTTTACAGTCCCACCAACACTGTAAAAGTGTTCCTATTTCTCCACATCCTCTCCAGCACCTGTTGTTTCCTGACTTTTTAATGATCACCATTCTAACTGCTGTGAGATGGTATCTCATTGTGGTTTTGATTTGCATTTCTCTGATGGCCAGTGATGATGAGCATTTTTTTGTGTGTCTGTTGGCTGCATAAATGTCTTCTTTTGAGAAGTGTCTGTTCATATCCTTCGCTCAGTTTTTGATGGGGTTGTTTGATTTTTTTCTTGTAAATTTGTTTAAGTTCTTTGTAGATTCTGGATATTAGCCCTTTGTCAGATGGGTAGATTGTAAAAATTTTCCCCCATTCTGTAGGTTGCCTGTTCACTCTGATGGTAGTTTCTTTTGCTGTGCAGACACTCTTTAGTTTAATTAGATCCAATTTATCAATTTTGGCTTCTGTTGCCATTGCTTTTGGTGTTTTAGTCATGAAGTCCTTGCCCATGCTTATGTCCTGAATGGTGTTGCCTAGGTTTTCTTCTAGAGTTTTCATGGTTTTAGGTCTAACATTTAAGTCTTTAATCCATCTTGAATTAATTTTTGTATAAGGTGTAAGGAAGGGATCCAGTTTCAGCTTTCTACATATGGCTAGCCAGTTTTCCCAGCAACATTTATAAAATAGGGAATCCTTTGTCCATTTCTTGTTTTTGTCAGATTTGTCAAAGATCAGATGGTTGTAGATGTCTGGTATTATTTCCGAGGGCTCTATTTGCACAAACAGTTCTTTAAAAATTCCCTGGTAAAATTATACTATAGAATTATATCTGATAATTCTATTCTTTGTTTTAAAATTTGACTATAAATTAAAATTTTTACTTTACATTTTAATATAATAACTTTGAATCTAAAAGACAAACACAAAAATGGCTATCTACACTATCTATACTACTGTGTAATAAAGAAACTAAATCATCTTCCCTCCCCAACCTTTTAATCTGGAACCATTCCTTGCCTGTTTTGACTTTTAGGACATTGAACATTTTTTAGGAGTCCAAGTCGTTGTCTTACAGAATATCACACATTCTAGATGAGTCTGATTACTAATGTTAAATGTTTTTAGTAAGGGTACTACATTGGTAATGCTGTAGTACTCTTAGTAAACCTGTTGTAGTACTCTTACCCTGCAGAGGTAAACCCTCATTGAATCACATCAGCATTCACATCATGTAAGCTCCTCCCACTATTGATAATTATGTTGTATGAGTTGGTTAATGGAGCAAATGCCAGATCTCATCATTATAAAGGTACATTATTTTCTCTCATTTGTAATCAGAAGTAATCTATGAAGTGAACCTTTGGCATTATGTAAACAAAATGGGTTCCTTTAAAATTTGTTTATGTGCTTTGTCTGAGAAGGATTACTTTTTAATCATGGGAAATCTGAACTTCTCAGACATTCCCACTAGACGATGCTAAAGTTTTTTGAAGGCCATCATTTAAGGTAGTGTCTGCCAAATCTCTCCATTTTAAGTGCATTTTTTTCTGTTATAATTAATAAGCAACACGAGGCCATGTGAATATCCTGTTCCTCAAAAACTTTCCACTCAGTGTTTTTTCACAATTACAGTCTTTTAATTATAACGAAATTGTGTGCCCACGCTAAAGCTTCAAATTTAAAGAACTACAAAAGTCTCTTCCTTATCCTACTCCAGACTCCAGCTCACACTTTTGTAACATACTTTATGTACACTCTGTTAACCACTCCTTGTGCATCCTTCTGGAAGTTTTCAATGTATAAACAAACATATATGCATTGCTTGTCTTCTTTTTACCACAAATGGGATCACAGTACATATATTGTCTTCTAACTTTATTTTTTTTCACTTAATATATCCTGCACGTCTTTCCTATCAGTAGCTACACATTTATCTCATTCTTTTTAATAACTAAAGAGTATCCTACTTACCATTATTAATCTCTTTAAGTGTACATCACTCTGTTCATTCACAGTTTTATACAATTTCCAACAATGTTACATTAAACATCCTTGTACATATAACTGTTCATGTTTTATGTGAATACACTTGAGTAAAAGTTCTAGAAACATAACTGCTGGGTCCAAATGCATGTGTAATTTCTTTTCTTTTGATAAATACTGCCAAACTTTCTTTTTAAATTGCATTAATTTCTGCTGCCATCAACAGCAATGCTGTTTCCTCATCTCTTCTTCCTCATCAACACTGACATTAGCAAATTCTTTAATCTTTGCCATTCTGAGAGGTAAAAGAAAAATAGCAGCTCACAGTCTTTTAATTTTTATTTTTGTAAATAAGAAAGTCAACCATCTTTTCATGAAATTATTGAATATTTGAAATACTTTATGAATTGCTTATTTATAGGCTCTATCCTTTTTCTATTAAATATTCCTAAGAACAATATTTTAAACCATGTATTTGAAGAAGTGTAAAACAAGTTTCATTATAATATTCATAAAACATTCTGTTAGTTGGTAATTTCTACCTAAGACACTCTCCCACCAGAGAAAAATCTATAGTTTCTGTGAGTGTATACTTTCACTACCTTTAATACTCCTTTACTCAAGTGACCTATAGATTGAAAATACTTTCATAAATGTGCTAGAGAATTTCCTATATCAAATCTCCTTAATTCATTTTTTAAGAAATCAAATTTCTATAGGCAAGTAGTAGGAAACAATTTAAAATTATGAAATCAGCATATTGATCTTTAACATTTTAGAACCATTAATTCATCTAGGATTTCTCATTTAGTACGAAACCAAGAAGACATTTCCAAGAACAGTGAAACTAGAAATCTAAATTAAATCTGTCTAGAGAGAGCACAGTACATCTTTTACTGTTATACGAGCTACTCTCTTTCTACTTAGAAAGTCAATCTGTATATACCTGGAGTACACAGTCACGGGCTAGAGTGTGATAAAACTTGCCTGATCAATGTAAAAAGCTGTGCCTGCACGGATCTCTCGTCGCTGTTTGAGATCAGTTTCAGTGGTGTCCCTTGACAGGGCAATGTATTCGACCTCCCGTTTGGTCAGCTCCTGTAGAGAAGAGAATGAAATTATTCCAAAAATAAAATCAAATTTCCAGCATATGATTTGGAACAAGTTATCTGACAATGCCACTGCCCTTGAGAAGTGCATTTTTAAACCTAATTCTGGATTGAAACTTGTTGAGTCTAAGCTTTGAGAAAAAATAAATAAATTGAACGTTAATCAAAATATCTACATATTCTCCTCAGAGCTCTTCTTCTATGGCACTCGATCCTACTACTTAAGCAATAATAATCAAAATTCAATTTTACAAACCTTAATTTTTCCTGTAGAATTATTTCCAAATATAATGAGCAATAATTTGACAGTATTACTATTTTGTTTGCCCACAAACTATAGCCATTTCTATAAGTAATGTTCATCTTTTTTAAAGGGGTGATATAGATTAATTTATTTCATGGATCAATGTTTGCCAAGTGTATACAGTATGTCAGGTACTTTACCAAATGTGAAAACAAGGTAAAAATACCAATAATCAGCCAGGCATGGTGGCTCACACCTGTAATCCCAGCACTTTGGGAGGCCGAAGTGGGCGGATCACTTGAGGTCAGAAGTTCGAGACCAGCCTGGCCAACATGGTGAAACCCTGTCTCTACTAAAAATACAAAAATTAGCCAGGTATGGTGGTGCATGCCTGTAGTCCCCGCTACTCGAGAGGCTGAGGCAGGAGAATTGCTTGAAGCCAGGAGGTGGAGGTTGAGGTTGCAGTAAGCCGAGATCACACCACTGTACTCCAGTCTGGGCAACAAAGCAAGACTCAATGTCAAGAAAAAAACAAAAACAAAAACAAATAATCAGGTAAACAGAAGGTAAACACACATGCATAGTCGTAAGAGAAGTAAAACAAGGATTTAAAAAAAGGAGAGGAAGGTGAAGAAAAAGGAGGAGGAAAAGGAAGGAGGAGAAGGAGCAGGAGGAGGAGAAAAAAATAAAAAAAAAATGAGATTTGAAGGGGAAACTATGCAGAATTCTTCTGTTTCAAGGTAATTTATCCATCCTTAGAAGTCTTTTGCCCTATAATCATGTACAAAAAGTTTTTAACGTTATCTTTGGTTTTACAATGTTGAAGTAAAAACAATGACATTCTCTAATCAAATAAGGCACACAGTAAGTTTTTACTAAACATAGGGAACAAACTGATTTACTGAAGCCTAACAGAAAATGGGAATGAACATGCCATTAATGGCAAAAAGGGATACTGCCATACAAGGGGATTTTTTTCTCCATCCTATCTCCATATGCTACTGATAAAAACATATTGTTGTAATTTACGTCTTCTTTAACGTGCTTGTCCCCATGTTACATAACTTTATGTATGTAAAGGAGGAAAAAAAATATTTTTTCTTTTTTTTTTTTTTTTGAGACAGTCTTACTCTGTC
The DNA here is from genome assembly GCF_000951035.1 of Colobus angolensis palliatus. Taxonomy (NCBI): domain Eukaryota; kingdom Metazoa; phylum Chordata; class Mammalia; order Primates; family Cercopithecidae; genus Colobus; species Colobus angolensis. The sequence goes on along the minus strand of NW_012115311.1, from coordinate 266,466 downwards.
ACCCAGACTGTTGTGCAGTGGTGTGATCTCAGCTCACTGCAACCTCTGCTTCCCAGGTTCAAGCAATTCTCGTGCCTCAGCCTCCAGAGTGGCTGGGACTACAGGCATGTGCCATCATGCCTGGCTAATTTTTGTATTGTTTAGTACAGACGGGATTTCACCATGTTGGCCAGACTGATCTCGAACATCTGACCTCAAGTGGTCTGCCCACCTCGGCCTCCGGAAGTGTTGGGATCACAGGCATGAGCCACTGCACCTAGCCTAAAAGGAGGAAACATTTTTAAATGGAGGAAATGCAGAGCAGTGGCAAAGACGTGGTGATACCAAAGGATGTTTCCCTAAAAACAAATGAATTGGCTGAGAGAGCACAATTTTAGAGTAGAGTAGCAATGTCTCTTGTTGGCAGGTATTTACTTCTTGCTTCTGGAACACATCACTAGTACCTTTATGTCTGCTTCATGACTGACTGGATGTGATCTCCCTCAAAGAAAAACCCTTTCATTTACAATAGGCTTCCACTGGTTGACAAAGTTACATATGTCTCTTACTGTTAAATTGCACAGAGTTACACCCTGAACTGCTACATGATCATTATCCTCAGCTTCCTTTGCTCTTCATCAGCCATGACAGCACCAAAGTCTCCTCAAGTGCTGATTCACAAAAGAGGCACGAGTACATTCACAAACAGCCCCAGGAGCAGCAGATGGAGGAGGGAGGAGTGGTATGATTTTTTCGAACAAACTACCAAAGTCCTTTTATATGAGTTAAGTATAAAATAAACACAACCATGAAATTATTCCTATTCATTTTCTCATGGTTTAACATGCTTGTCCCAAATTCTCTGCCTTTAAAGATCTCATCCACTCTGGCTATCACTATACATAGGCTGTTAGGGGCAACAGTACTCACTGCAGTGTGCAAGGTGGCATAGGCTAGTATTAAGTTTTCTTATGTGTAGCCACAGCTTAAGGTTGCCTCAGCTCCATTCCACAATTTAAAGTGAGAGTGTTACTGGTTTCTTTTTTAAAGACACAGGTTTCACACTAACAAACCTATGCTGCATTTTTTAACCAACCAGACTTCTCATAATCTCTTAGTTCCTCTCATTTCACATTCTCAGTAAGCTCAAAGCCTTGCCAAAAACAAAATCTCAGTGAGATATTGTGGTCTTTGAAATAAGCAAGGTAGCAAGTGCACATCTTAAAATGAAAAAGGCTTGGCTGGGCACGGTGACTGTAATCCCAGCACTCTGGGAGGCAGAGGCAGGCAGATCATGAGGTCAGGAGTTGGAGACCAGCCTGCCCAAAATGGTAAAACCCATTTCTACTAAAAACACGAAAAATTAACCAGGTGTGGTGGCACACGCCAGTAGTCCCAGCTACTTGGGAAGCTGAGGCAGGAGAATCACTTGAACCCAGGAGGGAAAGGTTGCAGTGAGCCAAGATCAAGCCACTGCACTGCAGCCTAGGGGACAGAGCGAAACCCCAGCTCAAAAAAAAAAAAAAAAAAGGCTCTAGATCTGTAATTCTCAGTACCTGACTCAGCATTCTTAGATAAGACACTTTTATCTTATATATTAATAAAGTGAGGATGGCTCTACAGTGGCACATTTTACCTCACAAACTAGTTCTAGGGATAAATAAAAGATAAGAAAGCAATGAGCGAGTGCAAGTTAGGCTCTGATTTATTCATGTATTTATTATTTCTGCCCCACACGATTTTTGAAGTACCAAAGAAGATTCACCACTGAAATAAAAGAGTGTACAAGGTAGATTTCAGTAGCATAGAAATCAATCATTTCATAGCAAATAATACAAGGAACTTAAGTTTAAGTAAGGTTCTTCTCTTCATCCTAAAAAATGTCTTCAGAACACAGCTTCGTCTGGTGGCATTCTTCCATTAATCATTAGGGTAATGCCTACTAATACTGACAAAATAGTGGAAAACACTTGTAAATTTTCTTTTTTTGTTGTTTGTTTGTTTTTTGTTTGTTTGTTTGTTTTTTGAGATGGAGTCTCACTCTGTCGCCCAGGCTGAAGTGCAGTGGCACGATCTTGGCTCACTGCAATGTCCACCTCCCAACTTCAAGTAATTCTCCTGCCTCAGCCTCCTGAGTAGCTGGAATTACAGGCACCCAGCACCATGCCCTGCTAATTTTTATATTTTTAGTAGAGCCGAGGTTTCACGATGTTGGCCAGGCTGGTCTCAAACTCCTGACCTCAGGTGATCCACCCACCTCGGCCTCCCAAAGTGCTGGGATTACAGGTATGAACCACTGTGCCTGGCCACAATTTGCAAATTTTCTTATTTGGGTTGAGATTTCAGCTTCAATTCACTTAACAACAGTTCTCAAAGAACTGTAAATGTTTAAGAGGACAACATGTCAGAAAGGGGAAACATGGGATTTCAACTTTAGCTCTGTTATTTACCAGCTGGATAAAGCTTGAGTGAGTTATTTAGCCTCTGTGAACTTGTTTTCTCATCTATTTAAAGAAAACACAAAGAGATATGTAACACAGAAGAGATACTCTACAGACCTTAGGCTTCCTTTAAAGACTGCATAACTTCCAAAAGTCAAGGGAATTGTCTGGCGTTTTAAAATGTGAGCCTGAGATAAGGGAATGTTCACTAAACAGTATAATACCAACTTTTGTTTTGTTAACTTCAGACTTGCTGATTCTATCTGCTACTCATTGCCTGAATTTATATCTCTTTTCTACTGGAAGTGGGGGACTTTCTAGTCACAGTAAAAATTTGCTAAAGCTATGAAAGGTAAATATACATTTGACTCCCAAATAACTTATGCCAAACACTTTATAAACAAATAACTCTTTGATGTCAGCATTTGTTTCAAATAATGACTAATTCTGATATTTCTTATAAATTCTTAATCTTATTTTATTTCATAGCTTACAAAGTTAAGACCCTTAGAAATTGACAAGAATTAACTGCTCACCAAGTACTGCATAGCAATAGAGCGTCGAAGAGGCCCAGGAGGTCCTATTAGAAAGACATCTTGCCCCAAAAGATCCTTCTGCATTATCCATCTTAGATGCTGAACTACAGATTGAGCCAGGGAGTCTGAAACTATAAAGAAAAAAGAGAAAATGAAGTGCAAATTTAAGTATTACTTATAATATAAATCTCCAAGTAATGTGGACATATTTATATATATATAAATGTATATAAAATATACGTTTATCTGTGTATGTGTTTATAAACATACATATATAAATATATATAAACATATACATATGTTTATCTGGACAAACATATAGACACCTGGTGAATTTTCACATAGTTTACAATAAAACCATTACTGTCAATGCTAAAACAAGATTAAGTTTATGATCTCACAAAGAACTACATATTCCTTACTTGAAAGCTTTCCATAACACTTGAATAATAACCTATAACTGTTCCTAAAGAAATAAAAGCTATTGTCAAGGATGATTTGAGGAACTGATTTGATTACTTCAATCACAATGTTATAGTCCAATCTTTTTGTTCTAAAAGAGAGATAAGACCAAATCATCCCAGATAGTTAATGATTATTATAGTCTTAGAAAATCTGAGGAAAGCATACTACAACTTAAGTTGGTAATGGGTTGTAAGATCATGGTTAGAAAATTTGATGCAGACTTAAAACTACTTCCTTAGAATTAACTATTTAAGTCTATTTTATACCAAACTCTTTTGTGAATAGAAGACCACCCCATGCAATGCCCTTCCAAGTCTACTATTAAATTACCCCATCAGTGTGCTCATCTTCTAACTAAGCATTTTCTAACATGTTTAAATTAATATAATTAGTTCGTTTTTGCTCATATGTAAATCACCCAGTGAGTCCATTCCTGGGTATAAAAGAAAAACTCATAACCTTATACATCAGGAGACACGTAGAATACTCAGAGCAGAATGGTCCAAAATAAAACTGGAGAGAGGACAATGAATAAATACACAGAATGGAATATTATACGCAACAAAAACAGAATAAAAGACCCCCACTTCCAATGATATGTTTAACACTTAAAGGTGTAATATTGAGTGAAAAAAAGGAATAAATCATGTATAATACAATACCATTTTGATAAATCTCAGTAAACTAGCAAATGAATTCTTTAGAAATAGATACATATGTGACAAAACAGTACTTGAAAAAGCAAAATGGCAAGAGAATGGTAAGTTGATGATAACTGGATACCTGGGTAAAAGCAGTGGCCATGGAATCAAAGAAATTCTCATGTATAGCTTCAAGGATATTGGTAATATTGTAGCTCTTACATTAGATGTGGGTTACAGTGTTTATTATGTTGCATTTTATACAGACAGACACAGACATCTATATTACATAACGTCTTTTGTATGTAGTTGTTGGGGTCTGCGTGTTTCCTAAACAAAGGAATGAACACACAAGACAACACAAGACAAGACAAACATGGTGGCCACTTCAAATGGTGGGCTCTGCTTTATTTTATACAGTCGTTTGTGGAATGTTGCCAAGTCAAAAGACACATTGTTGTTTTTCTGACCTTTCCCTGACTTTCTGGATTTTCAAGATGTTTACACATAAACAAGCCCCCAGAGTCTGCTGTTAGCAGCTGGCTCCTTTGTCCTCCCTGCTTGCAGGGAAGGAACACCCTGCTTCGTTTGCAAGAGCAGGACTTACCAGGAATGCCCTGCTTCATTTGCAAGAGCAGGATTTATCGGAACGTCTCATTTGCGAGCACGTAGTCCTCTACATGTAGTCAATACTCCATACGTGTTAAACTTTGTTTTATCACCCACTGAGGTCACAGATTAGTTCCAAGATCCAACTAAGAAAGCCTAGGACTAAATATCTAGTGCTTCTCCTCCTCTGACAGCACAATATTGTTAGGGTAGTCTCTCCTGTACTCCCCTACCCCAAAGAAAGAAAACATTTAATCACTGGAAAAGATAATTTTCTGATTTTCATTATCCTGGTAGGAAGATCAAGGACAGGTTTTGGGCAAATTGTTTGGTTTATCATGTCACTGGGGTCACACTAAAGCATATTATAATCTCCCCAGAACGAATGCCCATATGTCTGAGACTAATTACTCAGTAGAACGGTTTGGTTTCTCTCTTGTTTTTACAAATCCTCTAAGACATGCATCCCTAGTGGGATAAAATCCCTAAGACATGCATCCCTCGTGGGATAAAAGTTGGTTCCTAGAAGGGGGACTTGAAAAAAATGTTTAGATGTTATAATAGTTTGTGGTCCTCGGCCAGGCACCTGTAATCCCAGCACTTTGGGAGGCCGAGGCAGGTGGATCACCTGAGGTCAGGAGTTCAAGACCAGGCTGGCCAACATGAGGAAGCCTGTAGTCTCAGCTACTCAGGAGGCTGAGGCTGAAGAATCACTTGAACCCAGGAAGCGGAGGTTGCAGTGAGCCAAGATCACGCCACTGCACTCCAGCCTGGGCGACAGAGTGAGGCTCCATCTCTAAAAGGGCACAGTACATAAACAGATATATAACATATCTATAGTATTCAAATTTCATGGGGTTAAGAAGGAATAATGATAGGGAGAAAACACCCACAGGAGAGCAATAAAGAAAAACAGATTGAAAAATACTGCTCTAAGACCTATACTTTTGAGCACTCTATTAGGTAGTTTCATGATGCTAGCATGCAACTGGCCTGAGTCTAGAGAGTTAATCTTATCTATAACTATCACATGCCCTTTTATCTATTTTCTTTTCTGCTTGAAGCTTAAATCAATCTTTGTAATATACAGTCTATTATTTCTTGCTTCAAGACAAGTCAGCCTCCTTGCTGCTTAAGGATGAAACAAAATAAGAGTTAAGACGCCTTAACTTCTTTATTAGTAAAACTATACAACGTTCCCCATGCTGCAAATCTATTACCTCTTCCTACTCTGATATCAAACATATAATAAAAAACTTAAATACTTCGGGAAAAAAGTATTTTTTCTTTACATTTTCATAAATCTCAGCTTAATTTGGCCACAGGCATTCTCTATAGTACTCTCACAGTTTTGTGTCACTTTGTATTCAACTTTGGCAATGTGCCTCACCTTCCATTACCTGGACTTGATAATTTAAAATCCAAAATTTGTAAAGTTCTAGAAGGTAAAGCCAAGTTGGTTCCTTTAACTTCCTTCCACCTTTTATTATTTATAACTATTGGTAACTATTTATAATTAGAGAGTCTCAATTTAGTTCTATACTTCCAGTTCGTTTAGAATGTTTTGACCTTGGAACCATATTCATTTTCAAGATTTTTAAAATTTAAGGTAGCAGTTCCTAATCAAATGTGAGGCCTGCCCCTCATAAATTTGCTGTATAATAAAGTGCTGATGTTTAGGAATAACTTCTCTTTTCATTTTTTGAAGCAAACTGGAGCAGAAGTGAAGTTATAGCCCTAATAATAGAGCCATTTATACACCAGAGTACTTTCTTAAATAGAAGAGAAAAGCATGGAGTTATTTAAAGCTAGAGCCCTGGGAATTATGCATAATCTTGTTCATGCTCATGGGAGTGTCTTCCACTTCAGCATGATGCACATGTACTGAGAAACACTGCCCTAAGGCACATCTGACTAGTCTCAGTCCTTCCTTTATTCTTACCACTCAACAGTGGTTCTCAACTGGTGACCATACTGCTACCATTCTAGACCTGCCAGGAGGCATTTGGAAAATGTCTGGGAGTACTCTGAGTTGTTGCAAAGCTTTGGGGAATGAGAAATAATTTGATACACCACTGATATTTTGTGATGGTAAATGCAATGACCAAGACAGTCTCATCCTGCCCAGTATGTCAGTGGCAGCATAGCTGAGAAACACTGTGTAGTCATTATTTTTTCTCAATGCCTCTGTTGCCTGCACACCACTAATGAGTTTGTCACAGTTAAGCCCAGAGAAAGAGTTTCTCTCTATTTCCTTTACCTTCTGAAAGATAAAACTTTTAGGGAGGAAATCAGTAGAGAATAAGTTATACCTTTAGATTAAGCCTGTAGGAGTTGTCAGGATATCTAAGGCTCTCATCATCACATTCCAATTTTACATAAGTTTCTTAATACATATAAGCTACTTCTGAATCCCATGGCTGGCCTTGTAGTCTATGGCATACCTTTACAAAGAACATATATTTTCCCTGCTTTTATTCTCCCCCAATAACAATACTAATAATGGTCATAATTTATTGCATTCCTATCAATTAACAGGTAAACATACAAATGATTTTTCATATAGGATCTCATAACAATTCTAGAAAGCAGCAGACCTATTGTATAAGGACACAGATCCAAGACAGACTGGCTGGGTTCAAATTCCAGCTCTACTATTTACTAGCTATGTAAACTTAATCAAGTTACTTAACCTCTCTGCTCACTTTCATCATCTGTATAATAGATATAATTGTACTTACTTATAAAGTTGTAAAGAGGATTATATTAAGCACTTAGAACACTGTCTAATAATAGTAAATGCTGGGTTTGTTAAATACTCATTACTCCCATTTTACAATAAGAAAATCAAAATTGGAAATGTATTATCATTTGTCTATAGTTGGTAAGTCCATAAACCAAGATTTACACCTAAGTTGTTTAAGTCCAAAACTTGTATTTCAGTCATTATATTCTACAGACCCATCAAAAGCTTTTCAACAGGTGTCCAGCTTCAGGTGCAAGACTTTCCCTATAAGTGTGGACCTCTCAGGGCTACATCAAATTTAGTGGACTTGCTGTTCCGGCCAATAGTTCTACTTCTTTTTGGTGGTATCAATGATATGTTTTATTCCTTTTATTAAAATTTCAAATTTATTTTGTAATGAATATTGTTATCGGAGGATCTACTTCTCAAAGAAAATCCAACTTTCACTTATTCATGTTTTAGTATAGTGTATTTTGTCAAAAAGCATGTCTATATTTAATGTGTCAGGAAATTGCATTAAACTACTGAAAGCAAGCATCATGCAGTGCTATGTGGTATCTGTGGTATACTTTACATTAACGCTTGAAACTAGCTGTATTTTTAGAATGGCCTCAAGAAAACATGAGTCATACTTAAAAGCGTGCCAGAAATAGAAACAAGATTTAAGACTGTACATTACGAACATCTGCAAAACAAAGTGCCAAACTGCCATACATAACCTAATATAAACATAGCAGAGCACACGAGAGAAATCCCCAGCTTCAATGTTTTCAGGCACAAGATGCTACCTTCCAGGAGTCCACATAATAATACACTGATGTCAAAACAATCCCAAAGAGCTTGATCCTATATTCTAAGATTCCTTTTCTATGTAAAGATAAAAACATGTAGTTCATGTTGGCCTAAATCCCGGACTCAATTCCTAACCAATATTTGTTTTCAAAAAATATGTACTATTTTTTGCCTGGCCATATTCAAAGGCTTTAAAGTAATTTTATCACAGTTACCTAAATTATAATTTTCTCCCTTCATGAACTCAAATTTTCATTTAAGTTAAAATTAAAATTCTAGAAAATTAAGCATAGGTCAGATTCTATTATAATAAATCCTTCAAAACTGTTGATGTTTTCGTAGTATCCCAAAAAGCAACATAATATAATGGAGGGGGAAAAAAAAAAGCCTTTGAAGCCAAACAGACCTATAGTGATTTTTTCATCCTGTCTTTTATCCACGTCCTCAGATAAGCATTTTGACTCTTTCGGATCTGTTTCCTTATTTTCTTCTTTAAATTTTTTTATTATACTTTAAGTTCTGAGATACATGTGCCGAACATGCAGATTTGTAGTTTCCTTATTTTCAAAACAAAGATAATAATACTTATTGAGTAATGGTTTGTGAGGATTACAGGTAAAGCACCGTGCCCAGTTCCTAGGCAATGAGAACCAGTTGTGGGAGAATTATTCAAGTCTCATCCTCACCTGCAAACTCCTATCTCTGTTATGTACCCTGGACACCAGGCTGTATAGTGTGGACTTGGTGGATATGAATAGGCTCCTGAGTTTACACTCAAATTACCTGCTGGGCCTAGAGCCAAATCTGAAGAAATAAGGGAGAAAGGAACCCAGTGCTTATCACATCCTCACTGGTAAAGCCTATGTTAGAGTACTTTCACTTGACATTTCATTCCCATTTCATCACCCACAAAACAGCTCAGAGAGAATCTACACCTAGGCCCATAACACTCCTCTGAATTTGATTTTTCTACCACATCACAACGCAAGATTTCAAAAGAAGCGTGACTAACCTCCTCAATACAACTACGTGCTCATCTGCTGAACTTTCCCCTATTTACCATGTAACATTCTGTAGTTAGATATAATGGACATGAAGGGTAAAAACATTTAGCCCCAAAGTCCTCATTATTTACAACACGAACTAACTGAACTAAAAAATTAATTTATTCACACAGCTATATTTATTAAGGATCTACTATACGCTCAGTACCAAGAATACAAAGATGAATAAAATAAGGTTCTTTGAGACTTCAAAAGAAATAACACATATATAAAACATCAGCTTATACAGCTTATATAAAGTCAATCATTTATAAAGTGGGTTGATGTTTCTATGATACAATACAGCTGTTATCAAAACTAAATAATACTTACAGCATTGGCCAGCACAGTGCTCAGCACAGAGAAGATATTCAGCTTTTCTTAAAATTGGAAAAATTCATCAATATGTATTAAATAATTATACACATCCATATTCAATGACTAAGTGTCATGGTGTTCACTTTTTGTGTAAGAGTACAAAAATAAGAGTAAATTTGCTTGTGTTTGTATAGAAAAATGCAAGACAGATTCCCCTGAAACTAATACTGTGAGATTAACATGAATGAGAATAGGGGTGAATACAAAATTTCTCAATGTATATCTTTTTATATTGTTTTGATTTCTGAACCACAAAAATATATTAGTTCTGTAAAAAAGTTATTTTTTCAAAGTCATGCTTTAGAAAATATTTGACATAAGAAAATGTCCACAATATATTGCTTTATGAAAATGGTCTGTATATATAAAAGTATGGTCTGTAAATTAAAAAAGGTAAGAAAATATTCTGTATATACAAAATAGTATATACAGTACATACTATTGTTTTCTTAAATGATACACATATACATAGTCATTTTTTAAAACATTAGATACATTTTACAACGATTCAAGCCATGCAAAGTGTATTCTCTGACCAAAATTAAATTAAATTAGAAATTAGTAACAGAAAGATCTTTGGAAAATCTTCAAATATTTAGAGACTAAATAGCATAATTCTACATAGCACATGGGATCATTGCTAAAATGGCCGATTAGAAGTTCCTAGCACTCTTCTCCTCCATAAATAAAACCAAGCCCAACAAATGAAAAAACCACATTTCAACCAAAATAAATAAAGGAGAGCCCTGGAGAACTGCAAAGGAGTAGGAGAAATCCTGTACAGCACAGAAACCCAGGACGGCCACAAAGAGAAGAAAAGGAAACTTTGCCTCTGCCAAGGATGATCTCAGCCCCTATTTGGGGATCAGCCTGGACCCAGGAGGTATTTCTCTCTGCAGGAAAAAGGTAAGCAGAAGGCCACTAACAGCTCCCATCACTACTATGGATACCTGTAGTCTTTGCTACTAGAGATTCCTGCAGTCCTCACAGGCTCTGAGCCCAGCTTAGGGAGCTCCCCAGAGTATACATTCTGTGCTACTCCCAGAGAAGAAACTGACACTGTGCCTTACCCCAGTCCCCTGCCTGAGCTGCTACTGTGTTGCAACCAGAGCCACGGCTACTGTGCATCCTGTTCCAGGGATGGGTAGTCATTGCACCCCTCCATCCTGGAGGCTTTGCCATCACTGCAGCACAGCTACCTGGTAGCCCCCAATCCCTGAATTTAGCTAGTGCTATGCTCCAAGTTACCCTGAAGCTGCTCCATCCCCTGCATCCCAGACTTTGGTGTATCCTGCCCTTCAAAGCCTGAGCTGAAGTGATTCTCTCACTGGGGATCCACAGCATCAAACTAATCCCAGACACCACATTAATGCAACACCCTATCCTCCCGGATGGCCCAACCCTCTGGCACACTAGAGCAGCTGTCTTACCCAGTGCCATAGCCGACACTGTACCCTGCCTCTCAGGGAACTAGCACCTCATCCAACCCATGTAGCTGTATATTTTAGGGTCAAGCTGATACAGTATCTTACTTCCAGGTAATCAAAGCCTTGGATGAGCTGTGCCTCTCTCCTACAGGTCAAATGGCCACAGGGCCTTTCCTCCCTAGAACAGGACTAGGAACTCAGAATCTGAGCTGCTGAGAAGCCCCACCTCCCCAGGCAGTAGAGTGACGCTGTACTGCTCCCTGTCCCCTGGGCCACATCTGTGCCTTGCCATTTCTGGGTTCTTGATAGTGCTGCACCTGGCTGCACAGAACCTGGGCTATTGCTGAGTGTCACAGTCCCAGCATCAAGAGTACCTAGTGTGTGACATCTCACCTCCCAGGGCTGACGTTGCCACTGTGTCCTGTTGATTCTAGGTTCCAAATTGCAGCTGTGCCCTATTCTCTGGGGCCTCAACCTTTGGGGTTCCCCTTCTTCCCTGGAGCCATGCCAGTTCTGCACCCTGCCCTCCAGGGTCAGAGCCACAGCTATATCCCTGCCCCCTGGGTGCAAGCTGTTAGAAAGTGGTTCAGGGTCAAGAGCAAACACATTCAAAAGCTAGCAGAAGGCAAGAAATAACTAAGATCAGAGCAGAACTGAAGGAGATAGAGACACAAAAAACCCT
>NW_012115311.1:244257-254677 GCF_000951035.1 Colobus angolensis palliatus | reverse complement strand
AGCTAGCAGAAGGCAAGAAATAACTAAGATCAGAGCAGAACTGAAGGAGATAGAGACACAAAAAACCCTTCAAAAAATCAATGAATCCAGGAGCTGGTTTTTTGAAAAGATCAACAAAATTGATAGACCACTAGCAAGACTAATAAAGAAGAAAAGAGAGAAGAATCAAGTAAACAATAAAAAATGACAAAGGAGATATTACCACCAATCCCACAGAAATACAAACTACCATCAGAGAATACTATAAACAACTCTGCACAAATAAACTAGAAAACCTAGAAGAAATGGATAAATTCCTGGACACTTACACCCTCCCAAAACTAAACAAGGAAGAAGCTGAATCTCTGAATAGACCAATAACAGGCTCTGAAATTGAGGCAATAATTAGTAGCCTACCAACCAAAGAAAAGTCCAGGACCAGACAGATTCACAGCCGAATTCTACCAGAGGTACAAAGAGAAGCTGGTACATTCCTTCTGAAATTATTCCAAACAGTAGAAAAAGAGGGACTCCTCCCTAACTCACTTTATGAGGCCAGCAAGCCTGGCAGAGACACAACAAAAAAGAGAATTTTAGCAATATCCCTGATGAACATCGATGCAAAAATCTTTAATAAAACACTGGCAAACCGAATCCAGCAGCACATCAAAAAGCTTATCTACCACGATCCAGTTGGCTTCATTACTGGGATGCAAGGCTGGTTCAACATACGCAAATGAATAAATGTAATCCATCACATAAACAGAACCAAAGACAAAAACCATATGATTCTCTCAATAGATACAGAAAAGTCCTTCAACAAAGGTCAACAGCCCTTCATGCTAAAAACTCTTCATAAACTAGGTATTGATGGGACGTATCTCAAAATAATAAGAGCTATTTATGACAAGCCCACAGCCAATATCATACTGAATAGGCAAAACTGGAAACATTCCCTTTGAAAACTGGCACAAGACAGAGATGCCCTCTCTCATCACTCCTATTCAACATAGTGTTGGAAGTTCTGGCCAGGGCAATCAGGCAGGAGAAAGAAACAAAGGGTATTCAATTAGGAAAAGAGGATGTCAACTTGTCCCTGTTTGCAGATGACATGATTGGGTATTTAGAAAACCCCACTCATCTCAGCCCAAAATCTCCTTAAGCTGATAAGCAACTTCAGCAAAGTGTCAGGATACAAAATCAATGTGCAAAAATCACAAGCATTCCTATACACCAACAACAAACAAACAGAGAGCCAAATCATGAGTGAACTCCCATTCACAATTGCTTCAAAGAGAATAAAACACCTAGGAATCCAACTTACAAGGGATGTAAAGGACCTCTTCAAGGAGAACTACAAACCACTGCTCAACAAAATAAAAGAGGACACAAACAAATGGAAGAACATTCCATGCTCATGGATAGGAAGAATCAATATCATGAAAATGGCCATACTGCCCAAGGTAATTTATAGATTCAATGCCATCCCCATCAAGCTACCAATGATTTTCTTCACAGAATTGGAAAAAACTACTTTCAAGTTCATATGGAACCAAAAAAGAGCCCACATTGTCCAGACAATCCTAAGCCAAAAGAACAAAGCTGGAGGCATCACGCCACCTGACTTCAAACTATACTACAAGGCTACAGTAACCAAAACAACATGGTACTTGTACCAAAACAGATATAGACCAATGGAACAGAACAGAGTCCTCAGAATACCACACATCTACAACCATCTGATCTTTGACAAACCTGACAAAAACAAGAAATGGGGAAAGGATTCCCTATTTAATAAATGGTCCTGGGAAAACTGGCTAGCCATATGTAGAAAGCTGAAACTGAACCCCTTATACAAAAATTAATTCACCTTATACAAAAATTAATTAATACAAAAATTAATTCAAGATGGATGAGAGACTTAAAATGTTAGACCTAAAACCATGAAAACCCTAGAAGAAAACCTAGGCAATATCATTGAGGCCATAGGCATGGACAAAGACTTCATGACTAAAACACCAAAAGCAATGGCAACAAAAGCCAAAATTGACAAATGGGATCTAATTAAACTAAAGAGCTTCTGCACAGCAAAAGAAACTATCATCAGAGTCAAAAGGCAACCTACAGAATGGGAGAAAATTTTTCCAATCTACCCATTTGACAAACGGCTAATATCCAGAATCTACAAAGAACTTAAACAAATTTACAGGAAAATAATCAAACAACCTCATCAAAAAGTGGGCGAAGGATATAAACATGACACCACAAGTGAAAAATTCCACACATTCGACTGTATGTGAGAGGTCGCAGTCAAAAAGCAGGCATTCAACACCCAATTTACTCAGCATCCCCAAGGGAAAAATAGAACTACCTTCAGGCTACGTGTATAAGATATACATTAAACACGGCCGGGCGCGGTGGCTCAAGCCTGTAATCCCAGCACTTTGGGAGGCCAAGTCGGGCGGATCACAAGGTCAGGAGATCGAGACCATCCTGGCTAACACGGTGAAACCCCGTCTCTACTAAAAATACAAAAACTAGCCGGGCGAGGTGGCGGGCGCCTGTAGTCCCAGCTACTCCGGAGGCTGAGGCAGGAGAATGGCGTAAACCCGGGAGGCGGAGCTTGCAGTGAGCTGAGATCAGGCCACTGCACTCCAGTCCGGTCGACAGAGCGAGACTCCGCCTCAAAAAAAAAAAAAAAAGATATATATTAAACACAACTAGACTTCGTGTTTGAGTTGGGTTCCCATCCCTGCAATGTCTCATTATGTATAAGCAAATATTCAAAAACTTTTTTAAATCTGAAATTCAAAATAACTCTGGTCCCAAGCATTTCAGACAAGGGATGGCCAGCTTGTATATCTATACAATAGAATATTAGGCCAGGCATGGTGGCTCACGCCTGTAATCCCAGCACTTTGAGAGGCTGAGGTGGGCGGATCACGAGGTCAAGAGATTGAGACCATCCTGGCCAACATGGTGAAACCTCGTCTCTACTAAAAATACAAAAATTAGATGGGCGTGGTGGTGCACGCCTGTAGCCCCAGCTACTCCAGAGGCTGAGGCAGGAGAATCGCTTCAATCCTGGAGGCGAAGGTTGCAGTGAGCCGAGATTGCACCACTGCACTCCAGCCTGGGCAACAGAGCGAGACTCCGTCTCAGGGGGGGAAAAAAAAAGAATATATATTATTGAGGCTTTAAAAAGGAGGAAATCTTACCACTTGCCACAACATGGATGAAGTTAGAGGATGTCATGCTAAGAGAAATAAATCAGACCCAGAGTTTAAAAAAAAAACCCTACATGAGCTCACTTACATGTGGAATCTGGTTAGGGCAGTGGGGAGCGGGGGTAGTCAAAAATATAGAGATATAGAAGAAAAACATTGGTTACCAGGGATAGGGGTGGGTAGGAAATGGGGAGATACAGGTCAGAGTATTTAAGTAGCAGATATGTAAGATGACCAAGTCTAGAGATCTAATGTACAATATGAGGACTATAAGTAATAAAATTCTACTGTGAAATTGTACTGAAATTCCTGCTGAGTAGTTTTTAGCTGCTTTTGCCATACCAAAAAAAAATGGGTAACTATGTGAGATGATGGATATGTTAATTGGCTTCACTATAGTAACCATTTTACTATCTATATATATCCCATAACATCATGTTATATGTTACATATACAAAATTAAAAAAAAAAAACTAACACATGGGCAAAGAAGAAATTAAAAGGGAAATTACAAAGCTTTTTGAACTGAATGAAAGAAAAAACAATGTATCAAAAATTTTAGCATTCCACTAAAGTTGTACTTAGGGAAAATTTTACAGCCCTAATTGCCTGTCCTGAGAAAACTGAAGTGTTTCCAATTAATGGCTTCAGCTTCTGCCTTAAGAGACTAGAAAAAGAAGAGAAAATGAGATCCAAAGAAAGAAAAAATATTCATCATAGCTTAAAAATCAATGCAATAGAAAACAAAAACACAAAGAAAAATGAATGAAACCAAAATCTTGTTCTTTGAGACTAACAATAAAATTGACAAACCTCTGGTCAGACTATTAAGAGAGAGAAGACACAATTTGCCAACATCAGGAATGAGAGACAGAGAGAGAGAGACAGACAGAAAATACAGATACTTCAGATATTAAAAGGATAATAAGTGGATATTGTTAAAAAAAAAAAAAAAAAACACTTATGCTAACATATTCCACAACTTAGAAGAAACAAAATCCTTAAAAGAGTCAGCTCCTTTTTTAGTTGACACAATTAGAGATAACTTGAATAACTATATCTGTGAAAGAAATTGAATTTATAGTTAATAACCTCCTGAAAAGAAAACTCTGCGCCAAGATGGCTTCACTGATGAATTCCACCAAACATTTAAGAAAAAATATCAACTGTATACAAATTCATTCAGAAAACTGAAGGGGAGGAAATTCTTCCCAATTCATTCTATGAGGTCAGTATTACCCTCATATCAAAATCTGACAAAGACATGACAAGTAAGGAAAGCTGCAGATCAATATCCCTCATATAGATGTACAAATCCTAAACAAAATGTTCACACAAATGCTAAACAAAATGTTCACACAAATCCTAAACAAAATGTTCACACACAAAATGTTCACACACAATAATATATTAAAAGACTCACACATTGTTACCAAGAGGGTCTTATCCCAGGAATGAGAAGTTGAAAAGTTAGCTTAACATCTGAAAATCAATCAGTGTAATTCACATTAATAAACAAGAAAGAAAAAAAAAAACACACAAGATCATATCAAAAGACACGGAAAAAGCACTTGATGACATTCAACATCTCTTCCAGATTAAAAACTCTAAGCAAACTATAAACAGAAGAAAACTTCCTTAACTTGATAAAGAACATCTATGAAAAACCTTTACCCAATCTACTTAAAAATCAAAGACTAAAGATCCTTTTCCCCAACTTCTGGAATAAGATATTCTCTCTCGTAACTTCTATTCAACATATTTTAATGTTTTACATAATAAATTACATATTAAAGAGATTTTAGCAAGTGCAATAAGGTAAACACATATAAGAAATCAGAGGCATCCAGATTGGAAAGGAAAAAGTAGAGCTGTTTTTATTTATAGACATGATTGTTTATATAGAAAAAGTGATGCAATCTACAAAAACAAGCTCTAGAACTAATAAGTGAGTTTTGCACAGCCTCAAGATTCAAGATCAGTATACAAAAATCAACTGTACTTCTATGTGTAAGTCAAAAAGACAATACCATTTACAATAACATCAAAAAGTATGAAATACTCAAAGGATAAAGCGGACAAAACATATGCAAGACCTGTACACTGAAAACAATACAACATTGCTGAGAGAAATTAAAGATCTAAATAGAGAAATATATCTTGTTCATGAGTTGGAAGTTTCAATAATATTAAGATAGCAATTATCTCCAAAATGATCTACAGATTTAATGCAATCCCCATTAAAAATCCCAGCAGGCTTTTTTGTTGTTTTATAAATTGACAAGTTGATTACAAATCACATATAGATGCAAAGAACTTAGAATAACCAAAACAACTTTTTAAAAGAACAAAGATGGAGAATTAACATTATCTGATTTCCAGACTAATTGTAAAGCTACAGTAGTCAAAACAGTGAGGCACTGATGTCGAGAGAAAAATACATCGATGGAACAGAACAGTCTAGAAACAGACTCACAATATACACAGACATCAGACTTCTGACATAACTACAAAGGCAATTCAGTGAAGAAAGGACAGTCTTATCAGCAAATGGAGCTGAAACAACTAGATATCCACATGCAAAAATTAAACTTTGACCCATACCTTATGTCATATACAAGAATTAACTCAAAAAAGGATGACGGATACAAATGTAAAATCCACAAGTACAAAAACATCTAGAAAAAAATGAGAAAAGAAGTCTTTGTGACCCTCAGTTAGACAAAGATTTTTAGCATTTCTTAGTTGACACCAAAAGTGCAATCTGTAAAAGTAAAAATTTAATAAGCTAGATTTCATTAAAATTTAAAACTCCTTCAGAGAACACTATTAAGAGAATAAAAAGATAAGCCATAGACTACAATAAAATATTTGCAAATCTTATATTTGATAAAGTTCTTATATCCAGAATATATAAAGAAAAAGCAACTCAAAAAAACAAAAACAGCCCATCCAAAATGTAGGCAAAGATTTGACCAGACACTTTACCAAATATATAAAGATAATAAACACACAGATGCATCTTGCACAAGAAGATTAACATCTTTAGTCACTAGGAAATGCAATTTAAAATCACTGTCAGATACTACTACATAACTATTTTAATGGTTAAAATTCAAAAGTCTGACCACACCAGGAGCTGGCAAGAATATGGAGGAACTGGAACTCTGATACATGCTAGTGGAAATGTAAAATGATACAACCACTGTGGAAAACAGAATTCTTAAAAAGTTAAACACCTACCACGTGATGCAGGTATTTACACAAGAAAAAAGAAAGCCTATGTCCATACAAAGACTTGTACATCAATGTTGAGAACAGCTCTCTTTTCTTTCCTTTTTTTTTTTTTTGAGATGGAGTCTCGCTCTGTCGCCCAGGCTGGAGTGCAGTGGCGTGATCTCAGCTCACTGCAAGCTCCGCCTCCGGGGTTTACGCCACTCTCCTGCCTCAGCCTCCCAAGTAGCTGGGACTACAGGCGCCCACCACTACGCCCGGCCAATTATTTTGTATTTTTAGTAGAGATGGGGTTTCACCGTGTTACACAGGAATGGTCTCGATCTCCTGACCTCGTGATCTGCCCGTCTCGGCCTCCCAAAGTGCTGGGATTACAGAGGTGAGCCACCACGCGCCCGGTCGAGTGCAGCTTTATTTCTGAGAGCCTATAACAACCCAAATGTCTACCAACATGTCTGTATAGAAACAAATTGTAATATATCCATACAATGGAATACCCCTCAGACAGAAAAAACTCAAAATAATTAAGTTGAGTGATAAAAGCTAGACAGAAAAGTATATATGTCGCATGACTCCATTTATATAAACTTCTAGAAAATCCAAATAAATCTACAAAGCAGATTAATGATTCCTAGGCAATGGAGGAACCAGGAAATGTTATAAAGAGGCACAAGTAAGCTTTTTGGGGACATAAATTTATCTGATTAGTATTTTGATTACAGTAATGTTTCCTGGTTATATACATATGTAAAAACTTACCAAATTATACATTCTAAATATGTGCAGTGTACTGCATGTCAGTTATACCTAATAATACTGCTTTTAAAAATTAGAATTATATATATTAAAATATTAATAGTGTCTATTTAGGCTTATGGACAATTTTGGTTTTATCTTTTGTGTTTTTCAATGTTTTCCAAGTTTTTTATGTTGACTATGTTTTATATTTGTAATAGGAACAAAAAGTTATACTTCTTACGTTTTGAAAAACCATACTGCAAAGTAATAACAGCCATAATGGAAGTAAAGAACTGACACGCATAGAAAGGAGCAATATGATGTGTGACACACCGCAGGATAGTGTGGCTGGTCAATAGATCACAATTTAACATCCAAAGTTCAGCTTGCAGCTCAGCCTCCTAAAGTGCTTATGTATTAGGCATTGCTAAACTATAATTTGCTGAAGGCGTCTTTATTAGTCTTAGTACAGCTAGTCATATTTATGACAATGACAACCACAGACACAAAATAAAACCAAGGAATGACCTTTTGTTATGAGCACATCTCAAAAGAACCAACAATTTTCAGGTCCTGTAAAATGAGTCCAAATTTCTTAAACATGAAGCATGAAATTATTTTTAGTCCAAATTTCTTAAACAGAAAGCATGAACTTATTTTGTGGGTCAGGTCATAGAAAAAGCAGTTAGAACTTAGAATAGATGTATTCTTCATTTGAATAAAAGTTGCATTTAAACATGAAGTTTTTATTAGCTATTTTAAAAATTACAAATGTAATACATGCTTACTATCATTTTAAAAATTCAAAAATGTAAAAAGAAAACTATATAAATGGTCTTTTTCAAGCCCCACTCCTAACCCAATGCCCCACAAGGAAGTCAAAGTTAAGAGCCTGCAGTGCTCCTCCCACACTTTTCTCTAAACGCAGACAGACATATAATAGACCTGTAAAAGGTGTTTCAAATTGTTTAAGGTTCTTTTTTTTTTGTAAACAATAGTGGTATCATATCTTACATGCCACTCCAAAATCTCTACTATTTTGCTTAACTATAACACTCTCTAGGTACAAAGATGTAAGTCTAATTTATTCTTTTTTAACAGCCACAGAAGATTCCATAATGTGGGTATACAATAATTTATTCAACGGTTCCTCTATTGATAGACTCAGGTTGCTTCTAGTTTTTGTCTCTACCACAAGCACCAAAATGCTGTAATATATAATGTGTATATTTATCCCTTTTTAGGTGCTGCTTTTTCTTAATGGATAGAGCATAAAAAAGAAATGTCAGAAAATGTACTTTTTATTTTAATCACTACTCCAATATTACTTTCTAAAGAAGTCATATGAACTCATATTTCTCCCAGCAATGTATGAAAATGCCATTTCCCTGAAACTATGTAGGTACTGGACATTACAGTATTTTTCAATTTAGACCCAAGTGATGTGTGAAAGTTTGCTCTCTTGCTATATAATTTCCATCTCTCTAGCTATTAAAGAGGGTTAGAACACACATTCACATGTTTATTGGTCATCTGAATTTCCTCTTTTATGTTGTGCCTGTTTA
Source organism: Colobus angolensis palliatus (assembly GCF_000951035.1). Lineage (NCBI taxonomy): Eukaryota > Metazoa > Chordata > Mammalia > Primates > Cercopithecidae > Colobus > Colobus angolensis. The sequence goes on along the minus strand of NW_012115311.1, from coordinate 245,934 downwards.
AATCCTTCATTTATTTTCTATTGGATCACATGGTTTTTCTCATCAATTTACAAGAGATACTTGTATGTTAAGTGTGTTATTTCTCTATCATTTGTGTTATATAGGCATTAAAAATGTGATTTTTAAGTTATGGGTTTACTATTTGAATTCATTTTCTCATGTAAACAATGTCTTTAATGGTGACTAAATTGCCACAAGGATCCACAGAAGCCTATTTGTTTAGCACATTACATAGCTTGAAAATTGTACATCTGGGAGTAGAGGGCATTGGGGAGATGTTGGCTGAAAATTTCAGTTGGGAGAAAAAACTTCAGAAGATCTATTGTACAATATGGTGACTATAGTTATTAACAATGTATTGCATACTTGAAAATGGCTAAGAGAATAGATTTTAAATGTTCTCACCACAAAAAAGATACCTATGTGAGGTAATAGATATGTTAATTAGCTTGATTTAGCCCTTCCATAATATATACATATATCAAAACATGTTGTACGCCATAAAATACAGTCATGCACCACATAATGACGTTCCAGGCAATGATGGATTGCGTATTAGATGATGGTCCCATAAGATAATACTGGAATTGAAAAATTCCTATCACCTAGTGATGTCACAGTGTCATAACACTGTAGTTAATGCATTACCTTTTCAATGTTTCAATACACAAATACCTACCATTGTGTAACAATTGTGTTACAATAGTCTACAGTATTCAGTACAGTAACGTGCTATATAGGTTTGTACCCTTGGAACAATAGGCTGTACCATATAGCCTAGGTGTTTAGTAGGCTATACCAGCAGTCACCAACCTTTTTGATACCAGGGAAGATAATTTTTCCACAGACTGGGGGGAGGGGAATGGTTTTAGGATGATTCAAATGCATTACATTTATTGTGCACTTTATTTCTTATTATTACATTGTAATATATAATTACATAATTATACAACTCATCATAACAGAGAATCAGTGGGAGCTCTGAGCTTATTTTCTTGCAACTAGACAATCCCATCTAGGGGTGATGGGAGACACTGAGAGATCATCAGGCATTAGGTTCTCATAAGGAGCGCACAACCTAGATCCACTGCATGCACAGTTCCCAGTAGGGTTTGTCCTCCTATAAGAATCTAATGTCACCACTGATCTGACAGGAGGTGGATCTCATGTGGTAATGCAAGCAAGAAGAGGCAGCTGTAAACATAGACGAAGCTTTGCTCGCTTGCCTGCTGCTCATGTCCTGTTGTGCACCCTTGTTTCTAACAGGCCATAGACCAGTACTGGACCCCCTGAGCTATACCATGTAGGTTTGTGTAAGTACACACTATGATGTTAACAATGATCAACGAAATCACTTAATGATGCATTTCTCAGAAGACAACCCTGTCGTTAAATAACACATAACTGTATATACAATTTTTGTCAATTAAAAAATAAATTAATTTTTAAAAGTATACATCTGCAATTAAAGTTGCAGAAAGCAACAAGAGGAATTAAGCAGAAAATAAAGAGTAATAAAATGCAGCCAGGCATGGTGGCTCATGCCTGTAATCCCAGCACTTTAGGACAACGAGGGGGGCAGATCACCTGAGGTCACGAGTTTGAGACCAGCCTGGCCAACACGGTGAAACCCTGACTCCACTAAAAATACAAAAACGAGCCAGACATGGTGGCACC
>NW_012115311.1:219905-243187 GCF_000951035.1 Colobus angolensis palliatus | reverse complement strand
TCTTATATAATGAGAGGCAATTAGTCCAACTATTGAAAATAAGGCAGATCTTAAGTAGCAGCAGCCCTGCATCTTTGATTTTTTCCCAAGCTCTAACTCTATTAAGTAAGGGACTCTTAGGTAACACTTTCCCAGTGAAGTTTTGTGTAATTTTTGTCACTAATTCATTAAGCTTGACAAATAGCTGCAGTGATTGTTCTTTATTATCTACATTTACACAAAAACCATGCTATCATACTGATGAATTTCTCAAACCCAAAATTATTTACAGACTAAAGGAAAAAATTCTCTCCTCCTGTGGATTTTATGTCACAACTCACCATTTTAAATAAAGCACAATGTTGTAATTCTTACAGAAATCTTTGTGGGCCCTAATTGCTTGGATAAGAGTTCAGTGTGTCCAGTAAACCTTAAATGACCTCATATATAATTGGTCTACCAACTGCAACAAGATTATGTAAGCAAGCAGAAATATAACTCTGAGGTCAGGTTGAAAGTTATCTATTGAAAACCTGCTATGCTGGAGCACAACCTCATAAGGCAAACCCTGGAAGAAATACCATTTTTGATACAATATAGTTTAACTTCAAGCACAAAAGCATGAAAGAATTCCTTTTTGAAAACTGCCAAATTCATCTAAACCTTAAGATTCCGTTTCCACAGAGAAAAGTAAAAAAGCGTTTATCCACTTCAACACTTACAGGTGAGAGACTCGGGACTAAGATGATAAACGGAAGTTATAATGATCAAGGCAGGAGGTAACAAGACCTAGATCATAAAAAAAAAAAAAAAAAAAACCAAAGAGTAATCCAACTCTCATGTTTATGATGTGCCAGGTTAGATGCTGCAGTGGGGAAGATGTCCTGCTGTGCCCAATGCTGTGAAGACAGAAGCAATTCAGAGGAGAAGTTGATAGCTGACTGTAGACTATACATATTTATTATTTCAGGTGGTCAATGAATTAAGAAATTTTACTTTGATGAGATAATACTGTTTTTGTGTAGTTTTGCACCGAAGTTTAGATTTCCAGCTGAGAATATTTCTAGTCTTAAGCATCAGCCACTTAGCAGGATTTCTACCATTCTATTAAATTTTAAATATGAATATCAAGGTTCATATTTCGACATTGTGATTCTTATTATTCCTTCATTACTGTAAGATAATAGTGACTCTCAGTGCTCTAAACAATAAATTTGATAAAGATAGAAATAAAATAGCACTGTCATGCCTCAAGTAATTCAGTATTTTTAATAATCTTTCACACTTTTAAATTCCAAAAGAATTTTCTACCATACTGTTCTTCTCATTCCAGGACTTATTCTCAGGAAAATCAAGAGTAGCTAGTAAATAGCTAGAGGCATTGTAGCAGACTGTAAAAGGAAAACCAAACTGAAGTCAGGAAATCTGGGCTTTGCTACTAATTAATCAGTCTTCTGACCTCCTTCTCTGGTCCTACTTTCCTGGCTATGAAATCAAAGTTTCAGAGAGGATAATAATTGCTCGAGTCCGTTTCTTCAACAAAAGTCGATTTATGTTTCACTTGAAACTGTTAAATATCTAAAAAGCAAAAATATTTTTAGAATTAGGTAAATCAAAGCATAAATACAGGAAGAAAAGTAAGAGGGTATCAAACTTCAACAAAACACCATTGCCAAAGTATTTTAAAATACTTTTTAAACTCCAACACAGAAAAAAAAAAAAAAGTCCATCAAAATTCTCTCATAATCCAAAGCCATAATCTCTAATCAATCAAGTAACAGCCACAGTGAAGCCAAAGAACTATAATTCACTCCTTTTGGAAACAGTCCCCAAGAGAGGAAGAAAAAGTTCAACAAATACAATATTGGAACACAATGCAGTAAATGAATGCACAAAAACATGTTGTATTATGCAGGACAATTTATCTGTCTAATCAATATGTAGCAACCACATAATGCATATGTGGCTACTTAAGATTTTGGTTGATGTAGCTCAGTCACTTCTCTTACTTCAAGTTCATCAAACCCCTAGCTGACTTTTTCTTACAAATGGACACAGTTGCTCATAATGAGATTAGTAGAAACAATGCAACAATTTACTACTGGATAAAACATACGGTACCACCATCATCTTGATGTACAAAGGATAATAGAGGAGGAATACTTATATTGTGATTATGGTAGGAATAATGATGAATGAATAGCAAGAACAGAAAATACAAATTGGGTCTACAGGCTATCCAACGGCTTTCAATATTAACTCTTCAGGTAAATTTCAAAGAGCAAGCTACTAATAACAAAACACAAAAAGTTTTGATTACATAAAGAATGAATGAAAACTATAATAAAAATATGTAAACAAGAAAATGTGGTGATTTTTGGAGGTTTTTTGGTGACTTGCTCTCAGTCAGCCACTGTATTGCCCCTCAGTCATTTGCAAAATACTAAAATATATTTAAAGTCTGTGCTTTTAAAGTGTGTATTATTGCTAGGATCTGTTAAATCCTTAAAACTAATATAGATAATCTTGTGAATTCTCTCACTTAAGAAGATTCCCAATATAATTAAGCATTTGTGACTATGACAAGCACTTCAGCTGACTCCAGATATAATACGGCACCTTAGAAGCTAAAAGAAGGAATAGCTAATGCTATCCTCTGTTGAATGCTATCAGACAATGACAATGCCTCACATCTAGGTGAGATTGAAAATGCCAACATTCTTGCTACACTGCAAACACAGTACATTTGATCTCTGAAGGAAACTGAAGCTTATTTGAAATCCTACAGCCATTTGTAATCATGCAAACAACCTAACTGAGGGCAAATTAAAAATCAAATTTAGATGAAATGTATACAGAATTCATTTATTAAGAACAAGACTAAATGAAGACTAAAATATTTTTAGCATATCTCTTAAGCACAATCATAGCAGCCCTTAGTAATCCCCATACTCAACAGTGTCACAGGCATGGAATAATGGAAAACGAAAAGGAACAAGAATCAGGAGACTGGAAGAATGATTGTGTGGACAACCACATTTATTGAGCACTAAGCACCAGGTAGTATCCTACATATTTCACATATGCTATTTGATTTAATCATTATAATATATCCGTGAAGTTGAAACAATCACCCCTATATAGTCAAGGAGGCTCAGAGCTGTGAAATAACCTGCAGAAATTGGCATTGCTAGAAAGCAGTACAGCCAACATTTTAAACATAATATCCACCCCAGGAATCATTTTCCTACAGAACTCAAATTACATAAAAGTTTTCCCATTGTCAAGATTGGATATTATCCCTTGCCTCTCAAGTTTACTGTAAAACATTAGCTACACTCATAATAAGAGAAGACCCAGGAAGCAGGAAAAGTGCCCTTTTTCCCCAATTATCATGTGCCCATGGTATGTAAGGTATTATACATCTATTGTGTTCATTTTTCTCCAGACAAGTATAACAACTTATTGAAGGATTTATGTCATTAGTCTCACCTCTGGAAAAGAAAACCTACTAAAAATAATCCACTTAGGCATAACCATTAAATAATGAATATTAAAAATAAATATTCCCAACTCCCACTTTTAGTTAGGATGAAATGAGTTGCAAGAGAATTTTATTTCCAAACTAACCAACAGAATAAACCAGCTAATCTATAAAAATCACAATTTCCTAAAACTCATCACACAGCTAAGAAAACAAAGCCTACATGAACTAAATTCTAGAAAAGACTGAGCCTTTTCAAGGAAAGAATAGACCCTCAGCTAACTTTCACCCCTGGTAGAATGGCAGGAGGAAAAACAATCTGCCATAGATATGTCAGAAGAAACAAACTGAACTTTCAGCAAACTTATAATGGTCACACATAGGCAGACATAATGTACTTAAGAAGTCCCAGCCACAGAGAAAACCTGCATCCACCCACCTACTCTTTCCCAACAGTCCTTACAAGTACACAGGGATGTACACTACAGACCAAATACAGGGAAAGAGCTGAGACGTATTCTTTCTGAAGCATGCTGGACCTTTCCCTAGTGCAAGGCAACAGCCCACTAAAAGGCCAGTGGTAGGAGAGAAGAGGTGACAGAGATTCCTCCTAGGCACTCCAGGTCTTTATCCAGTGCAAGACAGCAGTTCCTTAAGGATGGTACTGGGGCCAGATAGCTGAGATAAATCCCTCAGAGGCACTCTTGGCCTTCAAGAAGTGGCCTCTGGAGGCTGAGGGCAGTACAACAAGACAAGAGACAGCTGAGTTGCAACAAGCAGAATACAAGACTGAATAGCAAAGAGAATTCCCCAGCATTCCAAAAATCTGGCAGCTACACAGCAGAGATTTTCACAAACCTCTTTGGCCCCAGGTTTGCCATAGTTTGTGAAGCTGGCATTAGAAGAGGGACTAAAATAAAAATAAAGAAATATTAAAGCTTGGAAAGCAATGAAATAACAAACGGACAAGCAACAGAAAAAAAAAATCAATAGTCAAAAGCTGTTTCCTTGAAAAGTTATTAGCATTGATAAACCCGTAGTAAGACTAATTAAAAAGAAAAGGAAAAAACACAAATACAAATTTCCAGTATCAGGAACAAAATAGAGAAATATCACTATAGATTCTACAGATATCACTAATCACTACAGATTCTCAGATATTTAACTAATAAAGGCTGTATTATGAAAAAATGGTGCCAATGAATTTAGAAGCAGAGATGTAACAGACCTATCTTTTTAAAATACAGCAGAACTATAAAATTCTTAGGAAAAAACACAGCATGTCTTTACAATCTTGGTGTAGGACAAGATTTCTGACACAATGAGCACTAACTTTAAAAAACAAATAATCAATAAATTGTGTGTAATCAAACTTTCTGCCAACCAAAAGATATCAATGAGAAAATGACTAAGCAAATAGATTGAGAAAAAGTATTCATAATACTTATACATGACAAAGTACCTGGATCCATAATGTATAAAAAACTTTTGCAACTCAATAATAAAATTTTTAAAAATTGAGGGTTTTTTTTAGTGGGCAAATGACTTCAACAGATACTTAAAAGTAGATATACAAATGGCCAATAAGCTCAGAAAAATATCTTGAACATCATTGTTCATCAGAAAAATGCAAAGTTAAACCACAGTGAGGCTGGGTGCAGTGGCTCATGCCCGTAATCCCAGCACTTGGGGAGGCCGAGGCAGGTGGATCACCTGAAGTAAGGAGTTCAAGACCATCCTGGGCCAACAGGGTAAAACCCTGTCTCTATTAAAAAAAAAACACAAAAATTAACTAAGCAATGTGGCATGAGCCTGTAATCCCAGCTACTTGGGAGGCTGAGGTAGGAGAATAACTTGAACCTGGGAGGCAGAGGCTGCAGTGAGTTCGAGATTGTGCCACTGTACTCCAGCCTGGGCGACAGAGCAAGACTCTGTCTCAATAATAGTAGTAGTAATAATAATAATAAATAAACCACAGTGAAAAGACAGGCATTACTGGAATAGAGTAAGGACCTCTGAAAGTTTATTCCTTCTTAAAAAACCAATAATAATGGCATAAATTGTCAAACTCAACTTCTTCTGAACTCCAGAAATCAAAAAGTTTTCAACAATCTCATATGCATTTATCCAAGAAAAGGAGTTAATTTGCCCTGACCCCATCCCCATGTCCCCAGCTCTGTGATTATCTTCGTTTTTTTTCTTTCTTTTTTCTTTTTTTGAGACAGGGTCTCACTTTGTTGCTCAGGCAGGAGGCTTGCAGTGGCACAATCATGGCTCACTGCAGCCTCAACCACAATAAAAAACAATATTTTATTTTTATTTTTTGTAGAAACAGGGTCTTAGTGTCTCACTATGTTGCCCAAGGTGGTCTCGAACTCCTGGCCTCAAGCGATCATCCCACCTTAGCCTCCCAAAGTGCTAGGATTACAGACGTGAGCCCAATTGTTTTACAACCAACTGCCCACAATCATGGTGAAACCAGCACCCTGGAAGTCACTGAAGTGAACAGAACTATTCAGAAGCCCCTCAAAAGTCTCATCCCCAGAAAATTATCCCTACTTGACCTGTCTGGCAGCTCCCTGAAATGATCCATTTTTAGAATTTGTCTTTATTTGATGTACTCAGAGCTACTGTATGCAAACAGCACTAACCCCGGGCATTTGTCAAAAAAAATCAACAATTGTTTAACATCACAGCTGCCTGAGGTAGCAAAAACATTTGGAGCTAACAAGAGGACAACCAAAAAACTTCAAAAACAAAAACAAAAACCGAAAATGAGACGTTCGTAGAAGGCTTTGAAAAGCTTCAGTGTATGCCTAGGAATTTGGAAGGCCGTGCATATATTCAGGAAAATCCTGAGAAGGACCTAATCTCTCACTTTCAGCTAACCTTGAGGGTCCACACAAGCAGAAAGAAAAGGTTGAGACACAATTGTAAGCTACCTATGGAGTGCTAAAACCATGCCCAACTTGCACACACAGACTCTCAGCAAAAGCCAAGAGACTTACTGATTCAAGGCACTAAAGAAATCTCTGTCCAAACATTAGCTGACCACTAAGCTAACAAGACAGGACAAAGAATACAGACTTTAAGGAAATAGAGTAGGAACATCACTAAGCAAAAAGCAGCAATACAAGGAGCAACCACAAAGCCTGGGAAGGAGAGATGATACTATTTAAAATGTCCACTTTCAATAAGAACAAAATTATAAGAAATAAAGAAATAGGAGAGTATGGCTCATACATACAGAAAAAAAGGAGTCAATAAAAACTCTCTGGGTATGCCAGACATTTGACTAAGTAGAAAAACACTTTAAATAAACTATCATAAATACATTCAAAGAATTAAAAGAAATCATGTCTAAAGAAGTATGACAACAATGTCTCATGAAACACAGTACCAATAAAGAGAAATTATAAAACAAGATCCATATAAAAATGCTGAACTTGAAAACTCTGATAAAATTAACCAGAGGGGCTCAACAACAGATGTGAGGAGGCAGAGGAAAGAATCAGCAAACTTGAAGATTAGTCAATTGAGATAATCCAATCTAAGGAAGAGAAAGAAGAAATTATAAAGAAAAATGAACTGATTCTCACAGACTTGTAGGGCACCATCAAATCTATCAAATATAATGGGAGTCCTACAAGGAGAGAGAGAAAAGGGAATAAATAAAAAATAATGAAAAATAATAGCCAAAATCTTGCCAACTTTGATGAAAAACATTAATTTGCACATCCCATCCAAGAAGCTCAACAAACTCAAAACAGGGTAAATTCAAAGAAATCTATGCTTAAATACACCCACAGTCAAACTATCAAAAAGCTGAAGAGAGAATCTTGATAGCAGAGAAAAACTGATTCATCATATAAAAAGGATCCTTGCTAAGATTGATAACTGACTGCTTTTCAAAAACTAGGAAGTCCACAAACAGTAAGAAGACATATTCAAAGTGCTGAAAAAAAAACTGTTGACCGAGAATTCTATTTCCAATAAAATTATCCTTCAAAATACACAGGGGAAATGAAGACATTTCCAAACTGAAAAAAAAAAAAGTGATAATTCACCACTAGCAGACCTGCCATATAAGAAGATACTTACTAAAGGGAATCCTTCCTTTAAGCTGAAATGAAAGCACACTAGACAGTAACTCAAATCCACATGAAGAAATAAAGATTATCAGTAAAGGGAACTACATAGAAAAAATAATAATGACAATGTAACCATATTTTTGTTTCTAACTCTTTTCTTCTGCCTGATTTTAAAAACTTCATAAAGCAATAATTATAAAACTGTGCTGATAAACTTTTAATGTATAAAGATATAATTTGTATGACAATAATAACACAAAAGAGGTGGAAGGGAACAGAGCTACACTGGAGTAGTTTATATACTATTGAAACTAAGTTACCATTAATCTAAACAAGATTGTTTTAGGTTAAAGTGTTAATTACAATCCCCAGGATGACCACTAATAAAATAATTCAAAAAAAAAAAAAAAAAACCAGTGGGCCAGAGTGTAAAGGACAGATTACAGAGGCATTTAGAGGGTAGAGTCAATGGAACCTTAGGTTAGATTAAAGTGAGATATTCTCCCTAGACACACCTGTGTATTTCCTTGTAAAATCATTTTAGCAAAAGAACACCATTAAAACAATTTATCCAGAACCCGCCCCTCCTCATAATCTAATCACCCTTGATATCTGATCAGAGTCCTCATCTTCCACCATCCCCCAGGTGATGTCTGATCACCCCAGCCTGTCATCAGCAAGAATTCTGTTAGGTTGGCTTAGCCAGAATCTCCCTTAACCCTGACATTTCCTCTTAATAATTTTCTATCCACCAACTCCCACACCGTTCCTTGGCTATAAATTACCACTTGCCCATGCTGCATTGGGAGTTGAGCCTGATCTCTCTCCCCCACTCCAAGACTCATAGTGACAGTCCTGAAAAAGTCTTCCTTACCTAGCTTTAACACATATCATTGATTTATTTTTTCTTTAACAGAGCACATAGTCTAGTGGAAGAATCTGAAGAGTGAACAAAAAGCTATTCTATATCATGACCAACGACTGGAACAAAGAATAGGAGAGGCGAGTGGCATGAGATGAGGCTAAGACTAGATCAAGAAATTAATAGCTAAGGATAGACCTTTGTTCCCAAAATACTAAAAACTCATTTAAAGAATTTTGAGAAAAGAAGTGACACGATTTTGGGCAAATAATCATTGTAAGTCATTAGGGAAATGCAAATCAGAACCACAATGAGATGTCACTTCACATGTCTGATGATGGCTGTGATAAAAAAGACAATCAATAACAAGCATTAGTGAGGATGTGGAAAAACTGGAATCCTCACACATTGCCAGTTAGAATGTAACATGGGGTAGATGATTTGAAAACCATATTGGTGGTCAGGCGTGGTGGCTCACGCCAGTAAACCCAGCACTTTGGGAGGCTGAGGTGGGCGGATCACCTGAGAACAGGAGTTTGAGACCAGCCTGATCAACGTGGTGAAACCCCATCTCTACCAAAAAATACAAAAATTGCTGGGTGTGGTAGCCTGCACCTATGGTCCCAGCTACTGGAGAGGTTAAGGACCCGGAGGTTGAACCTGGGAGGGGGAGGTTGCAGTGAGCCGACATTGCGCCACTGCACCCCAGCCTGGACCACAGAGTGAGACCCTGTCTCAAAAAAAAAAAAATCACTTTGCCAATTCCTTGAAATATTAAACATAGAGTTACCACGTGACCTAGCAATTTCTCTTCTAGGTAAAACCCAAGAAAGTTGAAAATGTGTCCATATAAAAACTTGTATATGGATGCTTGCAGTAGCATTATTCACAATAGTCCCAAAGTGGAAACAATCTAAACGTCCATTGACTGATGAAGCGATGAGCAAAATGTGGAATATCTACACAATGGAATATAATTTAGCCATAAAAAGCAATGAACGACAGCATCAATAAACCTTGAAAACATTATGCTAAGATAAGCAAGATACAATGGCTACATATTACATGATCCCATTTATATAAAATGTCCAAAATAGACAAATCTATAGAAACAGAAAGTATATTAGTGATTGCTAAAGGCTGGGAAGGTGGCGGGGGAGAGAGAAGAAAGAAAATGGGAAATGACTATTAATGAGTATAAAGTGTCTTCATGGAGCGATGAAAATGTTAGATAACAGTATGGCTGCACAACTCTGAATAAACTAAAATTACTGAATTGTACAATATAGAAAGGTGAATTTTATGGTATATGAATTATATCTCAACAAAGCTGCTTTAAACCAAAAACCATGATGAGTTACTTTTTCACATCTAGCAGACTAAGATTAAAAAGACTGTTGACAACGATGTAGAACATCACTGTCGGTCAAAGGTAAAATGGTACAACTGCTTTGGAGAATTCTTCGGCAGTGTGTTAAAAAGTTAAACAGGCATCTATAGTATGACATATCAATTCAACTCCTAGTTTTTCTTACTCAAGAGTTATACCTGATGTAAACGAGTTGATGGGTGCTGACGAGTTGATGGGTGCAGCACACCAACATGGCACAGGTATACATATGTAACAAACCTGCACACTGTGCACATGTACCCTAGAACTTAAAGTATAATAATAAAAAAAAAAACAAACTGATAACTACGAGAATTGTATAGGAATGTTCACAGCAGGCTTAAAATGAAAGCCATCCAAATGTCTATCAATAGGAGAATGGATAAATAAACTGTGGTATCTTTACACAATGGAACATTATTCAGGAATTAAAAACAAACTGATAGGTACAGCAACATAGATGAATCTCAAATTAATGCTCTTCATGAGAAAAAAAATACATACACACATAAAACCATACCATGTGATTCTATTTATATATAGCTAAAGAAGAAGCAAAACTAATCTACCATCATTAAAAAAAAATAAAAAGAACAGTGATTTCCAGGGCAGGGTAAAGGGGTAGGAACACAAGAGAACATTTGGGATAATTAATGTAATATTGGTGGTTATACAGGTTTATAAAATTGTCAAAACCAACCAAAATAAATACTTAAGATCTGTGCATTGTTCACAATAGCAAAGCCTTGGAACCAACCCAAATGCCCATCAATGACAGACTGGATTAAGAAAATGTGGCACATATACATCATGGAATACTATGAAGCCATAAAAAATGATGAGTTCATGTCCTTTGCAGGGACATGGATGAAACTAGAAACCACCATTCTTAGAAAACTAACCCAGGAACAGGAAACCAAACACCGCATGTTCTCACTCATAATTGGGAGTTGAACAATGAGAATGCATGGAGACGGAGGGGAACATCACACACTGGAGCCTGTCAGGGAGTGGCAGTCTAAGGGAGGGAATAGCATTAGGAGAAATACCTAATGCAGATGATGGATTGATGCATGCAGCAGACCACCATGGCACGTGTATACCTATGTAACAAACTTGCACATACTGCACATGTATCCCAGAGCTTAAAGTATAATTAAAAAAAAAAAAGTTCTGTGCATTATACGTAAATCTTATTCCAGGTAAAAAAGAAACAGTAGGATATGAGAAAAATAAATGTTTCCACTGTTTTAAATACTCCAGAACAAAAATCAGTTAAAACAAGATTGGCATAATATTGATAAATGTTGAAGCTGGAAGATAAAAACATTAGGTTTATACTATTCTCTCTAGCTTTATGCAACTCTGATAATTCCCATAATGAAAAGTTAAAAGTTATTCATTCACATATTAATAAATATTTCTTACTGTAGTTCTGTGGCACAAGTTCTGGATTCTTAGGAATTTTCAATTTGTAGGATACATCTCCAATATTAACTGTATCACCTAAAAAGAGAATTTAAAAACAGAATAATTATAAGAGACAAATGAGAAAACCATAGACTATGCTACAATGCTTGTCCTGACCTACAGGGAGGGATGTTGCAGAAATGTACTACACAGCTGTCTATATGTCAAGTGCTATGCTCTAAAACTTCTATTCAAAGTATATATGTATAAAGGAGAAGTGAGGCATCAGTGAAATTCACATTTTAAATGCTATGTTAGCAAACAAACAAAAATCATGATAAAATACATCAACAAGCTTTATTTCATGAATAGCAACATTAATATAAGCAAAAACAATACAGAAGAATGCATTTTTTTAAAGATCATTCAAAGCATCCACAGAGTAAAATCCGTTTTTTTGTTGTTGTTTTTTTTTTATTGAGACAGAGTCTCGCTCTGTCGCCCAGGCTGGGGTGCAGTAGCAGCAATCTCAGCTTGCTACAAGCTCCGCCTCCCGGGTTCACACCATTCTCCCGCCTCAGCCTTCGGAGTAGCTGGGATTATAGGCACCCGCCACCACACCTGGCTAATTTTTTGTATTTTTAGTAGAGACAGGGTTTCATCATGTTAGCCAGGATAGTCTCGATCTCCTGATCTTGTGATCTGCCCACCACGGCCTCCCAAAGTGCTGGGTTTACAGGCGTGAGCCACCGCACCTGGCCTTTTTTTTTTTTAAGACGGACTCTCATTCTGCCGCCCAGGCTGGAGTGCAGTGATGTGATCTTGGCTCACTGCAACTTCTGCCTACTGGGTTCAAGTGATTCTCCTGCCTCAGCCTCCCAAGTAGCTAGGATTACAGGCGTGTGCCACCACACCCAGCTAATTTTTGTATTTTTAGTAGAGATGAGGTTTCGCTATGTTGGCCAGGCTGGTCTCAAACTCCTGACCTCAAGTGATCCGCCCACCTCGGCCTCCCAAAGTGCCAGGATTACAGGCATGAGCTTCCACGCCCGGCCCATAGAGTGTTATCTTTAACACACATCCTGAACCTTTTTATATATATTCGTACACCCTTATTTTCACTATATACAATTTCAAATTAACCAGCAACATATCCTCAAACTTCAATATTTCTAAGTGCATAAAAGGAATAAAGCCCCAGTGGCATAAATGCCAAGAACTGGCCAGGTAGTGGATCACAATGGGAACTGGACTCATTGGGAAACAGGGTGGTGATCAATGAGGCACATCTGCTATAGACAAAAGGAAAAAGTTATGACATTCATATGGACCAGGCATCTGCCATCCCTGCCTTAAACACTGATGTTCATGGCCATTTTCTGTTACCATCCTATACTTTCATCAGTCATTTAATCCACACCAATGTCCCAACTCTGACCTCTATACAATGTTTTTTTTTTTCCAGTTAAGGGTACTCTTCAAACACCATATACAACTAACTCTTTAATGTCTATTTTGGCTCAGATCTCTCTCCTGAGTTTCATACCTGCCAGTAGCCTACTGGACACTTTACCTAGATATTCCAGAGACAATTCAACAAACATACAGAAACAGAATTCTATATTATCCGTTGTGTGCGCCCAACCACCTCTAACCAGATCTACCTCTTGTATTCCCATCTCGGTGACTAACACTTTATCTCCTCAGCCTAGAAGGCCTTCCACATCTCTCTCACACCACTTGCCCTCTACACAACTACTCCTGAAATATCTTCATCTCCCCATTGAACCTTCCCGAACTTTTCCTCTAGCACAAATTGATCACTCCATTCATCTTTCTGATAGCACAGGCTCTGACTTATGCTTTTGTAATGGAAATACAAATTCAAGGAGATAAGAGACATTTTCTAACAATTAAAGAAGAGCTTTTTATCTACTTCCAAAATAGAGATAGGATATTCTATTTCCACTAAATACTGAGTATTTAGTACACTTAGAATTTGTACTAAATTGCTAGAATATTCTGTTTCCGCTTAAAAGATACACTCGGAATTTATAATATTTTTTCTTTTAAATGCCAATATTTACAACACACTGGAAATGTCATCCTTTGCAACTATTTAAACTTACCAGGAAAACTTTAGCTATCAACCTAAAAATGTTTAAAGGGATACACATTTTTAAAATCCTCCTAACAGATAAATAAGAAAAAGTTTTGAAGACTACTGTTTAGTCTACAAGACTCTTTTTTTCTTGGTACAAGGCCTAAGTTTTAATCATCATTTTATCCGCAATACCTGAAACCTAACAGATATTCAATAAATGTTTGACAAATGAATAATTATAATTTTAAATTAAATATTTTCTTAAGTATTGCTTTTAAGCTCTAATGATTTTCTCTTTTGAGAACATCCCACCTACTAATGTGCTTATAAGTCAAGTCATTTGTAATGATTTGTAATGTAATGTAAGTGAGATAGTTTAAATACTCTCTAAAGGGGAATAAGAATACTCACAAGACAACAGATAACATAATTTAGGCAAAAGAAGCTAATGTATGCCTTTCTTCAACTAAACTGTGGGTTTACTTGAACTAGACTCAAATACTACTGAAGTGCCTATAGTGCCTGAACCTTGTTGGATTTCTGATTGGTTCAGTTCATAGGGGCTGTTAAGAAGTACACTTCAGTCTTTATTATTCTCCTGAGAATCTTCATAATGGCCCTTCTGGTGCACCATATCCTCTCAAGTCTTAAATGTTTGTATGCAGCCATTCATTGAGCATTCAATGGTCTCACTTTGACCAGAACAGCAAGAACAGAAAGAATTATTCAACTGATGTAACATCATGGCTTGTAAATTCCATAGTGAGACCAAGTAAGTCCATTAAGTTGGTGACAAAGAGTAGCAACAACGCCCAAAGTTTTGGTGAATCTCTCAAAATTAAGAAGCTAACCAAAAGGGGCAAATTGTTAACTTAAACCAAATTTGGTCTAAGGATGCCTCCGTACTTGGAGTCCTTATGTAATGAATTGCAACATAACTTTGTATGTAAATTAACTGAAACCAGAACTTAGGAGTATACTTTGGTAACAAATAGATGAGTCTTAGCCAATCTAAGCGGCTGAGCTTTGGTCAACCACAGGCTGCCAACTGATGAGACCGTGTTCAAGTAAGGCAAACACTGAGTTATAGCCAAGTAAGCTGTTTCTGTACCTTACCATTTTCTGTCCATAAATGCTGCGTGCTCACATTGCAGAATGGAGCTCTCTGAGCTTATTCTGGTTCTGAGGACTGCCCAATTCACAAATTGTTCTGTGCTTAAATTTTGTTAAGTTTAGTGAGTCTAAAGTTTCTAACCGTAGCTTTGACAAAGAAGTTGGTTTCATGAGGGTTTTTCAACAGTGGCACTATGAACATTTTAGGCCGGATAATTTTTTGTTGTGAGGGGCCGTCCTGTGTGTCATGGACTGTTTAGCAGCATCACTGGCCTCTATGCACTAGATGCCAGTAGCACCCCTCCCTCCTGGTTCTGACAACCAAAAAGAAACATCTCCAGACACTGCCAAATGTCCCCGATGGGGGGAAATCATCTTGGGTTGAGAACAACTGGGTTAGTGTTATCATTTTTATACACACTAAACTTAGACCCAAGAGAAAACTAAATATATCAGCAATTCCCACACTAGTCTATGGGTCCCTAATGCGGATCTGCCTAATGATTTATAAGCTTACCATTGTTCTAAGCCTTTCTGTTAAATTCTTGAATATACAATGGGGTCAGAATATCCTCAGGGTCAAAATAACCTGCTGCAGGTTCAAAGTAGTTAATAATTTCCCCAAGGTTCAATACCTGATAAATACAAAGCTTAGACCAAAACCATAGTATAGTTCTTTCCTCTTTACACTGTATCTCTCAGTTGAAGTCACAGTTCTATATTTTCCCTCCTCAAAGTTGTTACCATCTACTCCTATTGTAGCCCAAGGATATAATGTTAAAATAACAAAAATTCATGTAGATAGATGTTTATTGCAGTGTTTATACATTTTAGACAACGTGAACGTCCAAGAATGAGACATTAATAAAATAAATTATATAGACAAACATATAAACTTAGTAACTATATTAAACAATCATGTACAATATTTATTACCATGTTAATATGTTCACAATAATGGATATAATTATAAAACATACATGATCCCATTTCTTTAAAAAAACATGTATCTGTATAAATATACATATCATCCAGGCACAGTGGCTCACATCTGTAATCCCAGCACTTTGGGAGGCAAAGGTAGGCAGATCACTTGAGGTCAGGAGTTCGAGACCAGCCTGGCCAACATGGTGAAACCCCAACTCTACCAAATATACAAAAATTAGCTGGGGTGGTTCCTATGGTTTGCCTGTGTCCCCACCCAAATCTTATCTTGAATTGTAGCTCCCATAATCCCCGTGTCATGGGAGGGACCCAGTGGGAGGTAACTGAATCATGGGGGCAGGCTTTTCCTGTGCTGTTCTCGTGGGAGTGAATAAGTCTCACGAGGTCTGATGGTTTTATAAAGAGGAGTTTCCGTACACAAGCTCTCTTGCTTGCCACTATGTAAGACATGACTTTTCTCCTCCTTCACCTTCCACCATAATTGTGAGGCCTCCCCAGCCATGTGAAACCATGTGAGCCCATGAAACCTTTTTTTCTTCATAAATTACCCAGTCTCTGGCATGTCCTTATAGCAGTATGAGAACAGACTAATACAGGTGCACACCTGTAGTCCCAGCTACTTGGGAGGCTGAGGCAGGAGAATCACTCAAACCCAGGACGTGGAGGTTGCAGTGAACCAAGACCGCACCACTGCACTCCAGCCTGGGTGACAGAGCAAGACTCCGTCTCAAAAATAAATAAATAAATAATTATACATATATATGTAATCTGATAGGATTAATGCTAAAAAGTTGATAATTATAAATTTGGATGGATTATGTTTTAGGGAATTTGTATTTATCACTCTTATACAATAAACATAGATGGCTGTGTAAAAGTATTTTAGAGTATTTCTATAAACAAATTTACTTCATATACAAGGGTCATAAAGAAAATACTGTGAATCCCTTTAATAATAATGGTGTTAAAGGAGAGCACCAAAATGTCATGATATATTTATACAGTTATGTTTCTAGGTTTATCATTTGATCTATAGTATATTTGAATGCATTTAACATCAGAGTCCCACTGAAACATCTTGCTTGGCTCCATCTGTAAAAACACTACAATAATCTTTATTGAAAACTCTCTGCAGTAGATATCCTTGTTAACCTTGTTAACCTCTTTGCTCTTAAAAACCAAGAGATAGTAATTTTAATGGAAGTATAAAGAGATATAAAGAATTTACAATTATAGATACTTATACTATCTGACAGCAAAGGATAAAAAGCAGTGGGTTTGGTTTTAATATAAGTGAGCTATTTTCCGTCTGCTTATCAGGCTTAACAAAGGTCCTCTCTTGAGAGCAAACAAGGCAATTCCAGCCTCTCCAGCTCCTTCTCTGTATGAACTTTCACATAATAAGCCACTGAATGCTTATTAGGTACAAAGTGTGGGCAGGCACCAAAGGAATATACAGAAAAATAAAACAAATACTCCAGGAGAAATAACACCAGTATATAACTTAAATCTATTATTTATGAACTTTATTTTTCTTTTCAAACTATTAGGAAACAATGTCAATTACACAGAGAGGAGATAATCAGCTACTGGTCACATGTATGAATGCAGCTGAGAGCATCTTCCCAACATAAGATGTAATCCATTATGGCCTATTGCTATTTGTAGTTTTACACTTGTCCGTGTATGATCTCTGATTCAAAATGGGACACTCCCATCTTGATGGCCTTACTCTCAGGCCTCAGAGTAGTCGAAAGTGTGCTGTCCATTTACCTGGCTCACAATTGCTCTTACTCGAGTCCAGATCTCTGGTGGGTTCCCAGCTTCATTCAGCCACAGTACTCACACCTTCAAAATATACTTCTTGTGCTCTGATCCTGCCAGAGCGAATGACTGATTTAAAGAAGATAATATGTTCTCTGTAATATGTCCATGACTCTCACATTTGAAGCAAAGCCTATACTTTGATTTACTGGCTATAACAAAATTTGAGAACATTTACAACTAATCTACCAATACGTATATAATACAGACTTTAAAAACTCACACTCATATGTGTTTCTAATGTTTTTACAATCAACATGTATTATCCATGTACAAAGAACAACTGTTTTTAAAAAGTTCAGGTCAATTCAGTCTGCTAAATCTGCCTACCCAGATAGTCTGGACAGTCCTGAATCTAAAAAAAACTTGGTTTCATGTCTTCTAGAGAAAGGCAAGGAAACAGAATAATTCTCAAATAGCTAAAACTGTACATACTGAGAATAAAAAAACTAACTTTTATTGAGCATTAATATGTGCCACAGATAATATTAATTAATAAATCCTCACAACAACCATAATAGATATATTCTTCTTATCCTTTTACAGTTAAGAAAACTGGGACACAAAGTTAAGTAATCTACCCTCAACGACCCATGGTTAGATAGCGCATAAGTGGATTCCAACCCAGACTGCTTAACTCCAAAACCCAACCTACAGTTTATGCTACACTTCCACCTTTGACCTCTGCCTTCTAGGGCAAAGGAGCAAAAAACAAAGAACACACAAAAAAGTTAAAAAACAAATGAATAAACAACCTAGAAGTGAGAGTAATTGAGAAAAAGCAAAAAAAAAAAAAAGAAAAAAAAAGAAAAATTTGAAATTGCAACACTATGGTGGGGGATGGGGGGGTGTATGTCTTGAATGAATAAAATAAAATGCATGGGACCTAAATATACTTTTTTCTTTTTTTTTTTTTTTTTGAGACGGAGTCTTGTTCTGTCGCCCAGGCTGGAGTGTAGTGGCGCCATCCTTCTGCCTCAGCCTCCCCAGTAGCTGGGATTTCAGGCGCCCGCCACCACGCCCAGCTAATTTTTTTATATTTGTTTTTACTAGAGACGGGGTTTTACCGTGTTAGCCAAGATGGTCTCGATCTCCTGACTCCGTGATCCGCCCGCCTCAGCCTCCCAAAGTGCTGGGATTACAGGCGTGAGTCTCCGCGCCCGGCCCGTATGTTCATTTCTTAGCAAGGAAAACTGAGGGTTGGGGAAGAATGCAAGAGGACAACGAAACCTACAATTTCACAGTGAAAACCTGTTATTCCAGGCAGCACTGACATTGACAAAATCTTGTCTAGAATCACTTCACCATTTAAGGGTAGCAACAACAGGCATCCTTTCCTTAACCATCACAGTAACTCTAACTCCACGAACACACAAGAAAAAGAATTCCTAAAACCAGCTCAAGTAGAGCCAAAAAATACTCAGCCTAGAAATCAAAGCATGTGATTCTAGCATAGTCATTAGTTGTGTGTTCTCCAGCGAATCACTTTTCCCTTCTGGGTTTCAATTACCTCAATTGTAGAGGCAAGTGTTTTAACTAAATTAAGGTGTAACTGTCAGCTCTAAGAATTATGTGAAACTTTAAAGAAAACTCCTGTGAAACTTGGAAATGCTCCAGGATGCATTTAAAACACCGTGAACTATGGGTTCTTTGGCGAGAATGTTCCCTTCTAAGCCGTCCCAAGCCCTGGCTAGACCATGACACAGACCGGTTTCCAGGCCCTTGAGGCTCAGAGAGCAAGGTCAAATCCAGCTTTCAATAATTCCATAGGGCTGAGGCATTAACCTCTACGAGTATTATAATCTAAGATTCTGTGGTAAGGGCAGAATTCTTTACTTCTGGGGGTAAAGGCAGCGGCAGGGGAAGGAGAAATCACTATTATAGGTCATCAGAAACCTTAGTTCAGACCCCTCCGGTTGCAGAATTAGGCACAGAGAGTGCGAGCGCCCTGCCACAATACACAGCAGTTAGCGCCGAGGTCGGGACTAGAACCTCGATCTTTGAGCTCCCCGATCGGCAAACGGTCCTTCCAAGTGCAGCGAAGCAAGAGAGGAGAGGCGACGGCGCGCGGGGGCCCGGCACAGAGCGCAGGGGCACCAGGGAGGGCAGGAGCGCACCCAGAGTTACCTGTGTCGGCCCCCGAGCCGGCGTGCAGCAGTCTGACCTCTGGCCACTGCCTGTCGCCACCCGGTCTGCGCTGCACCACCTGCCGCAGGAGCAGCCGCATGCGCCGCGAGGCCGGGCCGCCGTGGCCTCCGGGTGCCCCGAGGAGTAGGAGCCGGGATTGCATGGGGCCGGAGACACTGCCGGGGACAGCGAGGGGGCCCGGGGGTCGAGGTGCGTCCCGGGCAGGCAGCGTGAGGAGGCGCAGACAAGCAGACAGGAAGCGGCACCTAGCCGAGTCCGCCGGAAACTCCTTCCCCCTCGGCGCAGCCGGCTCAGTAGACTCGGCCCGGCCCAGCTCGGCCCTGCATGGCCCACGCGGGCTGAAAGAGCCTGCGGAGCGTCTAAGAGCCGGCACCGTCCCGAGACGGCCCGAGCCGCGGGGGTACGCCGAGCTCCGGCGCTGGGGTCTGGCGCGCGCCTCGCAGTCCCTGAGACTGTCTGTTCACCTGGATGCACCAGGCCTTCACCTCGCCTTTTCCTCTGCGATCCCACAGAATCTCAGGAGTTCAGGGAGAGCCAAGGGTTTTAGGAGCATTTGTCGGTGAGGCTCTTCAGATGCTTGCACCAAGTCTTCGTTTCTTAAGTATAGGGAGCTTTCCATGTACTCGGCTTCAGATTTCGGAAACTGAGAAAACATGCACAAGATCATGGGAACTTTCATAACTGTCTTGATTCACTGTAACCACACTAGTGTTTCCAAACCTTACGTGAAAGCGTTACCCTTTGTCCCTTTCGTGGTGGTTGTTTCTGTGTTTTATTACCGCTTCCTAAATTCTAAGGGAAAAAAATCACATCTTAATGATAGGTAGAAATTACTCAAATATCAGAAAGGATCCAGATCAAGCACTTTTCCAGTCATGCTGTAATACAAGAATTATATAAAGATAATTTATGTCTTTAGTAAAGGAAAAAGTAGGACACTGGCTAAGGCTGCCTCCCTCTCGTACATTCCAACATGGGAAACGGCCCTACCACAAAGGAAACTAAGCCTAATGTAATTAGACTGCATCCCCAAAATGTCACAGTGAATTAACAAAGGCAAAATGTGAGACAAGTTATACAAACAAACATCAAAAAGAAGTCAGAAGACCTCACTTTCAGCTAAAGACCTTGCTAATTCTAGAGCTGCCGCTGTCTAAATACATAGCACCT
The DNA here is from genome assembly GCF_000951035.1 of Colobus angolensis palliatus. Classification (NCBI taxonomy): domain Eukaryota; kingdom Metazoa; phylum Chordata; class Mammalia; order Primates; family Cercopithecidae; genus Colobus; species Colobus angolensis. The sequence continues at coordinate 222,667 of NW_012115311.1, read as the reverse complement.
ACCCTGCGTCTAACCCTGTGATGAGTGCTGAGAAGAGGGTAATAGAGTGGAGGCTGTAAAAGTCAAACAAGGCTAGGTAAGGAAGGTTTTGGGCATCCAGTGGAAGATCTTGGACTTGAGGAATGAAGGCTGAACCAGGCTTCTAACCTAGATGAGGAGACAGTGAAAATAAAGGTAATAAATAGTTACACAATATATTATGACATCATTTCATGTGTATCTTCTCATTTAATCCTCATAGCAACCCTAAGACATAAATTTAGGATGTAAGTTTATCAAATGCTTTTCCTACTTTGAGCACATCCTATGCATCAAGATTTTAATGAATTACCTCATTTCACATAAAAATGCTTTGATTGAGGTACTATTATTCTCCATTTTACAGATGAAGAAACTGAGGCTGGAAGAATTAAATACCTCGGTCAATATATCTCCATTTAATCTCACTGGAACTCAGTAGACACCTGAAAGAATGGGAGAACAACCTAAGGCAATTTTGCAAAATGATTGATATAAGCACTAAGAGCTCTTGGAGTTAAGACAATGGAGAGATCCACACAAGTTAGAGCATTCAACAACATTTTTTGCTTAGTTTTATTTTTTTAGAGACAAAGTATCACTCTGTTGCCCAGGCTGGCGTGCAGTGGCAATATTATAGCACACTGCAACCTCGAACTCCTGAGCTCAAGTGATCCTCCTGCTTCAGCCTCCCTAGTAGCTGAGACTACAGGTACACACCACTGTGCCTGGCTAATTTTTGTGTTTTTGTTTTTGTAGCAGTGGAGTCTTGTTATGTTGCCCAGGCTGGTCTCAAGCTCCTGGCCTCAAGTGATCCTCCTGCCTCAGCCTCCCAAAAACAACATTTATTGAGTAACTGCTGTATAAACAGTACCCTGCTAGATACTGTGAATCAATGGGCTTACATTAGGTATTGATGATAAATATACAAATAAAGAATTGCAATACAGTGAGGCATGTGTCAGAGATTTAGGTTCAACATACTGTGGAGTGGATTGCTGCACCTGGAAGGGAGGTCAGCAAGTTTTCACAGAGAAGGTAGTGTTTGAAATGGTTTTTGTAGGATATATTATACAAGAGTTTGTCAGGCTGAGACAAGTCAAATCTGGCAGACAGATCATGTACAGAGAGAGAGAAAGAAACAGCTGAAAGTACAGGGCATGACTGAGAACCAGAGAGTGATTCAGTGTGTCTAGAGGTCAAGTATATATAATAGTTTGTAAGAATAAGACCAGAAAGAGAATCTGGGGCCATGTTGCATGCCAAGAGAAGGAGTTTGCACATTAACCTCCAGGAAATGGAAGCCTTTTTAGAGCGACAAAGCTACAATAGGGAGGAAAGAATAAGACCAGAAAGAGAATCTGGGGCCATGTTGTATGCCAAGAGAAGGAGTTTGCACATTAACCTCCAGGAAATATGAAGGTTTTTTAGAGTGACAAAGCTACAGTGGGGAGGAAAACTTTGAGCCCGAGGAAAGGCAGCACCTGAGCTTAATTGTGAATGCTATTTAGGACTGGATAAACACAGAGGAGGGGAATAGAGCCTAAGTAGAGACTTGGAGTCCTGACAGAGTTAAGTTACAGGGGCCATGAGACCAGCTGGATGAGGAGGTTAATCTTTAGAAAGTAGTAGAAGGTGTTGGCAGAGCAGGAGGAGAAGGTTACAGAGTGAAGAATCTTGAGTAGCTGGATGAAGTCGGACTTCATCCGATGAGCAAACTGGGCAGCTACTGGACTTTTGACTGTGTTTTAGGTGGTAACATACTGTGAATTGAATTAGGAAGACGGGAAGCATCAAGTGCTAACTATGTGGCAGTAAAAATAGTCTCTACTTGAAATGATGAACAGTGCTGATGGCAATGAGACTGAATGGGAAAGAATGGACCTTCACAAGGTTTTTAAAGATGAACCAAAGGTGTTTTGTTTTAAAAGATGTTCATCATAATCTGTGTAAAGTCTCTCAAATTCTTACTAAAATATCTGATCACATGCTTATTAAAAAAATAAGCTACCAGCTGGGCACAGTGGCTCACACCTATAATCCCAGCACTTTGGGAGGCTGAGGTGGGTGGATCACCTGAGGTCAGGAGTTTGAGACCAGCCTGGCCAACATGGTGAAACCCTGTCTCTACTAAAAATACAAAAATTAGCTGGGCATGGTGGTGGGTGCCTGTAATCCCAGCTACTCGGGAGGCTGGGGCAGGAGAATCGCTTGAACCTGGGAGGCAGAGGTTGCAGTGAGCTGAGATCACGCCACTGCATTCCAGCCTGGGCAACAGAGTGAGACTCTGTCTCAAAAAAAAAAAAAAAAAAGAAAAAAAAAATCACACTACCAAAAGCTAGTATTGACTGTCAAGCTCTTTCCAGAGTTTGGAAGGAGTATTTTTTACATACCACATTAATATAACTTGATGAAAAATGCAACTAATAATCCTTCCATGCTATGTCTGACTGAAAAAAAGGTGGGTGCTCCACTCCTCCACTGTCTACACCAGCTAAGAAATCAAAGGTTCATACCAGTAGTTCCCAGACTTTTGTGTGCATCCCAATTACCTGCAGAACTTACTAAAATGCAGATTATAGGGTTTCGTTCCTCCCTCCACCCAGAGATTCTGAGTCAATAGGTCTGAAAGGGCCCAAGAATATTCATCTTTAGTAATACCTATATGAAATCACCCATGTGCCACACATTTCAGTCACGAAGCTGGACAACTGTTCTTTATAGGGAGGGAAAAAGGAAAATCA
>NW_012115311.1:203821-218280 GCF_000951035.1 Colobus angolensis palliatus | reverse complement strand
TATTCAGGAAATGTTCACAATTCGAGTAACCAATCTTTAGAAGTTAGGCAACTCCATAATTTAAAATATTTTGAATGGGCATTAAATGTAAATTCAGTGTTTGAGAGATGTTTAGAAGCCTTGATAAGCATTTTTCATTACATATGAAGAAGTGTATAAAAGCCCACATTGGTATTCCATCCCTTTACCTCCAAAGGAGCAATGTCTATGTTTCTCTCTTTGCTAGATATTCTGTCATGTCTGTCTGCCAGACCACTCCTTCTCCTTCTCTGATGCAAGTAACACCTGTATATTGCATACCAAGTGAGGCTGTCCATCACCTAACTCCACCTCACCAGGCACACAGGTTCAGCATGTGATTGGCCTCATAGTGCTTGACCCAGCACCAATCAGAAAGCTTTGTCAGAGATGGATATGGTTTTTGTATTTTTAGTAGAGACAGGGCTTCACTATGTTGGCCAGGCTGGTCTCGAACTCCTGACCTCAGATGATCTGCCTGCCTCAGCCTCCCAAAGTGCTGGGATTACAGGAAATTCCTGGTATGGAAATTTCCTGGCCTAGAAATTCTTGGTGCAGGGACTCTTTCTTACTAAGGTTATGGGTGCTTATAGCCCCCACGTAAGTCCAGAACTGCCAGGGCCATCTTGGCTTTAAAAGCTTGACTGAGGCAAGAGAAAGGTGAAACAAATGATTGAGACCAAGGGAAACAAAATGTCCTGGTGCTATACTTTGAACTGTGAATCACCCCAATCTGAAACATTGCTGTGGACATCATAAGTAAATAAATCCTGACTTAATGTATACAAGTAAGTTTGTCATAACTTTCTGTTGCTCATAATTCCAAGAATTCTGACTGATGCCATCTCTTACCCATGAAGCCGTGGTAGGAGTTGCTTGACTCAGAGATATGGCTGTCCTTGGTATTGATCACTTCATAATGCCTCTTCATATATGTAAAAATAGGGTGGGCTGTAGATTATAGCTGTAAGTTACATCAAGTTCCCAACTTATTAACAAAGAAGAAAAAAATCTTGGTGGAAGCAAGGTGGCCACACATGTGTATTTCCCTTACCCTCTTTGCTAAGTCCTTAATGGGAACATGTGCTTCCAGCACTACTGTCCACTCAAGGTATGGTCTTACCTAGCAAGGAAAGCTCAATTCTTGTAGCATTATAATTTACATTATATAATTTTCAAGGCCTGTGTTATTATTTAGGAAGAATTATTTATAATGTCGGGCTCTTTGGATCTTTGGCTTCACTCCTGCATCAGCAAAGGCCAGTAAAGGAGAACAGAGTTGGCCTGGGTGTCTCTGGTTCATGCTCTCCAGGATTCTGGGACTCATTTTCCCAGGGCCACCTTTTAATTCTGATATAATATCTGTTATGTTAATTGTTCTAATACTGAGTTTGGTCTGAGGACCACAACAACAAATCCATCTCACCACATATGAGTTTTCAAGAAGATAATTTAGAGGCTTTTTAGAAATTCCTTTTTTATATTTATTTATTTATTTATTTATTTTTGAGATGGAGTCTTACTCTGTCCCCCAGGCTGGAATGCAGTGGCATAATATCTGTTATGTTAATTGTTCTAATACTGAGTTTGGTCTGAGGACCACAACAACAAATCCATCTCACCACATATGAGTTTTCAAGAAGATACTGCCACCACACCCGGCTAGTTTTTGTATTTTTAGTAGAGACAGGGCTTCACTATGTTGGCCAGGCTGGTCTCAAACTCCTGACCTCAGATGATCTGCCTGCCTCGGCCTCCCAAAGTGCTGGGATTACAGGAGTGAGCCACCGCGCCTGGCCTGGAAATTCCTTTTTTAAAAAAGAATGATCTGTAAGATTCCATTAAAACTGTCAAGCCATAGTATATTTGGTAAAAATATATATTGATAAAAACTCATGTTCAAGTCTTCAATAAGTAATCTATTTATTTTAGGAATTATTTTCCTTGATCCATGTATTTATCCTCAAAATAATTGTTAAAAAGGATCTGGTTATCGTCGAATATTAGCCTCTTATTTTATAGATGGAAACATGGAGTCTCCTATTTCAATACTCTGTAAGCTTGAGGAAATTCCCTTCACTCGGCACACTTCAAAGTCTGCAACTTCATGTAAGTATCACTTTCTTAAGTAGTTCAGGGATTATTGTACTATTATCCTTGCTGTTCCCTCTGCTTGAAATGGTCTTTTCCTAATACTTCCATACTGATTCTTTCTCAGTGTCATACCTCAGCATTTCCCTTGTCACAATCTATAAGTACTTCGGGTTTACCTTTTATTGTCTGTCCCATTCAGTGGAGCCTAAGCTTCAGAAGGATGGTCTCGCTGAGCACTGTATCCAGAGCGCCTCACACACTGCCTGGCAGAGTAAGTACTCATTATTTCTTAAATGAATTTCTTTTTTTCTACATTCTTAAAAAAACCTTGAGAAATTAGCAAAGGGGGGTGATGATGACCACCATTACTCCCACCAGTACCATCTTTCATGACACAAATAATAGATAATGAGGTTGATGGATAATACAAAGACAGTTATGCTGTTACATTTGGTTATTGTCATCACAGCTAACTTTGGTATGTTTAATATGTAAGATAGTTGTTTTTATATTTTTAAAAAATTATGGTACAGTACATACAATATAAAAATTACTACCTTAACCATTTTCAAATGTACGGTTTAGTGGCATTAAGTGTTTACACATTGTTGTGCTACCGTACTACCCTCCAACCAGAGAACTCTTTTCATCTTGCAAAACAGAAGCTCTGTGCCTATTAAATAATAATTCCCCATTCATCCCACTCTCAGCCCCTGCTCTCCACCATTCTACAATTTGTCTTTACAAATTTGATTACTCTGATTACTCAAATATTTTAGGGCTCTCCAGAGAAACAGGGTTTCTCCAGAGTCAGGGTTCTCCAGAGAAACAGAACCAACAGAATGTGATTTCAGAGAGAGAGAGACTTAGAAAGTATTGCCTCACACAGTTATGGAGGCTGACAAGTTCTGAGATCTGCCCTTAACAAACTGGAGACCCAAGAAAGCCAGTGTTGTAAGTTCCAGTCTGAAAGTCAGCAGGCTCGAGACTCCTTCAAATCTGAAGGCAGGAAAAATGTGCTGTCCCAGCTGAAGCAGCCAGGCAGGAGAAGCTTCCTCTTACTGGAGGGAGAGTGAGCCTTTCTGTTCTATTCAGGCCTTCAGCTGAGTGGATGAGGCCCACCCACATTAGAAAGGGCCATCTGCTTTACTCATTCTGCGGATTCACATGTTAATCTCATCCAAAAACATCCGCACAGGCACACCTAGAATAACGTTTGACCAAATATCTGGGTGCCCCATAGCCCAGTCACCTTGACACATAAAATTGACCATCACATCATATAAATTAAATCATACAGTATTTGTCCTTTTGTGACTGGCTTATTTCACTTAACATAGTGTCCTCAAGATTATTCCATGTTGTAGCACATGTCAGAATTTCCTTCCTTTTTAACGCTGAATAACATTTCATTTATGTGCACATTGCAATTTGTTTATCCATTCATATGTTGATGGACACTTGGGTTACAAACCTTTTGGCTATTGTGTTAATGCTGCTATGAACATGGGTGTACAAATATCTCTTTTAGCTTCTGTTTTTAATTCTTTTGGGTATATACCCAGAAGCAGAATTGCTGTATCATATGGTAATACTATTTTTAACTTTTTTAGAAACACACCATACTGTTTTTCATAGCAGCTGCACCATTTTACATTCCTACCATCAGTGTGCATGGGTTCTAATTTCTCCACATCCTCACCAACATTTGTTATTTTCTGTTTTTTTTTTTAATAGCAGCCTTTCCTAATGCATGTGAGGTGGTTATTAGTTTCTTTTGTACTTAAATTTTAGTCATTTTCTGTCACTTTCTCTTCATTTTTGTCACGTCCTAGGCTTGTCACTTACTTTATGACTATAGATCCAAGTGTTAGAGATGATGCTTGATACCGTAGGTAACTATTAGTACTAATTAGTGGTAATTTTCAAAACACAATATGGTAAATAGAGATTAAAGAAGAAATACGAAGAGGTAGGCCCGGGCAAAACAGAACCAAAATAGGTGGCAAAGAGGAAATAGTCATGGATGTGGGCAGTATGCTACGAAGAGATCTTTTTCTTAGAACCAAATGGTTATAATAAACAGTCATTTATATTTTTAGTTGAGAGTGGGAGGCAAGAGGGAGGAAAAGAAAGAGTGTAGTTCCTTATTATCTAATATAACTTCATGCCAAACACAGTGACCATCACTGGAGAAATAGAAATGTTAGCAAATGTATCTAGTATTAAAACGTAAATCTACTTTTGAGAACACAGATGACTCTTAACTGTTTTTCTAAACTACTGATTCTATACACACTCAACCTTTATAGCCTTTTCTCTATGACACAAGGGACCCTAAAATTTAATGATAAATGATTTTCTAAATTCGTCATTGTGAACTATTTGTGTTATGACCAAATTGTGTGTGATATCTGTTTTCTTTCAAACTACTGCAACATGTTAAGTAAATCATTCTTTGGGCATAATGCATTGTGATTATTCATAAAGAAGGATTACTTTGTTTATGGGCATTTACCAAATCTTTAGTCAGAATATACAGAGGCCTCCAGGAGCCTAGATTAGATATAGGGAAGGGAAAATAGGTATTGGTGCTCACAGTAACTAGGAAAGGGTCCTAGACAACATATGATTGAATTTAAGGAAATTGTTCCATACAATATTATTGAGTGCCTGCTATATGCCCTGTACTGCACTATTCACTGGGGGAATTGTAGTAAATAAGACAGTTTCCTGTGGAACTTAGAATCCATTTAGTCTGTTTCATATTTAGAAATTTGAGTTTGCCCTATTGGTCAGTGGTTTTCAAACTCTGCTTTGAAGCCTGTCAAATAATCAATAATTTGTCTGGTCTTTGTCCTGGGTTCCTGGCACAAATAGGAGTCTCTTTATTATTCATGAGCCTTTGAGAACACTCTTCAGTTTGTGCTAATGAGGTGATTCATGGTGGAACCCTAGATAGCTTCAGGATGGATGCTGATAATTCTAGAAAGATCAACCATGTGATTAAAGAGTGGAGGCTTTGAACCATATGATATCAGCACAGCCTCCTGACCTTCAGGGAGGGGAGGGGGATTGGAAATGGATCTCACTCATGTGGCCAAAACCCCAAAATACTCTGGATGCCAAAGCTCAGTGGAACTTCCTGGTTGATGAACACCTGAACACACCAGAATGCAGAGTGGCAGTGAGTGTAGAATCTCTACATTTGGAACCCTCCAAGACGTCACCCTATGTATCTCTTCATTTGGCTGTTCCTGCACTTTCCTGAGTTACATGAGTCATTTTAGTGGATTATTGTGAGACCTACCACCCTCTGGATTTGTAGACAGTCTGAAGTGAGGGCTGTTTTGCTTTGAACCAATGCCCTTTAACTGGTGGGGTCTGTGCCAACTCCAGGTGGTTAGTGCCAAAATTGGAATATGCACTATACCAGCTGATGTCAGAATAGAGCCCTTTCTTCAGTGGCTGCAAAGGAGGGGATTGGGAAAAAAGTTTCATACTAGTTGTAAATTCTATTCTCCATAATGGCCTCCTGGGTAGCCTTTGTTGGGTGATTACTAAGTATAAGAACTGTTATTTCTGTTTTACAAATGGGAACACCTAGGCTTACAGGGCATAAATAACCTACCCATATATACATGTAAAGTAACTAGGGACTTGATTGTTGTGAAGAGAAGGTTAAATTCAAGAGCCATTGTGGAATAATTATCAAGTGGCTAATTACATGTGAAAATCAAAAGAGAAAGACATCCAAAGCTAAAGTAAGATTGTGACAAAGGAAACCAGATTTTAGAGATACAGGTAACCACAAAAGACAAGGGATGCCATTCTGAGAAAAAGTGGTGACTTTACGTAAAAAGAAAACAAAAACATTTGAAGTTTAAAATGTGAGCGGAAAAGCAGGAGTAAGAAAAGAAGTATAATCCAGGAAGGTTAGTTTGATGTTAGTGAAAGCCTTCGTTTCCTTAGTTTTATTGTTTTAATGCCAATCAAATATGGATAACGACATCTAGCTCAGACAACTAGCAATCATGAGGACTCCAAGCTAGCTGCCCAGCATCATCTTTGACATATTTCAGGTTCCTCACAAGCAATGACTCCCTTTCCTTCTCCTTAGTATGCATCGTTAGAGCAGGAAGAAAATACGATCTGTGACCCAAAACAGAGACTCAACCATACCTGGCTGTTAAAAATCTACACGACTTATTGAGACCCTTTCACAAATCCAGTGAAATCCCAAAAATATGGCAGAAATGCCATGATGTGTTTCTTACCCCCAGCTAAAAGTCGAGGGTTGCCCGAAAGGGGTCATGTTAAATCACAACCCATAACCACTGCAGAATAAAATTCAGTGCATATTAGAACATTGCAGGGGGGAGGGGGGAGGGAGTGCATTGGGGAGTTATACCTGATATAAATGATGAATTGATGGGTGCTGACGAGTTGATGGGTGCAGCACACCAACATGGCACAAGTATACATATGTAACAAACCTGCACGTTATGCACATGTACCCTAGAACTTAAAGTATAATAAAAAAAAAGAAAAAAAAAAGAACATTGCAAACAATTTTTGTAGGTATAATATTTATACACACATAAATATTAAAATGCAATTATAAAAAAAAAGAAAAAAAAAAGAACATTGCAAACAATTTTTGTAGGTATAATATTTATACACACATAAATATTAAAATACAATTATAAAATAAATATATAAAATGAATAAAATAAAAATACATTTCTACTTAAAACATAGGTCCCAGGCTCAGATAATACTGTGCAGGTTTCTCCCTCACATGACTGTGCACAAGAACACCGAATAACTGCGTAGGACAAGTTTGATAATGAGGGTTCACTTAGGCACTGAAGGTTGTCTATTATCCCTGGTGCCTGACCATTAAACGCTAGGAATGGTACCCTGTCACTGTGACACCCCCACCACCAGATTTCCCAACTTCTCGCTAGCCCCTGGTACTATTCCACCTGAGAGCTTTTGCCCCAGAGCCTCCTTGCTGGGTACAGAGAGGACGTTTGGGGCAAAGAACAAAAGTCTCCTTATTTACTCAGGCACAATTACGATTCTTTCCCTTTCTGGTTACTTGTCACAATTTCTATTAGGTTGGTGCAAAAGTAATTGAGGTTTTTGCTATTTATTGAAAGCAATGACAAAACCACAATTACTTTGGCACCAACCTAACAGCTAAATTATAGTCCTCACTACTCTCTGTGTGGCCATTGTGCAAATTTGAGCTCCACAAGGGCTGTAGGCCCAAGTTTGTCAGAGGCCCTTCTCTGTGCAGTTTCCTGAGAGGACCACCCAGCTCTTGCTGGCCCTCTTTTCGCTGCCCTCCTCCTGCCTCCTGTGGCACATCCCACAGCCTTTGCTGCTGGGGTTGCCCTCCAGAGGGAACAGCTACAGGACTCTAGTTTGCCTGCATGCAACAGAATATGCCCAACTAACAGGGAACTGGAGCACCTTGCTGAGCTTGGGGAAATGACTGTGCCACTGCTAGATCCAAGTCCTGTGCTTCCCTTGGGAGCGTCCCCCTTTACTTGGCTTTGGGGATGAGAGGGGTAGCATGCATGAGAAAAATGTCTTTTCTCTCCTCTTGAGACCTACAGTCAAAGTAATGGGCTCGTTTCCTCTCTCACCTCCCCAGGCTCCTTATATACTACGGAGTATATATATGTTTGTATATAAGGAGAAGGCTCCTTATATACTATGGAGTTTTAGATGGGGTGCTTGCTAGAGGTAGGAAGGCAATTCTGCCTGATTTACTAAACTCTGGGGAAGGTGTCCAGTCCCAAATGTTGGCAGGACTCTTTAGAATGCAAAGTCATTGTGCCTCTCCGTCCTTAGCACTGGGCCCTATTTTTCACTTCCCGGGAGAAAGGAAAAAATCCTTCTTCACGTCTTGTTACTCGACATAGTCAGTTCCCTTTGGGGAGGGTACTGAGAGTCTGGTTTGGGAGGCAAACAAATATTTCACTGTATTCTCTTGTAGTGTTTGACTTTGTATCATGTGCATTTATTACTTTATTCAATTAAGAGTTGTTATTTTTAAGAGGGAGGAGGAATAAGTCTGTGTGCATTGACTTAAAATGATGTACATGATGTATTGTTAAGTTAGCAAAACAAGCCGGAGAGTAATGAGCATAATAGTAATCACAGCAATCACAATAAGCATAATAGTAAAAGGAAAATGAATGCCGAGTTCCAGCTACATACTTTTTTTTTTTTTCTTTTGAGACGGAGTCTTGCCACGTCACCCAGGTTGGAGTGCAGAGCGATCTTGGCTCACTGCAACCTCTGCCTCCCAGGTTAAAGAGATTCTCCTTCCTTAGCCTCCCAAGTAGCTGGGAATACAAGTGTGCACCACCACAAATACAAAATACAAAAAATACAAGTTTTTTGTATTTTTAATAGAGATGGGGTTTCACCATGTTGGCCAGGATGGTCTCAATGTCCTGACCTCGTGATCTGCCCATCTTGGCCTCCCAAAGTGCTGGGATTACAGGCGTGACCCACCACGCCCAGCCCCAGCTATGTACTTTTGTTGGTATGTGTTGTGTAAGTGTGAGAAAAGGTGTGGAGGGTCACATACCAGTCTGTTAACATGGTTACCTTGGAGGGATAATGATAGGGTAAGGGAAAAACTTTTATTTCCTTTGGTATTATTTTAAGATACAAAAAACCACATGCTTGTTGTAGCAAATGCACGTTCAAACAAGCATGTGTTATTTCTGTAACTTAGGAAGGGAAGGGAGCAAAAGTAGACTAGAAGAAAGAATGTGTTACACCACCATGCCCACAACCACAGCCCCAATCAACTAATCAACAAAACAAACTCACAACTCTCATGTACAGGTTTGCCTGACTCCCTGAGGCAGGTTTTGACCCCCTTCCCTTCATTCTGAAGTTCAGATTTCAGAAATTGATAACACACTGGCATTGGCCACAGTCTCTCAGGACAGGCTCACGAAGTCTTTCAGGACAGAGGTTTTGTCTTAATGCTCAAAGATATGCAGGACCCTGTATGGTAGAAGAAACATATCATTGTATTTGTAAGCAAAACATAAAAAAACAAAATTTAAATGTGCATCAATGGTTAAGGAATTTAGCCTTACTCATATCTATTCAATCCTTTCAAGAGAGCAAAATAGGATCGAGAGTAAAAAGCATAAAAGAGCTGGGGCCCCCAAGGCGGGGTGGTTATGGGAGGCAACCAGGTATAAGGTAGGGGGTGCTGGGAACCCCCTTCACAGCCTTCCCCAAGGTGACCAGGTCTGGGCTTCCCTGAGTAGCAATTCAGCCTGAGTGCTTTCCTTCCCTCTGTAATGATGCACAGTGCACCCCTTAAAAATGCCTAATAGCTGCTGGGCATGGTGGCTCATGCCTGTAATCCAGCACTTTGGGAGACCGAGGCGGGCAGATCACAAGGTCAGGAGATCGAGACCATCCTGGCCAACATGGCGAAACCCCGTCTCTACTAAAATACAAAAATTAGCTAGGTGAGGTGGTGCGTGCCTGCAATCCCAGCTACTTGGGAGGCTGAGGCAGGAGAATCACTTGAATCCAGGAGGCAGAGGTTGCAGTGAGCCAAGATCGGGCCACTGCACTCCAGCCTGGTGACAGAGTGAGGCTCTGTCTCAAAAACAAGAAAACAAAAAAAAAGGAAAAAAGAAAAAAAATGCCTAACAGTACAAACCTTATTGCTCAACTTAAGGTGAAAAAAAAAAAATTATGCATATCAGATAGGCAATGATTTTTTTAAAAAACAACAAAAACAGCCCTTGATAATAAAGATAAGAATGGAGTAACAGAGTAAGAAATCAGAAATAAGAATGGGGTAGGAGAATCCTCTTATATATTCCTGTGGGTGTGTAAAGTGGTACAGTTATTCTGGGATGCAATATGACAACATGTCAGGGAGCTAGAAACATTTTATACCCCTCTAGAACTCCAGCTTGAGGAAATAAACAGAGATGTTATCAAAGATTTGGTATGAGGATGTTTTGTACAGTATTATTAATACTACTGAGATATTGAAAACTATTGAATAAGAATGGCTAACTATAATTATAATTTATGCAGTTGTAAAATCTTTGTAACATAATATTTAAAAGGCTAGGAAACAAAACTATATATCCAACATGATTCTAATTTGTAACAAATAGATAATAAATATACAAAACTATAGATTACATTTGAATGATTGATTCAAAAATAATTATAAATTTTTATTTATCCTTTTTATGTTTCAAAAATTTCTATTATAAACATATGTTCATCTTACTATTGGGAGAAGTAAAATGAAGGGAAAAAACATTAGCTTTGTCCTCCACAGAGAGAATGAATTCTCCTTGACACATTTAAATCCATAAATTTAGGACAACCTATTATCTGACTAATGTCATGTAATTGAACGGTCCATTTCTGAATTCATAGATTTCCCTATGGTCCTGAAATACGTACCTATTTAGCTACAAAGGAGCCATTACTCCCAGGAAAAAAAGAAATCCCCAAAATAAAAATAAAATCTTTTCTCATTTTTTTTTTTTATTCTTAAAGAGAAACTTCTCTATACATATAGGAATTTGACAACAGTTTGTACCACTTATAGATTTAAAGAACTGGCACCTTGAATGGGATTCCGAATAGAATTCGTACAGATGGAATGTAAATATCACCCTGAACTGAATTGGCCCTCATCCTGTCCAGTCAATCTGGAAATGTCTGGTAAGCTGTTTATTACACGAGTCTAGAGCTCAGGAGAAGGTGTGGGCTGAGATGCAAATATGAGTATCATTAGCATATGCGTGGTAGCTGAAGCCATGGGAGCAACCTCTATCTAAATCACTGATTCTCAACTGGAAGTGATTTTGTTCCCCAGGGAACAGTTGGCAATGTCTGGAGGGAGACATTTTATATTTTTATAACTGGGGGTAGGGTACTACTGGCATGTACTGGGTCGAGGCCAGGGCTGCTGCTAAACATTCTGCAATGAACAAGACAACCCCTTGCAACAAAGAATGATCTGGCGCAAAATGTCAATAGTGCCTAAATTGAATAATCCTACTCTAAAGGATTCACAGATACCTTAAACTCAAGACTGAACTCATCCTTTTTCCCTTAAAACTTGTTTCTCCTCTTTCTCATAGCTTTACTTCTCATATTCAAATGAGAACCAAATCCCAATAAATTGACCTCTGTCTCACTCTCTCTTTTTTTTTTTTTTTTAAAGAGAGAGAGACAAGATCTCACTCCACCACCCAGTCTCACTGCTCCCTCATACTCTTGGGTTTAAGAGATTCTCCTGCATCACTGGAATTACAGGAGTGAGCTACTACTTATCCATCTAATCCTTTGCCTCATCTCGACCTCTTTCTGCCATTGCCCTGTTTCAGACCTAAATCATAACTTGTTGGTTTGCTGCAGGAACTTCCCACTAATTTTCTCTCTCCAATCTTATCACTCTCTAATCTCCTCCCCATCATTTCCAGGATGATCTTTCTAAAATGCAAATCTAACTGTGTCACTTCATTACATAAAATTTTTGACTGATTTTCCTTTGCTCTCAAGATTAATTCAAAACTCCTCACCAATCTGCTAAGCCCCTTTATGATCCAACCTTCTCCCACCACTCACTGCTATACTTTCAACAATCTTCTCTTAAGTTTGTGTCTCCCTCAGTAGACTATGGGCACCCTGAGGGCAGGATCAGTGTCTTTATCTCTGGACCGCACCCCCTCCCCCTCGATCCCAGTAGCTAGCAAAATTTCAAATTCGTTTTGTTGAACTAATGAAGGAGACACTCTGACTTCCTCAGTGTGTGATCACTCTGCAGTGTGCAGGAGTGAGAGCAGAGAACCTAGGACAGAATCCTGGAGAGCACACGTTAGGATAGGCAGACGAACTCAGGAGACTAGAAAGCAGCGAGCGATGCAAAACTCAGGAGATCATAGTGTCAACAAAGCCAAGAGTCGAGCAGATCATCTTTAGGAAAACAGGATCATCAAACACCTCAAACAGAAGTCAGCTAAGATGAAAACTAAAAATAGTACAACATATCAGAAAACACGGTAGCTGGTTGCGCCTTGAATAGAGTCATTTTAATGCTCTGTGGGCAAGTCAAGAACTTGGTGCTGGATTTGGGGTCATTACTGGTCAATAGGACCAGCAGTTGGGAAGATTAGCTGGACACAGAACAGGAGAATGAGAACAAAGTGAAACTTGCTAGTTAACACAGCATGTCTGATCACAGCCTTTCAAGAGTAATGGCTTCTGCTTTATTTCTGCTTTCCAGATCTCAGGCAAGTTTTTATTTTGGTTAATTCTAACCTAGAACCATGGTGAAAAGGATTCCAGAAAATGCAGCCTCCAAAGGGAGTGGGGGTCCCAAACTGGCCACACACAATTCAGCATACATCCCCTTAAAATTTTTAAGAAATGAAAATACTTGTTTATATTTGCCCACATGTTTACCATTCTCAATATGTACCATTCCATCCTATAGATCTGAATTTCCATCTGGCAATATTTTCCTTCAGCATGAAGAACTTCATTTAGCATTTATGAAACAGCAAGTCTTCTGGCAATGACTCTCAATTCTTATATAGCTGAAATGTTTTCATGCCTTCTTCCTTTCTGAAGAACATTTTCAGTGAATGGAGAATTCTAGTTGAATTTTTTTTCTTTTAGCCCTTTAAAGGGTGTCATCCTACTATATTCTGGAGTACATTTATTCATATAATTGTGTGCGTGTGTGTGAGAGAGAGAGAGAGAATGTCTTTTTTCTTTTAGTTGCTTTTAAGATTGTTCTCTTTATCTTTGGTTTTCAGAATTTTGGCCATAATGTTACTAGGTATGTTTTTCTTTGTATTTGTTCTGCTTAGGGTTTGCTGAAATTCCTGATCTGTGGATTGCTTTATTAAAAAATCAAATGTGGAAAATTTTTGGTACGTGAATATAAACATATACACGTACATATATGTCTCTTATTCATTATTCTAATTCCAGCCCAATATTCATTTCTTTAGGGAAGTTGTTCATGACTTTTCTGACTAAGTCAATTTCCCAGTTATCTTATAGGAGCATCTATTTCTCCTTTACAGCATTAAGCACCACATCAATTTCACATTTTTTTGTGTGGTTATTTGATTAATATCTGTCTTTCCACTAAAGTCTGAAGTATGAACTCCATGAGGGTAGGGACTACATTCTTGTAGTTGTATTACACTACATTCCCAGAACCAACCACAGTGACTGGTGCCTAGTAGAAACTCAGTAAATCTTTGTTGAATGAGTGAATGCCTGAATAAAATAAATAAGATAATAATGATTTGCAGTAAGCTATTAGCAAATCTTAACTATTATTTATAACAAAAATTCACAAATGCAATTACCATAAAATTGCTTTTTTACATCATGGCACTATTATTCCTCAGATGATTTGGAAAATGCAGGTAGAAACTACTTTTTGAGGATTCGGCTGTGAAAGAAAAGAGGCAGGAAGTGGCTAGACAAGGATTCAGGTCAGTGAAGTGTTTTGGTTTCTGATGGAAAAGGCTTGGGGTTTCATGACAGGGCAGCTCAGAAATATTTCACCAAATTATTTCTTTTTTACAAGAACTTTTTTTGTAGTAAACAAATTACACATTATAACATCTTAAAGGCACTGCACAGTCTCTTAAAGTTTCACTGGCTTGAGGAATGTTATGAGAGCTTCTGTCAAAATCCTCCCCTCAGAGGAGTCAGAGTTTCCGCTGCACATTGGGGGTGGCATAGAATATGTTTGGTGCATGGGTAATCCATAGGAGCATCTCTTGTTTCTCAGTTGCTCGGTTTTAATGGTAAATCAACAACTACAGAAGCTGCAGGATCATGGTAGTCAAGGGCTCCAGTCCCACAGGAATGAGCTTCTGGGTCACTGTACTAGACAAGCCACCTAGACTAGCATAGGTCCTAGCTGAGGTTAAAGGGAATCTACAAAAATGGGTAAAGGAAGAGGTGGATATTGAGTATCAGTTACAGCCTCTAATCAACTGCAGCAGTAGGGGCTAAATTTAGCTCTTCCCAGTTACCTTCTCTTATAAGTTCCACAGGAGGCTGGGCATGGTGGCTCACATCTGTAATCCCAGCACTGTGGGAGGCCAAGGTGGGTGAATCACCTGAGGTCAGGAGTTCAACACCAGCCTGGGCAACGAGGTGAAGCTCTCTCTCTACTAAAAATACAAAAATTAGCCAGGCATGGGATGGGGGCCTGTAATCGCAGCTACTCGAGAGGCTGAGGCAGGAGAATCGCTTGAACTCGGTAGGTGGAGGTTGCAGTGAGTCGAGAT
>NW_012115311.1:145069-202989 GCF_000951035.1 Colobus angolensis palliatus | reverse complement strand
ATGTCAATGAGACATCCTTTGCTAGAAGATGATGGTGAGGTCTCAAGGAGATCTAGGTTATATTTATAAGGAATCACTCCAATGACCACGTGTGTCTCTTCTAAAATTAGACTTTATTGTGCTCTATTAAAACAGTTTTATCTTTAGAAGAGGGTTTCTCAAAATGTGATTTGGGGACTACCTGCATCAGGAGCACCTGAGAATTTGTTAAAGTTGCAGATTCTAGAGCCCCATCTCGTGCTTACTGAACCAGAATCTCTGGGTATCTGCATGTTTGTTTAACAAGTTTTTCAAAGCTTACATGTTTAGCCAGCTTTTAAAGTAAAAGTTTTCAACTGCTTTAGTGGGTAAAGGGTTTCTTTTGCAGATGATGAAAATCATCTGGAATTAGATAGAGGTGATAGCGTGACAACATTGTGAATATATTAAAAACCACTGAAATGATTTGGTTAAAATGGTCAATTTTATGTTTTTTGAATTTATCTCAATTAAAAAATTAAAACTGGAGGGACAGAAATTACATCGCCAGAGGCTGCAGCTAGGAGGAGGGAATGGAATGCAAAAGATCACAAGGTAATTTGGGGGGAGTGAGGAAAATATTTTAAATATTGATTGTGATGGTGGTTACACATACAATGGCCAATCTCATGGAACTATATACCTCAAAAGGTAAATTTTACTATATAGAAGTTATTTCTCAGTAAACCCAACTATAAATAAACACATAAATAAATAACCTCAGAGAGATTCTTAGAAACTCTAAAGCTTAAGAACTACTGCTTTTAAGTCGTGGTCTCCAAAGTGAGGACTCACTTCTCCAGGGTTCTGGAAGACAAGCCGCAGGAGTACAGGAAGAATATAATTGAAATCCTATTTATATTTTTTAAAATCTTAACGTGAGAAAGAAATTACATTTTCCTAACATTTGGAAATCCACTTGGAAGGCTTGACTAATATTTATATATAGAATGACATTGTTGCTCCCATCCCGTCTGTGTCACGTCAGGTGCACAAGATGTCCTGGGGGAAGACTGAGCATTGCATAATGACCTTGTTGACCTCTATGATCTCATTCATTCACTTGCTTGTAGCGTAATGCCACATACTGCAGTTTCCGTGGATTTATGACTTAAAATTTCTAGTTTTAAATAAACTAATCCTCAAACAAAAAACAAGTGATTTTTAAATATCTCTGCAAAGAAGCTCCTGATTGAAGATGATACCAATAATGCAAGCCAAGGGAATATGAAATGGTAAGAACTGACTTTCTAGTAAGAGCTCTGCCATCAGCCACATTATGAGGAGAAACAATAATAATCTAATTAGATCTGAACAGAAGTCAGCTAATGAGTGAGCAATTGATTAATTACTCTTCAAAAGAAACTGAGTTATGAAGAGAGCATTTTAAAAATGAAGATTTGGCAGGGTTCCCATTGTTAAGTGATTTTGTTGCCTAATCAATGTAAACACGACCCATACTGAAACCATCATATCTCCATAACAAAAGAACTTGGGAAAAAGACTTTTTTTTTCTAACTAATTTTCAAATCTTCCAAATGAAGAGTTTCAGTGGGTTTTGAATCCATTTGTTAAAAATTTTAAAATACAATGCCTTCCACTTAATTTGCGAGGACATCTCATTGATATCAGGGAAAGCAGAAATCAACCATCTGGGTTTCAACAAAAACTTTTGCATAATCAATGTACATGATAGAAACCTGAGTACTGTTATTTAGTAAGTGCCACCAATGATGCACTTCCATTTGATTCTGCCGGTCTTTGTACTTTACTATTAAAACAAAGTGTAGCCATAAATCAAATTAGAAATACACACTTAGATCAATGTATCACAAAATGTCGAGCCAAAATATGGTAAAATAATGCAGCACATGTGATCTCATTGCTTTCACTAAAAAAGTTATTGCAGTACTTTAATGTAGTCATTCTTTGATATTCATTTTTAGTTTCTTCTTTCTCTTCTCTCCTCCCACTTCATTTCTCTTGCTCTTGCAGCTTTAGTTGTCATCTCTAAAGACCTCCAAGTTCGAGTTCTTTGCTCTTAGTCTTGTATTTCCAATTCTTGAATTAGCAGCTCTACCTGGTTCTTCTACGCGTCTTTCAAACACGGTATGTTCAAAACAGCGTGGTCTCCCTCTTCTCTACCTCTGTTCTTCGGGGTTAGTGTTCCTTATCTGGGTTAGTGGCGCCACCTTTTACTGAGATTCAAAACATCTGCATTTTTCTTCTCATCTGTCTCTTCTCACAACTCACTGTCAACTGCCAAGGCTTCATCCTTCTACTTCCCTGAACTCTGCTTTTGTGTTTCTCTGTTTTTCCATTTGTATATTGAGTTCCTTGTGGCTATCTATCTCTGGAGCTTTTATCTCATTTTATTCCCCTTTCTATATCCTTCCTTTTTCTTCCTTATCTTCTGCTTTCCTTGTCACCAAAAGAAAGAACAAACTTTTTTTTTGTTTGCTGAATTTATTAAATATTCATTGTACTAAAGCATGAAATGGAACACTTTCTCTTTTTAAAGCCTATATTAAGTTACATATTTTCGTAGGCCTTGATTGATTTTGTTGTTACTGTTTTTTCCCCACCATGGGTCAGCCTGTTTGGATAGAAAGAAAAGAAGAAGAAGAATATCCACTTCAGAATTAGTAAAGTAGTGTTTCCCTGTGGCCTGACATAGTTTATGCATGGTCACCTTCAACTCCTAATGAAGAAAAATGTTTAGGCAAGCATTTGCGTTACCAGGGATCTGAGGTTAATTTTGTTGCTCTTGTCGAAAGGGTTATTTTTAAGGACAAAATTTGGTCTTTGCTCTCCTCCCACTTCATTTCTCTTGCTCTTGCCGCTTCAGTTGCCCTCTCTGAGAGGAAGACCTCCAAGTTCAAGTTCTTTGCTCTTAGTCTTGTATTTCCAACTCTTGAATTAGCAGCTCTACCTGGTTCTTCTACAGGTGTTCCAAACACAATTTGTTCAAAACAGCATGGTCTCCCTCTTCTCTACCCCTGTTCTTCTGGGTTAGCTGGGTTAGCTGGGAGGAAAAGCTTTGTAGATTGAAGGCAGCCCTCCCAATATAAAAGGGATTCTTAATTTATACTCCTTGTTAATCACTATTCAGCAGGGTTTGTTTCAGAATGTACATTATATATATATCATATATGCATATATTATGTATATATATTATATATATAAACTATATTTAAATTAGCCAAATATTATATGAAGTTTCCTTCACAAAAACTGAATTGCAAAGATTTTTTAAAGCAAATTATATATTTAGCAGTCATTTTTAATGGTGCTCACAAAACTAAAGCATTAGAACCATGACACTGATTTTCAGTATTTGTTTTTGTTTACGTTGTGATATATTAAACAAGGGTATAGAAAGTTCCTTGTTTAGTTGTGCCCAGCTTAGCTCATTTCTCTCGCCTGAGCTCTAACGGTGCTGCTGTAAAAATGTCCCTCTCTTGCATCAGCTAAGAAATTTCCTCCTGAGTTGGGATCCCTCTCCCTCATGCTAATGCAGACCCTCTGCTACCCAGAACAGCACATCTCTTTCACATGTGCTCTTGCTTCTTACCCCTCATCACTCCTGGTCCGTTCCTGCCTCTTTCTAGCAGGGCCTCTCTCTACTTGTCACTGTGCCCAAAACTGGTACTGGAGTGGACTTTTTTAATTCTGCAGAATTGTACTACAGAGAAAAGACTTAGTGTCTGCTTTCAAGGTGAAAAGACTTAGTGTCTGCTTTCAAGGTGCTAAGAGTCTAGAGAAATGGAAGAAAGTTACTAAAAATGCTGAGTTAAGTTACTAAAAATGCTGAGGGAACGCTGAAGGAGACCTCAACCCAGGCTGAGGATCTAGGAAGGAATCAGTCAGATGGAATGGATGGAGGGTTGGCAAAGAGATGAGGCTCGAGAGGAGATAGGAGCCAAATAAAGGGAATTTAAATGTAATCCCCCCAAATATTGGAGTCCTCAATTAGGAGAGTAACATGATTAGATTTGTCTTACTTATAGCATGGAGAATGGATGGGAGGCATAAGACAGAAACATTTGGGTTGCAGGTGAGAGATGGTGACATTCTGAATCCAGGCAACCGCCATGGGATGGAGGGAATTTAAGAAACCAGGGAGGAATTTAAAGGCCAGAACAAGATCACATAAGGAATGATGGGGCATATGACTAAGGGAAGAATAGAAAAGGCATTTGAGAGAAAAGAGGGAGAGATGATAGAGGGAAATAGCAGAGGGAAAAATGGAGAGGAGAGATGGAACTGGAAGAAACGAGGAAAGAGGAAGAGAAAAAAGCAGGGAAATTTCCATTACTGCTCTTTCCACCATGTCCACCAGCCTGGTTGTGTGTTTGTAAGGCAATTCAGAGGGACCAGAGAAACTAACAAATGGTGAAAAACAGAAAAATCAAAATTGAAAATGAGGAGTGGGGAAACCTATCCAGCCTTATTTTTCGTATCCATCCTCCAAGCCCTTGGTCCCCTTCTCCTTTGTGACAGCTTCTGCTTCCATTGTTGGGTCTTTTTTATACTTTAAGTAACCATGTTGAATAGTATTGTGAAGGGAGGTGAATAATCCATTTACTTAAAAATGTGTTGCTATGCATTATATCTCTAAGTATATTTTATAGTAGAAGAAAAGGTAACTTCTAACAGTTCTAGGTACTTGAACTTTACCTTCACCCAGAAAAGTTAAGTGTCATTATTTCAATGGCAATATGGATTGAGTTCCAAACAAATGTCTTACAATTAAATTTGAGGAAAAAAATCTGTCTTTGAGCCCAGTACTAACCATATTAAACATATACACTATGAAAAAGAAAATCAGGAAGTGCTTTAAATGCTCTCTTCTTTAAACTTTGGCTTGTTCCTGCTGATTACTCACTATTTGAAAGTACATGTTAGTTCTATTTAAAAGAAAAGTGAGAAATTCACTCAAGAATGTTTTCATACACCCGTAAATATTTGGCACTATATGGATAATTTCTTGCATTGACATAGAAAGGGACTCTCAAAGCCCTTTTACATCTAATAAGGCATCACTGGATGCAACTAGGTTCCAAGGTTATGACCCCTTTGAAAAGAAGAGACTGATAAGCATCTTTACTGAGTTTGGCAGACTGCCCTTTGGATTAGCTGTTGGTATGCCACATGTGGTACTTCTCAAAACAGAACAACTCATGTTTGAGGAATATATCAGTATTAGAATTTTGTGTAATTGTTTTATGAGGGCTATAGGCCATGCACCCTCTGTGGGTGGCATTAGGGTTTCCTCTGAATGGCATGGACATTCTCATGGCGAGTCATACAGGGGAGAGGGAGAGGTCAGCACTGGAGGAAGACTTGGGGATACACAAATCAGGCCTCAGACTTTCTTTCTTCTTTTGGGTCAGGGGTCAGTTTGGCTGAAATGGTGGGGCAAAGTGATGCTGAGGCGTGTCTGATGATTTGGAGTGAATATTTGGAGGCATTGAACTGTGTGGCAGACATGGGAATGTGCAGCGTTCAGAACTGCAGTCAAGGAATACTCATTGCCTAGCTGTGAGGAATATGGGTAGCTGACAGCCTCCAACTGTTCAGTTCTGCAGGTCTGCACTTCTGCAGACCTGCTTTTGAGACAAGGTCATGCACTTCTTTCTCTTCTCTAGGTAGCCTTAGCCCATGACTAAGCAAGACTGTGGTCCAAGGGTCTAACCCTTTCTGCCCAAAGGTGGGCTCCTGTCAAGACAAGCTTTGATCTGGACAGAAGAGACTCTGTCAGGTCTGCATCTCAGTAAGATGGCTCTCCTAGCCAATCCCAGCTCCTCCCTTTTATTCCCACAGGTCTTATTCTCCAATAAACCTTTTGCACTCTCAACTTCCTACGTCTGCTTCCCTGAGGACCCAACTGATGACACACCCTGCCACAAGGAGGCAGGCAAGGAGAGAGGTTGGGAGTGGTCACTCCAAGAGGATTCGCCCACCTTCGTCTCCCAAAGTGCTGGGATTACAGGCATGAGCCACCGCACCTGGCCTGTGCTCTTTTTTGATTCATGTAACTCTTCTTCTACTATCTGGGCTTTCTCTTCCAAATCAGTATTTCCTACAACAAATATTTTCTTACTTGTAAGTATTTTTTTAATTTTTTTCCCCTCTGATCAATTTGTAATGAGTACTGCTGCATTTGTCTGTGATTTTTAATTACTTTCCATGATTATGATAACTTTTCTTTCTAACTTCATCTTACTGTTTCTATTTTTGTTGTGCATTTTAACATATCTGGTGAATCTCCTTCTAAACCGTGGAAATGATCTTTTTTTCTTTTTTTTGAGATGGAGTCTCACTCTGTTGCCCAGGCTGGAGTGCAGTGGCCGGATCTCAGCTCACTGCAAGCTCCGCCTCCCGGGTTCACGCCATTCTCCTGCCTTAGCCTCCCCAGTAGCTGGGACTACAGGCGCCCTCCACCTCGCCCGTCTAGTTTTTTATATTTTTTAGTAGAGACGGAGTTTCACTGGGTTAGCCAGGATGGTCTCGATCTCCTGATCTCGTGATCCGCCCATCTCGGCCTCCCAAAGTGCTGGGATTACAGGCTTGAGCCACCGTGCCAAGCCGGAAATGATCTTTAGTAGCTCACACTCATTTGTTTTTTGATTTTTGTTTTTCCTAATTGTATCTTCTTTTCTTTCTTATTGAGTCCCTTAATTTTTATTTGTTCCTGTCCCCAGATATTTCTTACACAAAAATGAAAATAAATTTACAACATTTGCCAATTTTTGCTTTTGTTTCAACCAGTCAATGCTTCCCATAAGAATAAAATAGTCAGAATTCCTTATTTTGTAATTTATTTATTTTTTTGAGACAGAGTCTCGCTCTGTCATCCAGGCTGGAGTGCAATGGTGCAATCTAGGCTCACTGCAACCTCTGCCTCCCAAGTTAGAGCAATTCTCCTGCCTCAGCCTCCCAAGTAGCTGGGATTACAGATGCCCGCCACCAGGCCTGGCTAATTTTTTGTATTTTTAGTAGAGATGCAGTTTCACCATGTTGGCCAGGCTGGTCTTGAACACCTGACCTCAGGTGATCCACCTGCCTCAGCCTCCCAAATTGCTGGGATTACACACATGAGCCGCCACGCCCAGCCAAAATTCCTTATTATTCATTCATCTGATATAAATTCTCAGCTGCCCTGGGCAAGTGACTGAGTGGTTATTGCTAAGCCAGCTTTATAGCAGTAAGAATAATTATCCTTGGATTTCTTTTTCATGTTCAATTTTCTCTTGGACTTTATTTCTAGGCTTTGTATGTTTTCCAAGGGAAATGAACAATGATTTTGCTGACCTTTATTGTGCTTCAAGCTCTTTACATTAAACTCTGTGTCTGAAGGAATTTTTCTTTTATTCTCTGTACCATGGGCCAGGAAATAGTTTAACCAATGTTTTCTAGAAATTTTATTCTCTGGCTGTTATGCTGTGTGAACAATTTAGCAATTTCTTTCTACCTGTCAAAACCACAGAAGGAGAATGGAGTAATATTGCTCTATGAAGATATTTGGATCTAACCTCTACAACTGAAAGAGCAAAACTGAAGTTAAATGGGCAAGATTTCATGTTTATTTTTGTCTGAGTCATTTATTAACACATGATAGGAACAGTTGTACTATGAAATGCTTCATTATTATGTAACACTGTTTTTACTGGGATACTAAAACCTTTATGCTTTCTTAGTTTACAGCAATTTTTCTAGAATGGTTTCTACCAATTATTTTTCCCTAGAAATAGTTACTTTTTAATATAACTTAACCTGACTATTCAAAATTCTCACAGCTTGATTAAGTGAAAAAAAAAAAACAAAACAAAACCTTTTATATTGACCAACGCTATCTTTTTTGAAAATACGTAATGTAATAGAAGCATAGAATTTAGACAGAAGGGCCAGGCATAGTGGCTCATGCCTGTAATCCCAGCCCTTTGGGAGGTCGAGGCGGGTGGATCACTTGAGGTCAGGAGTTCGAGACCAGCCTGGTCAACAGGGTAAAATTCCATCTCTGAAAATACAACAGTTAGCTAGGCATGGTGACGAGTGCCTGTAATTCCAGCTACTCAGGAGGCTGAAGCAGGAGAATTGCTTGAACCCAGGAGGTGAAGGTTATAGTGAGAAGAGATCATACCACTGCACTCCAGCCT
This sequence comes from Colobus angolensis palliatus, assembly GCF_000951035.1. Classification (NCBI taxonomy): domain Eukaryota; kingdom Metazoa; phylum Chordata; class Mammalia; order Primates; family Cercopithecidae; genus Colobus; species Colobus angolensis. Next base: position 194,809 of record NW_012115311.1, on the reverse strand, counting down.
GGGCAACAGAGGGAGACTCCATCTCAAGAAAAAAAAAAAAAAAAAAGAAAGAGAATTTAGACAGAAGGAAAATTAGGAGATTGTCTAGGTTAACTTCCTATAGAGTGTAGATTCTCTCCAGCCACATTGTTGAGATATATAATTTGGTTTTCGCATTTAGTTTTTGCTTGAACGCTTCTATTGTAGACAGCTCTTATGAAAGCTCACTTTAGTTAAAAACAAACAAACAAACTCTAAGATTAAGAAAATCACTTAATTTGAATCCAAATCTGCTCTAGAACTTTGATTTGGTACCAGTTTTCCCTTTTGGAGTCACTCATATCACGCCTGCTCTGTTCTGCATGGGAGCGCTTTATATTTAAATATCGAGGTACATCTCTCCTTACTTTTCTCCTTTCCAGGTTAAACATTGACACTCTCATCAGCCATTTTTTATGGCTTTCAACTTTTTCTCCACCTCACCTAATTCATGAATGATGATACTCTTAAATGTTATGTGTAAAGTTATACTCAATTCCTGCTTTAAAAGATACCTGTAAGAAAGTGAAAAGACCACCAACAGAATGGAAGAATATATTTATAAATCCTATGTCCACTAAGATACTTGCATCCAGAATATAGGAAGAGTTCTTACAACTTAAGGTTAAAAAAAAAATCCAATTTAAAAATGGGCAAAGAACTTGAATTGACTTTTCTCCAAAGGAAAAAAAAAAAGACCTGCAAAGAACAATAAACATATAAAAAGACTCTCAACATCGTTAGTCATTAGGGAAATGTAAATCAAAGCCATATTGAGATACCACTTCACATTAGTAGAATGGCTATAATAAAAAAGATGACAGGTTGGGCGTGGTGGCTCACGCCTGTAATCCCAGCACTTTGGGAGGACAAGGCGGGCGGATCACCTGAGGTCAGGAGTTTGAGACCAGCCTGCCCAACATGGCGAAACTCTGTCCCTACTAAAAATAGAAAAAATTAGCTGGGTGTGGTGGCAGGCGCTACTCAGGAGGCTGAGGCAGGAGAATCACTTGAATCTGGGAGGTGGAGGTTGCAGTGAGCGGAGATCATGCCACTGTACTCCAGCCTGGGCAATAAGAGCGAAACTTCATCTCAAAAAAAAAGACAATAACAAGTCTTGGCTAGAATGTGGAGAAATTAGGACTTTCTTACGTCTCTGGTAGAAATGCAAAATGGTACAACTACTTTGGAAAAATAGGTTGGCCGTTCATCAAAAGGGTCAACAGAGCCACCCCATTGACTGGGGAAGACACAGTGGCTGCAGCTCTGAGGAAAGGGTTGGGAGAAGGGTGCTTCTTCTCATTTCTATGTGGCAAGTAAAATGTGTCTTTTAAAATCAGTGATCATATGTGAATTCTAGACATAGAAATCTGCTAAAGGAAAAAGGAAAGCTATCATTTAGTGGACTGAAAAACCCAGATTTCATTTTATTTCTGGGCGGAAACATTTTTTAAATACTTAAACGACTGAATTCATTTCCATTTTCCAATCTAACTTCTCCTCATCAGCTCCAGTTACCCCCTGAAGCAGAATAAAGGGTTTTGTGTCCTACATGTGCTCTCCGGGGAGCTCCATTCAAGTACAGAGAAGCCCACCCTCCTGCCAGAGCTGCTGTCAGTAGAGTTGGTAAATGTCATCAGATGTATGAGAAGGTCCTGTGTGTGTGTGTCAGCAAATAGACTAAGACAGGAAGCTTCCCCTCTATCCCTCTCCTCCTCCCTCCTTTTTACTTCCATAAAATATTTAAAGGCACCCAAAGTGAAATATTGGAAGAAACAAGACAAAGAGGTCCTCCTTGTCTTCTTTTAGTCACTTGAATCCCCTACTTAGAAGCAAACCACTCTCTATTATCCTTGACTCTCAGCTGCAAGCCTCAACCATCTTCTCTATTCCCTTCTCCAAGAGCATCCTGGGGAGCTTATGTCCTCTGCTCCCACTTTAGTCAGGAGCAATTGCGTATTTTCAACTCTACCTTTTCATCTGGGGCAAGCTCAGACTTGTGAGCCTTTTCTGCCTACACACAGCACGTAAGTGTGAATGGGGTCTTCTATTCACTACAATTGTTGCTACCAGTGAATTTTTATTGAGCACTTACTATTTAGGGATTCTGCTACATTATGTTAACCCTCAAATTACTTGGGAGCCAGGATCTGTTCGTACATCCATTTTACAGACATTAACATGCAGCTTTTTAAGTTTATTTTTATTTTTATTTTGATACAGAGTCCCGCTCTGTCATCCAGGCTGGAGTGCATTGGTGTGATCACAGCTCACTGCAGCCTCAACCTCCCTGGTTCAAACGATCCTTCCAGCTCAGCCTCTCAAGTAGCTAGGACTACAGGTGCATGCCACCACACCCGGCTATTTTTTTTGTATTTTTTTTTGTAGAGACAGGGTCTTGCCATGTTGCCCAGGCTGCTCTTGAACTCCCGGGCTCAAGCAATCCACCCACCTCAGGTTCTCAAAGTGCTGGGATTACAGGTGTGAGCCACCACAGCCAGCCTATGCAGCTTTGATAAGGTTCTTCACATAGCTAGAAGATGGAAGGCCCTGGACCCAATTTCCACAGCCCTGGCTCATAGCTATCATATGTTAGACATTTTGAAATGTTGAGTTCTGAACCAGTATTTCTGAGGGGTCTTAAAATATGGGCCAGGCGCAGTGGCTCATGCCTGTAATCCCAGCACTTTGGGAGGCTGAGGCGGGCAGATTGCCTGAGCTCAGCAGTTCACACCCAGCCTAGGCAACATGGTGAAACCCCGTCTCTACTAAAATACAAAAAAATTAGCCAGGTCTGGCAGCGTGCACCTGTAGTCCCAGCTACTTGAGAGGCTGAGGCAGGAGAATTGCTTGAACCTGGGAGGCAGAGGTTGCAGTGAGCAGAGATTGCGCCACTGCGCTCCAGCCTGGGCAACAGAGCAAGACTCTGTTAAAAAAAACAAAAAAATGCATCACATAAAATTCACCATTTTAACCATTGTTAAGTGTATAATTCAGTGTCATAAGTACATTCACAATGTTGCATGATCATCACCACTATCCATTTCCAGAGTTTTCATTGTCCCAGACAGAAACTCTGTATCCATGAAACATTAACTTTCCATTTCCCCCACTCCAGCCCCTGGTAACCGCTATGCCACTTTCTGTCTCGATTAATTTGCCTAGTCTCGGTAGCTCATATATGTGAAATTGTACAATATTTGTTCTCTCTTTAACCAATACATTCTTTGCGGAATAAAAATATGATTGATTCCACCCTGCTTAAGAGATCCCTGCCCTGCACTCAATGTCTAGCCTTCCTGAGTCTCAATATCCAGTTCATCCTTCCAATCCTGAGCATTTCTCTGACCTCAGCCGTGGTCTTTCTTATCATGATACCTGCCCAAATCACGTAGCAGTACTCCAAATTCTGGCCTCTTCTATACGCTCTGCTCAGATGCTACCATACTCTGCACATCTAACACAGGCAATGAACATCCACGTAGCACTTCACTGTTTACAAAGTGTTCTATTGTGCATATATCTTATTTGTTCCTCACAATATCCTTATGAAGTAGATAGTGCAGCATTTTGCAAATGAGGGAACAAAGAATTAAAGACAGGGTGACTTACCCACATTTAGGCAGCTGCCAAATGCAGGACCAAGAGTCTCAAGGCCCTGGGCTTCTCTTTATAGCTCTTGGTCTTCTCCACAAAGTCTGTCCCCCTCCCTCCTTTTAAAGAAGCTCATCTCCTGAGTTGGGCAGAGGAATGCTCAGGAATGGCTTCTGTGTGTGTGTGGGGTGGGGGCAGATAGGAGGAGGGATCAGAAGGAGGGAGAAATCAATTGCAGTTTTTCTCCCTTTAGATTCTGAGTTTATATTATTGTTTCCCCGATAATTTAGATTAGGTAAATCCGAATCCTGTCTATTGCTTATTACTATACTATGGTTTACAAGAAATAAAATGCATAGAGTTATTTTAGCCAAACACACACTCTCCTAGAGTTTCCTTCTTGCATCTTTATCTGCTTTCGTATCCTGTTGCACTGGACTGGAGGACACAGATACCTTCACAGGCAGTGTATGTCTTCCTAAGCCTGTGGCCAGCTCTAAACAGCCAACATCTAAATCCCACCTTCTTTGGCCTTACTGTATTTCCTCTTAACATTCTAGAATCAAAGATGCTGCCTAAGATGGCACATACAGCCTGTGCCCTATGCTGCAAGACAGAAAGTATAGAGAATGTACACGAGAGTGGAAGATGACTTCTGAAGTTCTGTCACTAGTCCAGCTAAGTGTTTTAGCTCTTAGCCCTGAAGATCCCTTCCCAGAGGACGCTGGTATGAAAGGGCAAAAGCTGAGTGTGTGGCTAACAGTTCTGCACATTCTGTGTCATAAATTGCCATAGGCCTGTGGGTATCGATGGGGTTATGTTAATAGCAGTTACCCAACTCCTTTGCATAAATGAACTTCTGCCCCAACGAGCCTACCTATGAGTTCCCCTGCAAAGGTTCCTTCAGATACTTCTGGGAGTCCTTAGAGAACATCTTTTATGCCCTTGCTAACCTTTCTCCACTGGGTACCACCACCTCCCACTTGGCATCCACCAGCTTCCTGGGGCTTCAACACCTCCCAAGACAGCTGATGCACAGAGCTTTTGAGGTACCAAAAGTTTGTACCGTTCTGTTACAAAGCAGGGGCTTCTTATGTGTAACACTCATAGAGGAGGTGGAAAGCCAACCTAGTCCTGTGAGTTATACAAAGTTAAGTATCTCCTTTAATATTTCCTTTACAGACCTCCTCTTCCCAATTACCCAATACAAGTCCAGTGGGTTCTGTCTGGGTCAGGAAACAAATCTGAATATTAGGACTTGACATTTCAGATTGATATCGATGTTGTTTCCATAACATCCCCTCCTCCTCCAACTACCAACATTTTCTTACTGAGTCCAGCTCTTGTAATGTCTAGCATCCGCTTTCTCCAGAATGAGTTTTCCCCAAGAGGCTTTTCAGGGCTCAGAAAAATGTGCTTCTGGAAAGTTCATCCCACTGTTTTCCCAAAAAAATGTTTAGACACATCTTATTTCAGTCTACCTGCTACACAGGTGTGTTGTTTCCACAGTGGCCTTTTCTCAAGCAAGACAGAATGTTGATACAGACAGGAAGGTTTCCCAGCTGCAAACAGCATGAAGTCTGACTAATAGACTTTCAGGGTGTCCCCACCCCAAAATGAGCTACACATCTTCATGTCTCACCTGCCTTTATCTAAATAATGGCATGAAGGCCAGGTGTGGTGGCTCATACCTGTAATCCTAGTACTTTGGGAGGCCAAGGTGGGAGGATTGCTTGAGGCTAGGAGTTTGAGATTGTAGTGAGCTATGATCACGCCACTCCACTCCAGCCTGTTGCACTCCAGGGCAATAGAGCGAGACCCTGCCTTTATCTAAATAGTGGCGTGAAGGCCAGGTGTAGTGGCTTATGCCTGTAATCCTAGTGTTTTAGGAGGCCAAGATGGGAGGATTGCTTGAGGCCAGGAGTTTGAGGTTGCAGTGAGCTATGATCACACCACTCCACTCCAGCCTGTTGCACTCCAGGACAATAGAGCAAGACCCTGTCTCTAAGAAATAAATAAATAAATAATGACATGAAGCTATCTAGTTAAACGGACAGTTTAGGACCTCAAGACTTTTTACAAAGTTTTTTAGCATGACCTCTAGAAAGCCACTAAAAAATTTTAGGAAATTGCATCAACTAATTTATACCATGTCAGACTATTCTCTAGGTCAAGAGTTCCTCTGGTATTTCAGTATTTCTCCAAGTGTGTTTTAAAGAGTACCAGTCCTATCAGATTTTCTGAAACACACACACACACACTGGAGATGTTGCATGCTATATCTGACTCTTAGAGCTCCACAGTGCACATTGGCATGAAAGGTTCTTAAAAGTCATACTATAAATAAACTTGTTTACTTTAACTCACTACTTCCCAAATTTTTTGAATAAAAGAACATTGTGAGGCATAATGCCTATGAATGTCTTACGGAACTGGGGTTCTATGGCATTTATTTTGGGAAAGGTTGACTTACTCTATTTCTTTTTCTTTCTTTCTTTTTTTTTTTTTTTTTAAGATGGAGTCTTGCTCTGTTGCCCAGGCTGGAGTGCAGATCTTGGCTCACTGCAACCTTCACCTCCCGGGTTCAAGCAATTCTTCTGCCTCAGCCTCCCGAGTAGCTGGGGCTACAGGCACGTGCCACCACACCCGGCTAATTTTTGTATTTTTAGTAGAGATGGGGCTTCACCATGTTGGTGAGGCTCGTCTTGAACTCCTGGCCTCGTGATCCACCCACCTCGGCCTCCCAAAGTGCTGGGATCACAAGCATGAGCCACCATACCTGGCCGACCTACTCTATTTCTTACGTTAAACTAGCTGTGTTATCCAACCAAGCTTATCAGGTTGAGTTGTCAAGCATGAACTGTTGATAACATAATACACATGATGCCATGCCAGCAGTTTAACATGCTTCCAAATGGTTCCTTTTACCTTTGAAATTCATTAATAGAAACACTTTCCCTTTTATAAGATCATAATATAATTTCTTATTCATATAGATTAATTAAGAAAAAATGTTTTAGCTTAATATATGGCAGAATTTTTTGAAATAAGTAACAGTTTGGTTTCTTAAAACAGAAACATATCTAAGGAAAAATAATATTATTTAAAAAGTTAAACTTAGTAGCATATAGAAAGTATTAAAAAGAAGAATTTTGTTAAAAAAAAAAAGCATTCCATAACCAGGCAGGAAATAACTAGACTATAATATTATGGTTACCAATAAGAACTAAAATGAAATCAGTATCTTAGATATGCAACCAAGGAGGAAAAAAATAAGAAAAAAAAAAAACAACCTATTGAATTGTAACTGCTAACAACCTTCACAAAGGTAAGCAATTCTGAGGAGTCAAATAATTGAACAGAACCCAAGTTCAGATTATATGCTTCGTTAAAATTTGTGGTCAGTGAGCAGAACATTCTCAAGTGCCTCATGCCTGGACTAATTTTCTTTCATGTCCACACAGACACATGCAGAGTCACGGTGATGAAACACCCAATAGAGATAACAGCCAAATATGGCCAGCCTCACAATAATGTTGGAGAAGCAGTGCAGACTGTGGCCTGGAAACCCACAAGGTAGACCTGTGGGTGGTGACAAATTGGGCCTCTGGTCGTGCTGTTAGCATTTTGCAATTAACCACAATATCATACTTCACTCGTAGACGGGCAGTCTTTCTGACCTAAGGGTGGATAATCAGTAGCTTCTACGGCTACAGCAGGATTAGACATGAGCCTACATAATTATCAGAAAATATATGTCTCTAAATGCCTGCCTCAGAAACAAACAAGTGTCATCGTTTATATATGTATTGGATCTTATGTCAACTTTTTATTTACTTTTAATAGATATTTTAGATCTGTCCATTCCCCAGGGAAGAGTGCAAAATTTTACTTATGTCATTCTTGGATCTGCTCATGATTTGAAAAAAAAAAAAAAAAATACTGGTGCTATTTTGTTACTGTTATTAAAAAAAAAACCGGGGGTTATTGCAGAGCACATGTAACCCAGTGAAATGAGATTCTTGACTGAAAAACCTTCCAGAGTGTTGTAAAGATGAATGTGGGAAGCAGAGTAAAGGGAATCTCTGTATGTATAATTTGATGGCTTCTGGAAGAATGAAACCTCAAATACTATGCTCATATCAATTTTAAAAGTTGCTTTGGAGATCAAAATCTTCAAAACTATCATTACATATGAGAATTTAAGGAATAGAGTTTAGAAAAAGAAGAGATGAATCTACAGTTTAGAAATAGACTGTAACACAGAGGCTCTTCTAGAAGTGAAAAAATCACAGCATCGTAGGTGCAACAGTACTGGATTCCGATGATGTTTGACATTCAGCTCTTGCCACATTCTGTATGTAGAACAAGGCAAACCCAGGGCCTACACATGAACATGGAGGTAGATGGAATTTGGCATTCTGATATTGATATTAATTTATTTGGACATTTATTTTAGGGGATGAAAGGATTCTATTACACATAACCTATTATCACTCCGTGAAGACTTGCCTGTTGAAAACAAGTCCCCGTGATTGTGTTTTCTTTCTGTATCACATTCTAGTGAAGTGGTTGTTTAATAATCTGTACCAAACAAATGAAATAAAATAAACACATTTATTAAAATATGTTGTATTCTAAAAGCTAGGCTCATTTCCAGCATGTGGTCTATGGCTGAAGCTCTGAGTTCTTAAAATCATTGAGTTGAGAAATTTTTCTCTGTGAAAGTGCTTTAACTCTATGAGGACACAGTAGGATTCTCCAAGGAAAGAAACTTGCTAGGGAACTCTCATACCTTTACATCGATACAATCTCCCTTTTAAAAATGGTTTTAATTGTGGCAAGATATACTTAACATAAAATTGACCATCTTAACCATGTTTAAGTGTATTGTGTCAAAGGAATTAAACACATTCATATTATTGTGCAACCATCACCAACATCCACCTCCAGAACTTTTCATCTTGCAAAACTGTAACTCTTCACCCATTAAACAACAACTCCACTTCTCCCTTCTCCCAGGCCCTGGCAGCCACCATTTCTGCTTTCTGTATCTGTGAATTTGACTACTCTAGGTACTTCATATAAATAGAATCATACAATATTTGTCCTTTTTTGACTGGCTTATTTTACTTAGCATAATGTCTTCAAGGTTCATTCCTGTCATAGCATGAGTCTACAATCTCCGGTTTCAGTGGGTAAACAAAATGGTAGCCCTAGTCACTTTATCTTTTTATATCCATATAATATTTTATATCAACTTACTTCAAAGGGACTTTATAAAGTTTGCCTGAGTTGTGGTTTGAGTTCCCTTTAAGAGAAACCCATAATAAGAAAGCAGTGGTAATGAAGGCGATGGCAGCGGTGGTGGTAGGTTGACTACATAATAAACAGGAGGAGGGATGAAGAGAAGAGGCAGTTTTGACTCTACATTAAAGACCACCTTCTCTACTCCCAGAGATTCTGGATCCACAGATCTGGGTGAGGTTCAAGAATTAATATTAAAAAAAAACACAAAGAATGTGGAGAATTAAAATTCTTCTCTGTATTGCACTGTACTGGCTCTATTTGTGACTTCCGCTCACCATCAGCTGCTACACAGATAAATCAAATCCATCCTCTTTGTCACTTTCAAAATTTGAATGTGTCTCCTTTGCTTGAGGTAAAACATCTCAGTTTTGCTTAAGTAACAGACTTCATTGTATGTAGTTTTTAGTCCTTTAACATACAGTTTTCTTTCTTGTAGATATCCATTAAGTGTCAACATCTATTCAAAACGAGGCATCCAAAACTGTTCCTTGTTCAGCATCATTATCCAAAAGTCTGCCTATGATAGGCAGAATTCTAAGATGGCATGTGGAATTAAGTTTGCTCATCAGTTGACAGTAAGAAAGGAAGATTATCCTGGTTAGCCTAACCTAATCACATGGGCCTCTTAAAACCAGAGAGTTTTCTCCTGCTGGTTGCAGAAGTCAAAGAGATTCAAATCGAGAGAGGGATCCACTGAAAGGACTTTTTTCTATTGCTGAACTGGAGGGAGCCACATGGCAAGGACCTGAGAGTGACCTCTCTGAGCTGGGAGTAGTTCCCTGCTGAGAGCCAGCAAGAAAACAAGACCTCAGTCCTACAACCACAAGTCCTACAACTGCCAACAACCAATGGTGCTTGGAAACAGATTTCTCCCTAGCTGAGGCTCCAAGAAAGGATGCCAATATCTTGATTTTAGCCTTATGAGACCCTCAATGGAAGACCCAGTTAAAACATGCCAGGCTCCTGAGTCACAGAAACTGTTGTTTTAAGTCACTAAATATGTGGTAATTTGTTATACAAATATAGATAATGAATATACTGCCCCTTCTATTTTACATTTCAACAATACTTATCTATGTGCACTTTCTGAACTTAGTTGCTCTCTTGGTCTTGCACAGATAGCTTTGTTCATGACATTTCCTTGCCTGGAGTATTCCCTCTTATCTGATCAGATGTCAGATGGACAAACTCTCCACTCTTCATGTTCAAGATGCATCTCAGGCATTACTGCACCAGAAAATGCCATTGCCTTCCCTGGGCAGAATTCCTGTGTTTATTAGTCCCTTCTGCCTATAGGAATTAGAGAGCCCTGAAAAACTACAGGCAGGAGAATTTTCAGTTAGCAACTTTATGATTTTATGGAAAAACTAAGATGACGAGGACTGAAATTGGGAATTAATGTATGAAAGTCCTCATAGATATTTTTGTATTCCTTTAAATAATACAAGCAGTTTACCATGTAACGATAGGAACAATGACGCTCTATATATCACATTGGCAACAATTGGCGGTCTGCTTTTTGCATTTACCACTTTTTGCAAAATAGATACTTTTAAGGATTTCCTTCCTCTGAAGTTTCAGTGAGATGCTTGTGAATGCCTCCTGTTCTGTTCCAGAGGCATGTGACTGTGTCACTGGAGTTACTGGCATGAGGAACAGGAGCCAACCTCAGTATCTCAGAGTACCAAGAGGCTATAATAACTTTCCTGGTAGCTTCATACCAAACCTCAGACGCTCCTATACTCCATCCTCCACATCATTCAAGCTCTCCCTTTCCTCTGGCTCTGGTACTAGAAAGCAGGATGCAAATACCACGAATTTCATCTACTTGATCTTCAGAACTGCAGAAACTCTATCTCTGCACTCCCCTTCACTTCCTTTTTCTATCCTAATGCTTAATTCCATTTTCTAATTAAAGTATATTCTGCATGCGCAAGGTCTACGTCCCCTAATCTTTGATAATTCCCAGATGCACAAGTACATCATGGCAAGACGCAAGCCCCTATCATAAGACAGAGCCCATCAGGCTACAAAGAAGAATAATATGCAATTCTGTCTGTTTTCAAGAAGTTCATCTACAGATACAAGCAATCCAATTCAGCAGATAAAGTGCTATCCAGAAATGTAGGCAACAAATTTAAGTTGATATAGATGGTATCAATGAGATTCAGTATTTATTAACAGGTATCCAATATGTAAGGCATGGAAATTGGAATTTAGGTACAGAAATATTCCAAAACGGAAGCAGACATCAGGGAAGACTGTTAAGAGGTGGCAAAGTAGAAAGCAGGGTACTTGGAAGGAGGTTCAGATACAGGATTTTAGACTCTGGTAAGAAACTAACAAGAGCAAAGCCAAGTCTCAGTTCTTTAGGGATTGGAGTACTGATAAACAAAAGACAAGAACTCCCCCATGGAAAAGCCAAATCTGTGACCCAATTACCAGAAGGAGGCCACAAACCAGGGGCTTCTTGAATACAGTTTTTAAAACTGGAGCAAGCCAGAAACCTGGTGTCATTCTAGAAATCTACTTGAACAAGTATGCAAACATATACGTGCAAAGCTGTTCATTGCAGTGTTGTTGGTAATAGCAAAAAACTTAGAAACAATTGAATGGTCACCAGTGGAGTCCTGGTTACATAAATGATGGGATATCCAGCCAGGTAAATACTTTGCATCCCTTAGAATCAATGAAGAAGCTAGCTCATATGAACTGATATAGAAAGATTTCCAAAATGTACTATTAAGTGAAAAAAATTGAGAGACAGGATAATATGAACACTCTGATATCACCAATGCAAAAAGGAAAGGATACACAGTAGCTGGATAAGATACACTTACGTAAACACGTACACCCATGCACACACACACACACAAACCCCTGCATATATGTATTATCAGTGTTTATTCCAGAAAACAAAAACCATTCTAAGTATTTCAAACAGAGAGAATTTAATACAAGGATTGGTTAAAAATTGTTGCTTATCCAAAGGGGGAAGGGAAGGGAAGTCTATCCAAAGGTGAACAATGTTAGGAAACCAATAACATCGAGTGGAGCAAAAGGGAACATTATTTAAGCAAGAATCCACAATTGCTGTGGTGCTGAAGCTGCTGGAGGAATGTCTAGGATCAATCCTAAATACTCCACATTCCAACCATGACATCTCCTTTATGTGTTTTCTTTTGGGCCCTCATTAGACTGAGGGAAGGTCTTAAATGGCAGTCTACTGGTTATATTATTAGTCATTTTATAGAATTAATCAATTGTGCCAAGGGCAGGGATCTTATATTAATCCTTTTGGCTTTTTGTTTGTTATCAGATACACTCCTCCTGTTTTGTAAATGTGGAATGACTCAAGGCTTTGCTTAACTCGTTAGGGCAGAGCTGGTGGGAAGAACGGAGAGGAAGCCTGATGTATTATTAAAGACAACTAAAGCCAAGATATTTACAACAATAATCTACAAATGATTTTATTTTAGCCTCTCTGAAAAGAGCTTGTTTAAAACTGAGTGAGAAAATGTTGAGTTTTTTTTTCGATTAACTCTCCAAACAAAAATGTGTAGTATATTTTTAAAAGAGACAAGTGTGTTACTTCTTTATGAGTCAGTTGAACCAATTTCATCATGAAGGTCTCTGTGTGTGATGTTTCTTGGGTACCTGTTGAAATCCTCCCAGCCTCACCTGTCTCTTATTCCAGCTCCTCGTGCGGCAACCAATTCTGTGTGGGCTCGTTTCCTGCAATCACAATCAGACGGTGCCTGGCATCTTTGCACATGGCCGTCTCCGGTGCTCCAGCCTGGGCTTCTCTGTGGACACTGAGGGCTGCCACAATCTGCAACGGCAGGGCCAAACCCTTGATGAGATAAATGCTTTTTCCACTTTCTCCCTGGTTGGGCAGCCCTGAGTTTCACAAGGCAGTCCAGCAGTCCAGTGAGAGGGAGTAAGCAAACAGGAGTGCATCTTTGTATTAGCTCTCCCCCGTCATTCCTCCTTCCTGAATCACACTCCTCAGTAAAGTACTTCAAGTTAAGTACAGTATTTGTTTCAGGCTCTCCTTTAAGGGGAACCCAGGCTATGACAGTCTCCAATATACAATACTGTGGCTCTGATCATGGTCCAATTTGGTGATGGCTGGGAGAAAAATGCACTGAAAATATGATCACCGTATGTTACATAGCCAAGATCTGAGCCTGATGATTTTGTTATAATTTTCATGGAACATAGTAAAATGGAAAAAATCCACAGGCAGGAGGAACCACTGGAACCAGAGACTCAAATGCTATCAGGACTTTCTCTACATCTCTCATTTGCTTTGTTTCTCTCTCTGTCTTTCTGTTTCCCTGTCTCTACAGTTTCATCTGCTTCTCTGGTTCACACGGTAAGAAAGTACCAAGGTTGGGCAGAGGGGACTCTTCCCCCTTTTCCCCCTATTTCCAAGTGCAGGCACTTGTATCAAGGCCCACCCTCTGCTTTATCTGCAGCCCTACACCTCAACCTCTCCCCAGGGAAGGAGTGATCTGGCTGATTTGTGAGTTTGGAGAAAGAGATGGAATATATGTAACTGAGATGCATCCTTCCTTCTCTCTGTTTGGGAAATGAGTATTTGTTTTTGTTTTGTTTTGTTTTGTTTGTTTGTTTGAGACAGGGTTTCGCTCTTGTTGCCCAGGCTGGAGTGCAATGGTGTGATCTTGGCTCACTGCACCCTCCACCTCTCGGGTTCAAGCGATTCTCCTTGCCTGAGCCTCCTGAGTAGCTGGGATTAGAGGCACCCACCACCATGCCTGGCTAATTTTTGTATTTTTAGTAGAGACGGGGTTTCACCATGTTAGCCAGGCTGGTCTCGAACTCCTGACCTCAGGTGATCCATCCTTGGCCTCCCAAAGTGTTGGGATTACAGATGTGAACCACCGCACCCAGCCCATGCAGTGAGTTTTAAAGAGTCAGGTCCCTACTGGGAGAGCCAGCACGAGTGCAGCTGTGCCTATGACTGGGTGAGTAATTCTCTTTAACTCAGGGGTGGAACATAAGTAGGTTCACATATCATATTCTCTGCTACCGTCTCCAGGCTTGTTGGCATTTATTAAGTATGGCATCTTGATCTCCAATGGTCTGAGTCCTGCATCTATCTCTCAGTTGGTTCTGAGCTTGGATATATATTAATATGTGTTATTCTAATATATATTAATGTGAAATGTATTAGTATACATCAATAAATATAGCAAGGGTTTTATATATTGATCCTCCTAAGACCTTCCAGTCACCAACATCCTCCATCTTTATGTCTTACAATTTTTACACAAGAAGAGAGATGATTTATTTTCACTTCTACTTTTTCCTGGGTAGGGACTCTAGTTAGTGCAGAATAAACCCTGACTGGGAGGCAAGAAAATAGTATTGGCTAAGTTTGGATCAGGTGCCCACTGATGAACCAAACATCTATGATCAGAAGGGTAAGTCAATTTTTAACACAGCATCTCTGCCCGACTACAGCTGTGCTGCCACCATGAACACAAGCCATGTACAGCCTATTAAGCTGGCCAATGATACCAAGGTTCTGGGCAGGACTCACTAGCAGGGACAGTGCACACAGGTGCATGTGGAATTCATGGACTTCCTGAGCTACTCCATAATCAAGAACATGAAAGGCCAGGTGGGAGGGAGATGTGCTCACCCTATTGGGGTCAGGGCTAGAGGCTTGCAGGCTACATGGAACCTGCTGCTTGGTCTTGGATAGGTCAACCACTTGGCCCACATGGAATATCTCTTTCTCTTAAATAAAGTGTTTATATTGTATGCAGAGAAAATTGGAACATGGGTGATCCAACTGCATCTGGGTAGATGGCATGGGAGGATAGACAGTTCTTAGAAGCAGACAAGCTTTGAGGCCCCAGATTTAAAGATGTCCACTTCTTCCCCCAGCAATTATTCTGAAATTTCACCTCTGCCCTCAGTTTCTCTATCATATCTTCACGTTGCCTTACTTTGCCTCAGAAAAGGAACTCAAAGGCCAGGCACAGTGGCTCATGCCTGTAATCCCAGCACTTTGGGAGGCTGAGGTGGGCACATCACTTGAGGCTGGGAGTTCAAGACCAGCCTGGCCAACATGGTGGCACCCCCAACTCTGCTAAAAATTAGCTGGGCATGGTAACACGTGCCTGTAATCTCAGCTACTCAGGATGCTGAGGAGGAGAATCACTTCAACTCGGGAGGTGGAGGTTGCAGTGAGCTGAAATTGCACCACTGCACTCCAGCCTGGGCAACAGAGCGAGTGACACTTGTCTCAAACAAACAAACAAACAAATGAACAAACAAACACACAGAAAAGGAACTCAAAGTCTTAACAGAGAAAATGGAAGCTTATGTGAATTGCACAAATTTCCTCCACTCCCACACAGCCAATATTTGCCTTCACATGTCCCTTACCTTCCTCCCTCCTGTCTCCATGGAAAAGATATTCTTCTTCCTGGTGTGGCATCTATGAGGTATTATAGTTGCTATAGACTGAATGTTTAAGTCCCCTCCAACACTGTACCCCAAATTCATGTGCTGAAACGTAATCCCTAATGCGAGGGTATTTGAAGGTGGGGCCTTTGGGAGGTTATTAGGTCATGAGGGTGAAGCCCTCACGAAATGGTTTGGTGTCCTTATTAAAGAGATCTAGCAACTTCTCTCACCCCTTCCACCATGTGAGGACATAGTGGAAAGTGGCCATACATAAACCAGAGAGCAGGCTCTTTTTTTTTTTTTTTTTTTTTAGATGAAGTCTTGCTCCGTCACCCAGGCTGGAGTGCAGTGGCGTGATCTTGGCTCACTGCAACCTCCGCCTCCCGGGTTCACGCCATTCTCCTGCCTCAGCCTTCTGAGTAGCTGGGACTACAGGCACCCGCCACCACGCCCAGCTAATTTTTTTTTTGTATTTTTAGTAGAGACGGGGTTTCACCGTGTTAGCTCTCCTGACTTCATGATCCGCCCGCCTCGGCCTCCCAAAGTGCTGGGATTACAGGCGTGAACCACTGCGCCCGGCTGTGACATAATCTTTCTGTGTCTTCCACCCCTCATGTGTCACACTCTGCATAGAATCGTGGCAACAACTCAGAGGGCTGGCTGGAGGATTCAGTGAAAGAGCGGACACAAAGCACCTGGCCCAGGGCCTGGTGTGGCATGGCAGCAGCAACTCTCACTATGCTATGATCCCCAACCAATTCTCCATCACTAAACCCAAAAGATACTTTTCACTTCTAATTTCCTTGACCTCTGTATAGTGGCTGGCATTGTTGTCTTCTCTCCCTGGCATTCTCACTGCCCTTGGTTCCCATTTTATTTCTCATGATTTTCCTTCTACTCCTTCAACCACAGGTTCTCAATATCCATCTTGGAGTTCTCTTTCTTTACTTGCCATTTAAACATCAAGGCTCTGTTCTCTACTCTCATCTCTCCTCATTCTACATACTCTGCATAATCTCACTTACACCTACATCCTTGATAACCCCTTAGGATGGGTTTAGATACATCTGTGTTTCTAGACTTCACCTCTCCCCTGAGTTCAGAGACAGTTAATGCATAGCCAGATGCACCCAGTGCTTAAATAGGTTCAGAGTGCTTTTATAAATCGAATAAAGGCAGGTATCTAATGGATTCATGTTTCAGACATGTAATTATAAGATGTCACCATCTGTACATTCTATAGGCACCATAGACATTTAATGAGCAAAGCTGAACTTGTCATATTCCTCATCGCATAAACAAGTTTTCTGTCCTTCCCTCTGTATCCGCCTACTCTGCTGCCATAACCAGAAACTTCTTTCTCCCCCTTTCTCCCATTAAAACACCATTTGCCTTTCACAAGTCTTGTCAGTCAACTTCCTGAATTTCTTTTGGATTCATCTCTTTCTCTCTATTCTTGCACATTATCCCTACCTAAATATTCGCGCTTCTCTTAGTGTGCCCCCTCTTTTGCTCAAGCTCCTCTGTATATTAGAATGCCTTTTCTCCTTTGCCCATTCCTCTTCGAGGTTTAACTTAGGGCTTGTTTACTCTGGGAAACCTCCTCTCCCTTCTCCAAAATAAAATTAGGAGCCCCTTAATTTTATTTTTGTAGCCAACGCTTGTGATGCGCTGTGCCACAGCTTCTTGGCCCTCCTGGGAAGGGGCTCATGTGCTTTGTCCACTCCCCACTTCAAATCCTCTCTGAAGCTTCCCTCTGCTTTGCTGCCTCTGGGCTTTCTCTGAATCCATACCAAGCTGCTCAGCTTGGTTACAGAAGCAACATGCAAGTGTGGAGGACGCTAATACACCCTACAGGCAACGGCCAATTAGTAGGGGGCTGGAATCAGTGGATCCTCCCGTGAGATGATTCTGAGGTTCGTTCTACCCAGTTCTTCAGAGGGACTCCAGTGGGATTGTGCCCCTGATGCCCACAGCTGCTGATTGACATCCTTTATCAACTTTTTTTTAATCCCCTCTCTCACTCTCCACACTTTCACCTCTGCTTCTTGGAATGATCAACTAAGTAAACACTCACACATCATATTTTTCTTAGACTCCAATTTAGGTGTGCCCTAAACTAAGATATACTCCAATGTTTATACCATGGGCATAGCATTTATTATATTGAATTATCATTGCTACTTTACTTTATTCATCTTTGAATATTTAATGCCCAGTGCTTTGATATAGGGCCTGGATTAACACAGATATTATGTAAAATATGTAAAAGCAGGTAGAAAGAGAGAGAGAGGAAAAGACTTCGTTTTTTTTTTCAGACGGGGTCTCACTCTGTCACCCAGGCTGGAGTGGTGCAGTGGCACAATCAGAGCTCACTGCAGCCTCAGCCTCCAAGGCTCAAGCAATCCTCCCACCTCAGCCTCCCAAGTAACTGGAACTACAGACATGTGTCACCCCACCTAGCTGATTTATTTTGTATTTTTAGTAGAGATGGGATCTTGCCGTGTTGCCCAGGATGGTCTCAACCTCCTGGGCTCAAGCGATCTGCCCGCCTTGGCCCCCCAAAGTGCTGGGATTACAGGCTTGAGCCACCACACTTGGCCGAGAAAGAGACTTTTGGCCAATATCACTTGTGCTTAGTGCTGGCTGTTCCTACTGCTGTACTTTTCACTTTGTGAAAGTATAAAATGTAAATAATGCAATGCAAATAAAGAATATTATTGGAAAATCGTCTCAAACACAGGCATAGGGTGGGTTTTTGCCTGATCATTCATGATAAGGGGACTATGAGACTGAGCCGCATCCCATTGTTACATCACTTTGTAAATTACATCACATCTTAATTGTATGCACAGTTACAGATTCGCTGTGAACATCTGATTGATAATTTAACACAACAATGGTTCATTGGGAGATGCCATTAGAACAAAATACCTGTGACGGAGACAATGATAAAGATGGAGTCAACAGAGGGACCGCCATTGAACTTTCAACTTCCTCAAGAAGTTTGGAAACAAGATGGGGTATCAGAGATGGGGACTTGGGGGATATTAAAAAAGTGATACATCTTTTACTGGAATTTCACAGATGAGTTCTTTGCAACAACTTTAAACAGGAATATGTCTCATTGGTGAGTAATAACAAAATCTAGCCCATAATTATTTATGAAGTTATCATCCCAGTAGCACCTACACACTTCAGAGATACTTGATGTGTGGCCCAGATTCACCCAGAGCTTTTTTAGACTCAGGGTACATTCATAAATGTAATAAAGGTAAATGTCTAATTGATTCATGGTGGAAAAAAGAGAGAGAGAGAAAGAAAACAGAAACAACGATTCTTTGCCAAGGCACTTGCAAACGTTCGATTGTTCCACACTACCCAAATACCAACCTCAGGAGAAATACTTGTAATGGAGCATAAATAAGTGAGATAAAATTTCTTGGGGCTCGGAAGGAGATTAGTGCCAGGAAATAAAAAAGTAACTTAGCAGAAGTAAAAATTAGTTATAGTGGACTCTTATATCTCCCTTTTGATTTCTTTCTTTCTTCTTCCATTTTAATGATTTTTATTCTGCTGTTTTTCCCCAGAAGTTCTTTTGTTTATATTCAGAAAATCCAGATAGCCAGGAATCCTTGGTGCAAATCATTTCCTTTTAAAGAGATTTGTGCAGTTACTGATATTCCTTTCCTAGTCTATTTCACTAAGGCCGAGACTGTCTATAGAGATGGATTTTCACACAAAATGGATGTTTTACAAACTTAAAACACAGCTATATTTGGATCTATGAACTATAAACAGGAGGAAACCTGCAAGATTCTAAAACCTGTTATTTCCCTCTTATTATCTCTATTTTACAAAGCTCTGTGTATTCCATCTTCAGAAGCTACCTCCATTCTTCCAGTTCAAGAAAATTTACCTTAACATATTGCTAAGGCTTTAGATTTTTCCGACTTTACCCCCAGATATCACCCCAGATATGATGCATACCACTCGGTACGATTTGCATCATTACACAAAAGGGACTCTCCTTGGAAACCTTTTATGCACTTCTAAAACATAATAGCATTAAAAGAAATGTGTTCTTTTTAAGATAATAACCGCTGTTAACTCCCCCACTAGAGCTTGCTGAAGCATTTGACAATTAACCCAGCTTACTACTGGCTTGAAATGATTTGACAATGGTTTAACTCTTTTGGGAAATGCTTTTTCCAATTTTTTTCCTTTTCAGTGCATTTTAACACATTTAAATGTCATCTCTATTCTTCCTCTACACTTATCCCTTAACACATGAATACATTTTTGGTTATATGTGTTTGTGGTTATTAAAAACATATAGAATCATTGTGTTGCGGGGTGAATTATGTGTCCCGAAACTCATATGTTGAAGTGCTAACCTCTGAACCTGAGAATGCTACTGTATTTGGAGACAGAGCCTTGAAAAAGCTGATCAAGTTAAAAAGAGCCTGTTAGGGTGGGCCCGCATCCAACATCATTGGTGTCCTTATAAGAAGAGCATATTTGGACATACAGAGACACACTAAGGATGCATGTGCACACGTGAGGGCACAGGAAGTAGGTGGCCATCTGCCAGCCACAGAGACCAATCCTGCTAGCAACTTAACCCTCAGAACTGTGAGCAAATCAATTTCTGTCATTTAAGGCACCCAGTCTACAGTATTCTATTATGGCGGCCCTGGCAGACAACTACACCTAGGTTCTAGTTAGTAGGCTACTCCCACTAACTATTTCACTTAGGGCAGTCCTTTGCACAAGCATTTCCTTCTGTTCTGAGTTACCAGGATTTCCTATAGTAATTCCACTGCCTGAAATGACATCAAAATCCATACAGAGATGTCCTTTTATTTTTATTTTTTTATTTTTTTTTGAGACAGAGTCTTGCTCTGTCGCCCAGGCTGGAGTGCAGTGGCCGGATCTCAGCTCACTGCAAGCTCCGCCTCCCGGGTTTACACCATTCTCCTGCCTCAGCCTCCCGAGTAGCTGGGACTACAGGCGCCCGCCACCTCGCCCGGCTAGTTTTTTGTATTTTTTTAGTAGAGACGGGGTTTCAACGTGTTAGCCAGGATGGTCTTGATCTCCTGACCTCGTGATCCGCCCGCCTCGGCCTCCCAAAGTGCTGGGATTACAGGCTTGAGCCACCGCACCCGGCTGTCCTTTGATTTTTATAGAAACCCAGTGCTTTCAAAATTGGCCGGGCATGGTGGCTCACACCTGTAATCCCAGCATTTTGGGAGGCCGAGGTGGGCAGATCACTTGAGGTCAGGAGTTGGAGACCAGCCTGGCCAACATGGTGAAAACTCCATCTCCACTTAAAAAAAAAAAAAAAAAGTTAGCCAGGCACAGTGGCATGCACCTGTAATCCCAGCTATTCAGGAGGCTGAGGCAAGAGAATCTCTTGAACTCAGGAGGCAGAGATTGCAGTGAGTTGAGATTGCATGCTGCACTCCAGCCTGGATGACAGATCGAGACTTCATCTAAAAAAAAAAAAAAAAAAAAAAAAAAAAAAAAAAAGAAGCAGCCCAGTGCTTTTAAAATAAAATCAATAAGTTGATTACAAATGTCCCTAAATGATTTGTCCAGGCAGTGCCTCTGAACTCTGTTGCACTATCCACATACACTTAATTGTAAACCCAGATTTTTCTGCCTCCATCACAATATTCAATACTGGCTGTTCCCTTCCTATTCTCTTAGTCAATGTGGTCTTAACTGTCGTCTTGCTGGTTTTTCTGCCTCTAACTTTTGGTAGTTTCTACTAAAAAGAGAGAGTCTTATGAACACTGGAGGGGTAGAACGTGCTATGGCTGATCACCCACTTTTCACCATCCTATTTTTATGAGATGAGATTGAACTATACTGAATAAAGCATGCCTTTGAAAAAGACACCCAGAGGCAGTACAGATGCCCCATATGAGGAACACAAACTCTTTGCCTTGTATACAGTCTGTGTTGCACCAGCTTCCTAACAAGGTTCCATGTTTCTGTCCTTGTACCACTACAATCCACTGAAATCTTAGTAGCCCAAGGATGATTTTAAATTCTAAATCATATCCTCACAGACCCCCCCACGCCCCAGCTTTCCATCTCACTCAGGGTAAACCCTGAGTCCTCATGACAGCCTGTTCGGGTTTCATGCCTGGGCTCCCTGTGGTGTCTCCGACACCCACCACTGACTTGGGCTCTGCTCTCGTCAAACACTCCTGACTCCCACCCTGTGGCCTTTTCTCCTGTTATTCCCGCGGCTTGGAATTCTTTCCCACCAGCTGCCTGTCAGAACCTTGCTCAAATGACATTTTTCCTTTTTTCAGCCTCTCCCAATCCCACCAATAATAAGAATGTTCATGACAATAACAGTAGTAATAGCAATAAAAACATCGTCTTTTTCCACCAGTGTTTAAAGTTTTGGCCAAGGGTCTCTCCACTCAGTTCTCTGGGAAGAGGCACCATTTAAAGAGTGTAAGTGCCAAAGATGAGGACGTAGATGTTCTCTACTATCTCACAGCTACCCCCTGGGAACTCACATGCTAAACAGTAATGTCAAGGATACTGATCAATACTGTGGTACTCATTTGCAAAGCTAGCTTTAATTAGATTTTTAAAAACTTATATTTGCAAGATTAATATAAAGTAGTGAGTGAATTAATACAATTGTATTGCTTGATGTCCATTTCTTTTTTTCCTGCATCTAGGTCAAAAATTTAGTTCCTAGCTTTCTGGTTTCTTCCTAAAAAATGGTCATTTGTATTCCAGAATCAACCTCTCCTTACCAGCCAAGTCCTCAGGGGACATCTGAAATAATCCTAAAGGAGGGTGCTGTCAGCTGCCGCTGCACCTGCTAAAGGTCTTGAGATCCGCAAAGGCTCACCTGAATGCTTGCATAGTCGCCTCTGAGGAACATGTGTCTTGCCTCATTTGCACTTCTTTGGACATTTAATTGCAAGTATGCATCACACTCCACTGCAAGTATTTCTTTAGCTGTCTGCCTGACTTCATATCCTCTGAGCTCTTTAAGGACAGGGTCTTTAGTAATCATGCTGAAAAATCCAAACAGTTCACAAGTGGAAAGTTACTCATGTCCCCAGTTCTTCACTTCTACTCCCAGAGAGATCCCCTGTTAAATCTCTGAAATACCTTCCTGAATTTCCCTATGTATAAACAGCATGTATCTATACATAGCAGGTGTGATTATTTTCAGGACATCACATTCAGGAGTGGAAAATGTAACTTTTTAAAAATAACATTTTAATCCCTATTTTGAGCACCAGTTCTGTCAAGAAGCAGAACATGTTATGTTTGTCAATTCAGAGGAAACTCAGGCATTTCAGGAGTTCTCAGTCGCTGGAGGAGCTTCCTCTCTGTTCTTCCGCCCTGGATTATTGTCATTGTTGCTGTTGTTCTAGATTCTCGGGGTGGGGCATTTTGGAGGTGGCCAGCCATTGGTCAGATCGAAACACACTAGCATCTATTGTGGTGCCCACTGCCCACATCTGGCTCTGGGCTACTACCGTCCATCTACCCTCGTGGCATTGGGTACAGACCAGGTGGCTGAAGCTGCATCTGCTAATGGGGTTGCCTAATGCCGACCCAGAGCTCCCAGCTGGCTGTGGATTCTTTTCATGAAACCGGAGTCTGCTTCCTGGACCCCAGCCAGTGAAGGTGCCCCAGGTCCATTGGCCTGGCACACTTTCTACCTGTCTCTCCCTATGCTCTTGTGTCATGACAGCAAAGAGAATGTCCTTGTTCTCTTGCTCCCCCACTCTCTCTGTGGCCAGCCCAAGGTGGGTGGGGCTCTGGTCCTCTGAGTGATGGACCACTCAAAAGTCTATTTTGAAATTAAAAAGCTGAGAATTAATTATTTTATTCTCTGTTCAGTTGTGGCCCTGCTTCCCTGAGGCCTAGAAGGCCCTCATTGCTTCCTGCAGTGGGT
This sequence comes from Colobus angolensis palliatus, assembly GCF_000951035.1. Classification (NCBI taxonomy): domain Eukaryota; kingdom Metazoa; phylum Chordata; class Mammalia; order Primates; family Cercopithecidae; genus Colobus; species Colobus angolensis. The sequence continues at coordinate 171,498 of NW_012115311.1, read as the reverse complement.
GTTGGGGCACAGAGGTAATAGCAATGATGGTGATGGTGGTGAGGAGGAGGACTCAGCAAACAAAGGATTCTCCCACCACATTTATAGATTTTTTTTTTTGGGGGCCCAAAAGTGTAATCCTTCTGTACCTACTATTCTATAGCTTGCTTTTTTCACTTAATAAAGTATCTGGGATATCTTTACAAATCAGTACTTATATGTCTAGCTCATTCCTTTTCACATTTGCATAATATATCTTTGTCTTGATATACTATTTTTATCAACCAGTCCACTGTTGATGGAAATTTAAGTAGTTTCAGGTTTGGCTTTCCAAACAAAGCAACAATGTGCATCCTTATAAACACATATTGGCTTATTTATAATGGGATATCCATAGTACGGTTTGCTAGAAATGGAATTGCCACATCACACAGTATATCCACTTTACATTTTGGTTCATACTGGCACACCATTTCTAAAAATGTGTACCAGTTTACATACCCAGCAAAAGGATATAAGAACATCAATTTCCCACAGTATTTACCAACACTAGACATTTGTCAAGCTAGAAATTGTTCTTGGTTCTTTTAGGGTTCTTATTTTTTATTATTTTATTTTTGAAACAGGGTCTTGCTCTGTCACCCAGGCTGGAGTGCAGTGATGCAGTCTCAGTTCACTGAAGCCTCAAACTCCTGGGCTCAAAGCCATCTTCTTACCTCAACCTCCCAAGTAGCTGGGACTACAGGCGTGTGCGACCACGCCTGGCCTGGGGGCTTTTTTCATGTAAATTGATCACTCATTTTCTCAGACCAGTTTTTTTCTACTAAACATTTGTGTTTCTTATTGATTTACAAAAGGTCTTTATATGGGAGGGAAATTCTACTTTTGACTACTTTTCTTAATTCGCTTTATTTTTAACTTAATGAATGCCTTTTTCCTGTGGAAAAGTTTAAATAATGGAGTAAAATATGTGAAATCTATTCTTTTCTGCCTTTGCTAAGACACCCAGGAACAACTTACCTCATTTAAATAATAAATGAATATTAATGTATATTTTATTATCATGCTCTTTTGTTTTTCTATTTCACAACTCACTGAAATTTATTCAGGTGCAAAGTATAAGGTGGGGGATATAATGTTATATTTTTCCAAATATTTCAATACCTTTTATTGAATATTCTTTCTATGGAGTGCTTTTAAAGCAAAAGAATTACATTTAGCTTTATGATATAATTTTAACAAATTGGGGATTATCCGGGACAGGGGCTTTTCTACCTTCTTTTTCCCCGGTCACTTCTTCCTTAAAATAGGCCAGTGAGGCATATTTTTACCTTTAGGTGGATCTAGCGAAGAGAGGAGACCAAAGCAAATGACCCCAGTTGGCTCTTCTTCCTCCCAAAAGACAGGCGCTCCTGCGGAGGGATCCCGAAGAACGCTACACAGAGAGATTGAGCTTGTTAAAGGCACAGGATTTCCGCTAGTAGTGTTGGACTCCTTGCTGAAAGTAAGTCTAGGTGCTAGCGGTGACTCAGCAGGCTGTTATCTTGCAAGGTGACTTGCCCACGACCCTGAGCAAATGATAGCAACCATGCCCGCTCTGAAAATGCAGAAAATGAAGATTAGAGTCCTGAGCCTAATGCGTATTCCTTCCTCTTTTGCTGACATTCTCTCTCTTTTTAATTAGTTCTTTGTTTTTGTTTTACAGACAAGGCCTTGCTATGTTGTCCAGGCTGGAGTGCAGTGGCAATTCACAGATGTAATCATGATGCCCTACAGTCTTGAACTCCTGGGCTCAAGGGATCCTCCTGCCTCAGCCTGTGTGAAGGTCCTAAGGTAGGGCGCGCTTGGCACGGTAAAGGTCCAGCGTGAAGTGAACGCTGGATGAGTGAAGGGAAGTAGAGGGTAAAAGGCCAGAGAAGTGAGTGGGGTGGGACCTCCAGGGCCTACTTGCAAATTAGTATGGAGCCATCATACCTCATTTTCACTGGCTTTTTTCTTCATAGTGCAAATGACTAAATAAAAGTTAATCCAAATAGCACCAAAATAACGCATTTAAGCAACTTATGCAGTCAATCAAATTGGCAGTTAATGTTTTCCAATACAGAATAGGTTATATGTTTGCAGCAAAATAATTCAATGTTATATGGTGATAAAACATATATATACATTATGTAACATATAACAGTTATATTATAAACTTAGTAAGTTAAAGTCACATTAATATGTTTGTTATATTATAAACATAATTCAAATGAATTTATATAAATAGAATTCAATACAATAGAATTCCAATTAATAATTTTGTCATATGATAAATTCAGTAAATTAAACCTACTTAAATGAAAACTGCTTTTCAAATTCTAAACATGCTATTGGGATGGAGGACAGAAATGGACAAAATAGAAATATGCATGTTATATATGGCTTTTTCCTAACTTCTTTCTCACAGAACAAACAAACAAACAAGCAAATTAAACCAGAAACAAGGAAACAAGAAACAATGCCTACTGATATGCTGTCACTTCCCCGGGAATTTTTATTTGCCTATTATTCGAAGAGGCACTATTGTCTCAGACCAGCTCTCAGAACCAGGACTCAGAGTTGGGCTTATACAAATGCCACTGGATCTTTGATTTTAACTCACTGGGTAGCTTAAATGCAAGACTTCACTTCCAGTCCTGGATTTCCTTTTCAGAAAAACAGAATAACAAAATTGAATGAACTCTCTGGGATAAAGTGCTTAAATATTGATAATACAAGGATTTTTTGGTGACAGATCAGAGAAAAATAAGAAAAATGATACTTTATGTCAAACTGCAAATCTTTCTGATAATTAATGCTAATGTAGTTTATCCAGTAAATATTTATCATGTGATAAGTTAGGTAGGAAAGCTTGCAAAGAGCCTACGACGCTATGTTTCGACAGGTAGGGAAATAATAAAGTCTCAGAGAAGCTTATCAGGGACAGATTCAGGAGGAAGCAAATGTCCAATGGCTTTAAATATCGCAAAGAAATTAGGTGTATCCAGTGCAGTTGGCATTTAGGAGTTCATTGGCAACTTTACTGACAATGGTTTCTATTGTGTGTGGTGTTTTAGAACATATCAAGCAGTCTCAGATGCATTTTATCTTTATATTAAGTTATGTCTGCTGAATTACGAGAGTTGTTTCTACGCTCCCTATTGGACCCTAACTAACACACAGGGCCTATCAGCTAGATCATGGCTGAAATTTAAATTTGTTGGGTAGATGGAGTTAGGTGGTACTTACTGTCCCTGCCCACCCCTACCTACATCACTGATATGTATGACAGCCAGGAGCCTCCTGGAGGAGAAAAATTTTACTTCCTCCGGGTTTGTAGACACAGATAAGCACATATGGAGAACTGACGTGTGGGTGCGTTTTAAGGGTAGGAGTTGTGATGAGACGTGATAAATTACTAGAAGAATATGGACCCTCTGACAGACAGACCTCCATAAAAGGAGTCAAATACAATGATAAAGAGTTAAAAAATAGCCTGTGGCCACAATGTGGCAACCCCAGTATGAACCAGTTGCAACCAAGACAGATAGTTTGTGCGCTCAGGGGGAAAAAGTTCTGCGTGAACTGAAAGAACCTTAATAAGCTCTGGAACGCCTCTCCAACTAGATAATCTTGCTGTGGGATTCCTCTAACAGACCATGACTCAGATGGAACAGAGCCACTCACTTGTGTATGCCAATTTGTCACGATGCCCTGAGCTTCAAGAAGATCTGCACCTTGAAAGAGCAAGAGTATTGCCAGCAGCACGGCCTCAGCTCAGTAGAGATGTGTGACCACCCTGGACACAAAACCTGGCAACAAGCAAAGGCCACAACAATTTGTACTAATTGTGACTTCACAGGAGTCCATTCTAGGGACCCCCAAAACTTTGAGAGAGCCGGGTAATACTTTGGCTGAAGTTTCTGACAGGTTGGATGAGGCCTCAGTGTAATTAACGTTACAAAGAGAAAACAATGTAATTGACTCTTGCTCAAACTTATAAGGAGGGAAAGATTTTCTGAGATTTGCAGCAATAGAATTCTCAAGTTTTGTTTCATGTTTCTGTGATGTCATATTTAAATTTTTCATTTAGGTGTAAAATTTAGTGTATAAATTGTACATAATCGTTTCTAATCACTTTTTCATATTAGTTATTACAGATCTTTCCTTATTTTGGATTTTTAAGTTTGATTTCTCCCTTTTGGCCCGGTTATGCTTGGGATGAAACAGTTTTGTTAACACATAAAACCAGCTCTTGATCCAGTTTGACAATAAAACTGTTAAATTTCCAATATCTATCTGTCTTTTTTATATATAAGTCTAGTTTTTTCCATCTCTCCTTTATTTTTGATGTTTTTCCAAATTATTTTGATATAGAGAAGGAAATTAATGTTTATTGAGCTCTCTATTGAGTATAAAGTGTTAATATAAATTAAGATTTGTTTATCTTTTAGTATTATATTCAAACTTTAAATTTTGTTCAGAAACAATTTTCATAGTGTTAACTTTTTGTCTCCTACATTTCATGACAATAATATTTAAGGTACTTCTATGTCTTTGCTGTTTTAGTTATCATATAAATCACGTAAACTTGTTGTCTCCCTCTACAGTTCCAATCTTTTGTAGTTCTTTTTGTAGATGTAGAGTGTGATGAAATATTCTTTTAGGTTCTGTATTTGCAAAAGACCCTTCTGCCTGAAACACAAACAAACAACAACCAAAACAAAACAAGTACTATCCAAAAAACCAGTGAAATGGCATTATGATGAGTTTGTAGTGAGAATCAAGTATTTTTAAAAGTTCTATGATAATTTTATCCTCAGGACTTGCTTATGTTCCCTGTTGAATGAATTTAAAAATCTTATAGTAGGCTGAGCGCGGTGGCTCACGCCTATAATCCCAGCACTTTGGGAGGCCAAGGTGGATGGACCGTGAGGTCAAGAGATCAAGACCCTCCTGGCCAACAGGGTGAAACCCCATCTCTACTGGAAATACACAAATTAGTTGGGCGTGGTGGCGCACGCCTGTTGTCCCAGCTACTGGGGAGGCTGAGGCAGGAGAATTGCTTGAATCCAGGACACAGAGGTTGCAGTGAGCTGAAATTGCCCTCTGCACTCCAGCCTGGCAACAGAGTAAGACTCAGTCTCAAAAAAAAAAAAAAAAAAAAAAACCAAAAAAAAAACCTTATAGTCACTGAATCTCTGAAGGATAGCTCTCTCTCTTCTCTTCATCTGTTTCCATTAAGTATCCCATGTCTTTATAGCTCAAGAATTTGACAAGTAGCTATTCAGAATAGCTACTTCAGAGTAGTCCTCTAGATAGTCAAGAAAGAAGACGAATGATTATCAATGATTTCTTAACTGAAGACGAATGGTTTTCAATGATTTCTATCAGTGTGCTTTCTACTATATTTTTCTTCTCTTTTTCTCTGGCAACACAATTCACAGATAGAATTAGAGAGATCTGTTATTTTAGGTCTATAGGGGTATTTTTAGAAGAAAAATACTTTAAATTTTAAACCACCTCTATTGGATTTAATTGTCTGTTCTGTTGAACTTCTAAAGATACATGCAACTCTCTCAGTGGGCTTAAGATAGAAGAGGCACCTCATATTGTTTATTTCTTCTTCAAAAGCTAATTCAGTAGAACTGAAAATGGCCAGGTGACAGTCTCAACTTTTACGTCAATAGAAGAAGCATTGTTACAGACTTCAGAGGAAGTATCACTGCCTTGAGAGCTATGGCCTTAAACCAGCGGAGACTCAAGTTGCAGGATGAGAAGCAAATATTTGTGAGTTCTTACATGTAGTAGTGAGAGGAGTGACTTCTGCTTCCATACCTCAATGTTATATATGGCTTTTTCCTAACTTCTTTCTCACAAAACAAACAAACAAGCAAATTAAAATAGGAGGTAGCATTCTGGCTGTAGGAGAAACACCACCATATATTGGTCACTTTGGTCACTAGTTCAAAGAATGTATTTCTTATTCAACCACAAAATGTTGTTCAACCATAAAAAAAACAAGCAAATCCTGCCATCTGTGACAACATAGATGAACTAGGAAGAAAATATGATCAGTGAATAAGCCTGACAGAGAAAGACAAATGCTGTATGATATTACTTATATGTGGAATCTAAAAAAGTCAAACTTATAGAAGTAGAGAGTAGAGAGAGGTTGTTGCCAGGGGCTGAGGAGGTGGGAGAAATGGGGAGATGGTCAAAGGACATAAATGTTCAGTTATAAGATGAATAATTTCTGAAGAGCTAATGTATAGTATGGTGACTCTAGTTAATAACATTAAGCCTGGTGTGGCAACACATGCTACTGCTACTCCAACACATGCTTCCTGCTACTCAGGAAACTGAGGCAGGAGAATCACTTGAGCTCAGGAGTTTCAGACCAGGTTGGGCAACATAGTGAGTCTGTCTCAAAAAACAATAATAACGCTAACATCATATTGTTTACTCGAAATTTGCTAAAAGAGTAGATCCTAAGTGTCTTCACCCCCATCCCCACTACACACACAAAATGGTAACTGTGGGCTGGGCGCAGTGGCTCACGCCTGTAATCCCAGCACTTTGCGAGGCTGAGGCGGGTGGATCACTCGCGGTTAGGAGCTCAAGACCAGCCTGGCCGATATGGTGAAACCCTGTCTCTACTAAAAATATGAAAATTAGCTGGGGTTGGTGGCACACATCTGTAGTCCCAGCTACTTGGGAGGCTGAGGCAGGAGGATTGCTTGAGCCCAGAAGGTGGAGGTTGTAATGAGCAGAGATGGCACCATTGCACACCAGCCAGGGCGACAGGAGAGAAATCCTGTCTCAAAAAAAAACCAAAACCAAAACCAAAACCAAAACAAAACCAAAATCAAAATAGTAACTGCACAATGTATATGTACAATACGTGTACATGAGATTATCCCATCGTAAACCTTGAATATATTTAATATTTTATAAATTATTCTGCAATAGAACTGGAAAAAATTTTTTAAATAAATGTTCGCTTATGTCAGAGAAAATGCCCTAACTTATGCTCAGTCCTATTTCTTCTTTGTCTTCACATCAAAACAAGACAAAAATAATAAAGGAAATGACAAAGAAGATGATGCTCTGATTGTTTTTATAATCATGACAGTGATGTTCTTTTCTCCAGTTAGTAGCCTAAAACTTACTTGTTTGCCTATAATGTATTAGATTAGCTAAATAATCCTCAAAATATTCAAAAAGTACAAACTTTAAAATATAAGAAATTCTTAAGCAGCTTCCACTTCATTATGTAATGACAATTAGATAAATTTGGGTACGTAATATTTTGAATCAATATTTGGTTATATTGACAATTATATATGTGTACCATATAAATAGTTACACAGATTCTGTATAGATATATAGATGTGGTTCCATTGATTATATTGATAGATGTTATAATTATCTTCTTCAACTAATCAAACCCTGCAAATAGTTTACTGTGTAACCTTCCAAACCTTTTTATATACATGTATATATGAACGCACACATTTTTGTTGTTGTTTATTTTTAATATGGCATCCTACTGCACATATTATCCTGTAACTTGCTTTTAAAGATATTAGAGACATCTATGGATGGATATAATCATTGCGGTTTTAGGAATTGCATTGATTTGATAGCTCAATTTGGAGAAATTTTATGTATGTATAATATTAAATCTTTCTATTTAGGAATAAGATACATATTTTGAATGTCCTTTAGCAAAGTTTTACAGTTTTCTTCATGTAGGCCTTATATTTCTATTTAACCAAGATATTTTATATTTTTGTTGCTATTATGAATGCATTTTTTAAAAGTACAGCTTGTTACTATTGCTTCTTGTAAAAATAACGTGTGAATAGCATTTTTTAAAAGTACAGTTTGTTGCTATTGCTTCTTGTAAAAATAATCTGTAGCAGTAATAAAAGGCCTTTGTGTTGTCTCCTCAGCTTTAATGTACAAATGTTAAGGATGATATTTGCTGTTGGTTCTGATTAATACTCCTTTTCAACTTGGGAAATTGTCTCCCTTTTCCTAGCTTATGCATAGTTTTTATTGAGAATAAATGTTGAACTTTATTACATGCTTTTTGAGGGTATCTATTGAACTGATTTTTGGACTGTTCCTCTGAAGGAAGTCCAAAATCAGATTCAATCATCATTTTCTGGATCTTCATACCTGGATTAGTGGCACGAAATTACCAGTTGTATAAAATTGTTATGTTTGTTGAAGACGGCCTTTAAAATCATTTCAATAAATCCTAAAATTAGAGTTAGTTATGTATCAATAACACCTGTTGGCAAACTGTACCTATTGAGTTAATTTATTGAATTGACACACAGAAGTCAAACAGAGAATAGAAAACATAGTAAAATTGAGTTAAGACAGATTGTTTCTGTGTTTCTTCCAACAACTGGTAAAGCCACTTATACATTCACACACAAATTAAGAACAGTTTTCTTTTTTCTTTCTCTTTTTTGTTTTTTGAGACTAAGTCTTGCTCTGTCGCCCAGGCTGGGGTGCAGTGGTGCAATCTCGGTTCACTGCAAGCTCTGCCTCCTGGGTCCACGCCATTCTCCTGCCTCAGCCTCCCGAGTAACTGGTACTACAGGCACCCGCCACCACGCTCGGCTAATTTTTTGTATTTTTAGTAGAGACGAGGTTTCACCGTGTTAGCCAGGATGGTCTCGATCTCCTGACCTCGTGATCCGCCCGCCTCGGCCTCCCAAAGTGCTGGGATTACAGGCGTGAGCCACCGCGCCTGGCCAAGAACAGTTTTATTATCTTTACAGAACCTCTGCCAAAGTAACTTATAAATACCTCAATTAAACTTTGAAATTTTACTGGAAAATATCGTATTATGCACTATGGTTGACAAAGATCTATGCACTATGGTTGACAAAACCTTTAAGACTCTAAACTAGATATAAATAGAGTTCACACTCCTAACTGCAACCCCCAGGGGGATGGGATAAAAGGAGGTACGGCACACGTAGAGAACAGAACTGAATGAGGCGGTCTCAAATTCCTCTTCATAGACTAAAGCCATTTCAGCCCTCACCCACAGCATCCATCTGATATGGGTTTCTCTGAGTCTGGGAACCATGTTATTTATTCAAATAATAATCTAAAAAGTGATCACGGGCCGGGCACGGTGGCTCATGCCTGTAGTCCCAGCTACTCAGGAGGCTGAGGCAGGAGAATGGTGTGAACCCGGGAGGCGGAACTTGCAGTGAGCCGAGACCGCGTCACTGCACTCCCGCCTGGGAGACAGAGCGGGACTCCGTCTCAAAAAAAAAAAAAAAAAAAAAGTGAGCCTGTGAGAATGTGGGAAGTTAGATTATTGAGGACCTTGGATACTGTGTTGAAGAGTTTGAACTTGATTCTGTAGGCAATCCTGTGTTCCTGGAGGAACAGGGACTATCATAGAAGTACATATTTATACCTAGAACCCTTCCGCTGTGAAGATGGAATGGGAAACAATGCTATATATTTCCATAGAGAAAATTAAAACTCTATCCTCTAGTCATTCTTTTTCCTTCTCTATCTAGGTTTATTTGTCTTGCTTTCACTTTACCTACTGCTGGTCATCTGCGATCGTGGTGAAGATCATGCTGGAAAGAGCACTGTGAATAAAACAGAAATAACAACAACAACAACAAAACAATGGTGACACGCAACATAGTTACTGTAGGCTATCCTGAGATAAACAGCGTCATCATGTGTGAATTCTGTTTTTTTCATTCCTAGTGCCATATTCTTCTAGATTTGCTGCCCCAGATTACACTTTCTTTCTTTCTTTTTTTTTTTTTTTGAGATTAAGTCTCACTCTCTGGCCCAGGCTGGAGTGCAGTGGCGCCATCTCAGCTCACTGCAACCTCTGCCTCCCAGGTTCACGCCATTCTCCTGCCTCAGCCTCCTGAGTAGCTGGGACTATAGGCACCCGCCACCACACCTGGCTAATTTTTTGTATTTTTTTAAGTAGAGATGGGGTTTCACCATGTTAGCCAGGGTGGTCTCGATCTCCTAACCTCGTGATCCGCCCGCCTCAGCCTTCCAAAGTACTGGGATTACAGGCATGAGCCACCGCGCCCAGCCGATCACACTCATTTTTAAAAATACTTCTTACTGTTTTCCTGTCTTTGCCAACATCTTAGAGCCAATCTACAATCAAAAATGGATCCAAGGTAGTATTCCACTGTGAGAATGTCCATGGCCTGCTCACAGTCCCTCTGGACTCTCTGCCCCAGGCTCCCAGGTCGGTTCTAGTTACAGGCCTCTGTTGTCTGTAAGCCAGCAGGGAAGGTAGAGAGGTAAGCAAAAAGGCTAGTCATAGCGGTCTGTGAGGTTTGACAGCAGGCCTCATAGATGTCCCTGTGGATACTAGAGAAGCCTAGATTGTGGCTAGGGATGTCAGAGTCCCAGAGTAGTGAAGTCTGTCAGTGAACAGATACAAAGGCACAGGTGGATCTGCCGTAATTTCTGCTTGGGCAGAGATAAGACTAAATTTAGATCATCCAGAAACCAAACATCAACAACACTGCTAAAGAAAAACTCTGTGCCAGAAAGGCCTTGGCTTATCAGGTTGGTACAGAAACAGGGGATATCTGGTTGGCCAGCAGAGCAACACAGGGCATTACAAATGCAGACAGCAGTTGCCCAGGAAACAGTCTTAGCTTTAGACAGGACCACAGAAGCTCAAAGTGAGAGAGATGGTGGCTTGAGATCTTAGAGGTCAGGAAAGAGCCATGTGCATCCACATCTAATTGCTTTTCACAATGAGGACTGGAAATAGCAGGAGGGTTTAATGTTCTATGGTCAGGGCTAGGGACTGGAGTCAACGTGGTTAACAGACACAGAGGGAAGAGCTCCGATAATAAACTGTAATATCTGTTGACAATGTATCCTCGGTTTGGGGAAGGATGAAAAGGATTCCCTGAACACTGTGTGGCTAGAGGGACATAACAAAATCATGTGAGGACCTCAAGGCATTGAGCCTCCTTGCTATGGTCTGAATGTTTGTGTTCCTCTGAAATTCATATGCTTACATTTATTCACCAATGTGATGGTATTAGGAGATGGGGCTGTTGGGAGGTGATTAGGTCATGAAGGTGGAGCTCTCATGAATGGGATTAGTGCCCTTATAAACAAGGCCCCAGGGAGCTCTGTTGCTCCTTTGCCGTATGAAGAAGTGGGCTCTCACAAACACTGAATCATCTGGTGCTTTGTTCTTGGACTTCCCATCCTCCACAGCTATGAGAAATAAATTTCTGTTGTTTAGAAGCCACCAAGTTTATGGTATTTTGTTACAGCAGCCCAAATGGACCAAGGCACCCCATGCCATTGGCCCTGAAAGGACCCTCAAGGGTTGAAGGTACTGCTAGGCCCCAGCCTCTTGAAAGCGTAGGCAGGGTTCTTTGTTATGTTGCACTGATCTCCTCCCTTCCAATTGACCATTGTGGTGGCTAATCAAAAACCAGAGGAATGCTGGCCCTTGTTCTCCTTTCTTCCTCTGCTCCCTGGGGGTGTGGTGTGGTGTGGTGGGGATGAACACACACATACTCACATGCACTCAGGATGTGTTATTAAAGCACAATCAGAGTGGCTGGAGCATTCTGCCAAGACAAGCAAAAGCCATAGGTCTAACTAACCAAACCCAGATGGGTTGTTCTTTAACACAGTCTTAGGCTCTTTCTGCTCTTCCTTGAGATTCTCTTTCTCTCATTGGTATTCAGGTTGACAGGCCTGAGGATCCTTTCCTGACCCAAGAAGGACAAAGGTGGGCAGCTCAAAGCAAGCAGTGTAATATAGTATTGAAAAGCATGGACTTCAGGGCTAGGCTGCCTGGGTTAAAATTCCAACTCTGCCATTTACTGAGTGTGTAACCTCTCAGTGCTGCGTTTTCCTCATCTGTAAAATATACAGAAAATAATACCAAGCTCTAGGGTTACTTTGAGGTTTAAATAAAGGAAAATGTGTAAAGTTCTTATAACAGTCTTTGGCTTATGGCCGGTGTTACATAAATGTTAGCTTTTAGACATTGGGACAAAGTACTCATGCCACAATAATTTATTGAGCATCTACTATATTTCAGGCACTAAAGTCCTGGTAATAAAGCAGTGAATAAGATCATGTCCCTACATATATGATGCTTACCTTCTATCAAGAAGGCAGTTAGTAAACCAATGAACAAGTAAAAAAAGAAGATAAGAGACAGTGATAAGTGCTATGAAGAGTATAAAACAGGTTGAAGTGATAGAGAATGACTGGGGGGCTACTGTAGTTGGAGTGCAGGGACAGCCTCTTTGGGGAGATGACACTGAGTGAAAAGGAGCCAGCCATGCAGAGATCAGTGAAGGAGCATCACAGGCAAAGAGAACAGCTGTGCAAAGTCTCCAAGGCTGGAAGATGCTCGATATATTTGGGAACATAAAGGACAATGTGGCTGGAGTATAGAGAATGGAGAGTGGTATGACATAAGATCAAGGAAGTAGGCAGAGGACAGATCGTAAAGGATCTTACGAATTTTAGAATGTCTGCAAGAATTTCAGATATCCTCCGAGTGGTATATGAAGCCATTAGTAAATGTTAAGCAGACAACTGACATGGTCTGATTTATGCTTTGCAAAAATCACTCGGTCTGCCATGGTGAACATGGATTGTACAGGAGGGGCGATAGTGGAAGCAGGAAGACCAGTTAGGAGACTGATGCAATAGTCAGGTAAGAGATCATGGTGACTTGCACTAAGGTGGAAGTAGAAAGAGCTACAGGCGGATAGATACACTTTGGATGTAAAGTGGATGGATTTGATTTTGCTAATGAATGGGATATGGGGGTTGAGGATAAAAGGGAACTCATTCTAGGTCTTTGACTTGAGCTTCTGTGTAAATATTGATATTTTTATTGGCATAGGAAATAGAGAGAGAAGCAGGTTGTAGGGAAAATCTATTTAGAATATATTAAGCTTAAGATAAGTTTAAGTATGCAGGTGGGTATATGAGAATGGAGTGTAAAGGAAGATTCGGGTTTGGAAATATAAATACAGATGTCATTGTGCAGGGCAGGAAAGCCCCAAAATGGAACTTAGTCCATGAAGATTCTTGGCTTTGCCCAGGAAAGAATTCAAGGGCAAGCCAGAGGTGGAAGAAAACAGCTTTATTGAAGCAGCAGTGTTACACCTTGGACATGTTACAGCTCTATGACTGCTCCTGGAGAACAGGGCTACCCCCAGACAGAAAGTAGCAGCTCAGGGAATGTTTGCAGTCATATATATACTAACTTTTAATTGCATGTACGTTAAGGGCTGGTTTATGCAGAAATTTCTAGGGAAGGGGTAGTAACTTTTGGGTCGTTGCCATGGAAAGGGGCAGTAACACTCAGGTGTTACCATGGCAATGGTAAATTGACACAGCACACTGATGGGCATGTCTGACTGAAAACTGCTTTTGCCCTGGTCCAGTTTTGGCTAGTTCTCAATCTGGTCCAGTGTCTGAGCCCTGCCTCTGGAGTCAAGTCCTGCCTCTTACCTCATCATCAGCATCTAGTTGGAAGGGAAAGCCGTGAAATTGACTGAGAGTACCTGGGAAGAAGGTATAGATAGAGAAGAAAAAAGGCCCTGAAATGGATCTCTGGGACACATCAACAGTCAGAGATTGGGCAGAAGAGGAGAGGCCAGCAAAGGAGTCTGAGGCATGGTCAGTGAGGTGGGAAGAAAACTCAAGGAGTGTAATGGCATGGCTCTTTGTAAACACAGAAGCCAAAAGAAGGAAGCATTTCAAAAAGCAGAGAATGGTCAACTGTGTTGAAAGGTAGACTATTGTTGAAAGGTTAAGGTAGATGAGGACTGAAAATTGTCCATTAGATTTGGCAACATGGAGGATGCTAGTGATCCTGGCCAGACAGGTTTCTATGATGGGGGAAGAACAGAAGCTGGATTATAAGTGCCTCCCGCAGAGGGTGGGGAGTGGGGAAGTGGAGTCAGTGACTGTATTCTTTGGACTGCTCTTTCCTTACCATTCAATAGTAAGGAAAGAAGGCAAGGAAAGGCCAGTTGGTTTTTCAAGGGAAAATGGGTAAGAAAGGTCTGTCTCTAGCCCAGCTCAGCTCAGCAAGGGACTGCATCAGAGGCATGCTGCTGCTTCTTTTTTTTGGTTTTTTGAGTTTAAACATTTAGGTTTATTCAGAAAATTTGCTAATCCACTCCCTGAAGACTGATCTATCATCAAATCTAAGTGAATTCATTCTTTATCATATTGCTAGAAATAAATCAACAATTCTAATTTCCATATAATCTTATATAGGGAGGAGCAAAACTGTTCTTGTTTAAATAATATTTGCATAAGAATCATACTTGAAGTTTGAAATTTCAAAACACTCATTTTTTAAATATTTTTTTTCCTATTCCTTCCTCCGAGTCCTTCACATTGCCTCTTTCTGCTTGCACTTTCTTTATCTCTGAGGAACCTTTGGGCAGGGCTGGCCATGGCAGGGTACCATCCAGGTATTTTGTCACAATCTGTTTTTCTCTCTATTCACTAAGAAAATCAAGTTATAGTTACCTTTCATACTGACAAGAAACCATTAGACTATTAATTTCATAAATCACTTCATTTCTTTTCTGGTATAGGTGTTTAATGCTAATTAATGACCCTTTACCTTCATCCTAGCTTTTGGAAAGCTTTTTATCTTGTTAATCATATGCTTAAACAAATTAAACAACATGACTAAGTCTGTGATCTAGTCGCTGGCTGATTCCAACAGGAAATTCTCTTTAGGAACGTTCACTCTGCAGGTACATTTATATGATGTCTGGTCATAGATAGCACATGTTTCAGACTGTGAGGCAAGAGTATAATATTCTAATAACAGGCCAGCTGAACCTGTAAAATTGTTTATTCACTTTGATTTCTTTTCTTTTCTTTTTTTTTTTTTTTGGTGTGTGTGTGAGACAGGCTCTTGCTTCGCTGCCCAGGCTGGAGTGCAGCGGTGTGATCGCACTGCAGCCTCCACCTCCTGGCCTCAAGCAATCCTCCCACCTCAGCCTCCTGAGTAGCTGGGACCACAGGTGCACTCTACCACACCCAACTCATTTCTGTATTTTTAGTGGAAACAGAGTTTTGCCATTTTGCCCAGGCTGGTCTTGAACTCCTGAGTTCCAGCGATGGGCCCACCTCGGCCTCCCAAAGTGCTGGACTGCAGGTGTGAGCCACTGCTCCTGGCCTATTTTGATTTATTTTTCCAAAGCAGTGCTTTAAACACTAAATAGTTAAGAACCCTATGTTTGAAATAGGTTTCCAACCCACACCCCCACCCTGTCCTGAAGGCTAAAGCCTGCTCCAGCTTGTATTCTTTGCTCCACCCTGGAGGAAACTGTTCATTTCTAGATCTTTTAAGATGCCAAACTGGTTAGTCAGAGGATTTCTAAGCTCATTCAAAATTCATCCTTCTATTCAATCATCGCTCTTAGGCTTACCCACTCCACTCCAAAAAAAAAAAAAGAAATAAGTAAAGAGAAGAAAAATCGATCTTTTAAAACGGCACCTGTGCTCTCTAGTTTTGAAGGCATAATATCAGGGTATTAACAATGAAAGATAATAAGTTGTTATAATCGAACCTCTCTTGCTTCTAGGAGTTATAAGGATTAATTAGTTAATCAATCAAATGATGAGCTCACTGCTTGCTATTATTATTATGTTAAAAGATGTGAACACAGAAAGTCTTTGCTGCTGAATTAAGCCCTTCATGATCCATTCTTTGTTCATTTCTTCAGTCTCATCTCTTATTCCCCACATCATACTATAGTTAACAATTATATCACAATTCTTTTCAAAACCTGAAAGAACCAGCAGAGCTCCTTTGTTTCTTGGACTTAATAAAAAATTAGTTTTTCCCCCCCTCTAGGAATACTTTTCTTCCTCCATTCCTTTCCCTAGGCATCTTAGTCTAGTTAATGAATGAGAGTTAGGTCTCACTTTAGATGTCACTTCCTCCAGGAAGCCTTCCTAACTATCCAAGGTTGGATTAGACATCCCTCTTCCATGCCCTGGTACTCCCTGCATCACAGCACTTATAACACCCTACTGGAAAAGTACAGCTGCTGGTGCACATGTCTCCCTGGTACCAAACCTCAGGTATAGTAGTTACTCAACACATATTTATTGAATGAATACATTGAATAATATGATTTTGTAAATAGTAAATTAAAAACACACTTCTCTTTAACACATTTTAAAAAATTACAGTGATAGGTAAAACATTAAATGAACATTGAGTATTAAATAAAATATTAAATAAACTGAACTTTAACTTCAGTTTGACAGTTTGTAAAGTTCTAAAAGTTCCATGCCTTGTGACCAGAGACACCAAGCTTATGGGGACTGTTTAATTTTCTGCACAAGTCAAAGTTAATGATTTACATGGAGTAGGTGTTCTTTTTATTGGTAAAGAAATTAAACTTTAAGATGTTGAGGTACTTTCTTGATGACAAGGCACACGTGTGCTGAAATGGTTTTCACATCCAAGTTAGCGGCACTATAGTGTCCTCTGTGACACTGTAGTGCACTTTCTACCACGGAGATGAAACCCAAACAACCCCACCCCTCTAGCCCTCACATTCTTCACTGCCTTCTCCAGCAGTCACCAGTGGAACCCCCAGTCTGCCATCAGCCTCACTGGGTGCATGATCTGTGTGAGCACCCACGGGGCTGGGGGTTGCATAAGGGACAGGCAGGACTGGCAGACAGAACGGCATGCAGTTTGTTCTGGGCTCAGGTACAGCTGGAACCCATTTGTGGCACAGGCACGACACAGGAGGTAACACCAGCCAGGCCAGGCCAAGCTCCTGAAGTCCTAGCCCATCATCTGCCTGTGGCTTTCCAGGCTCCTTCTGGGCTAAAAAGGCAGAGAGATGGAGGAGAGAAAGGGGCACCTCAGAATGATTTGCTGGGTCTCCGGTGGGTGAGAAGGTGCAGGAAGCAGGGTCAAAAGAAAGCAAATGAAGAAGTGTCTAGGAAAGGGGGTGTCATGTATGCAAGAGGCTGGTAACAGGGAGGGACAGACTGGACCCAGCCTGTTTAAGACCTTTGTACTGAGGGCAGCTGCTGTATCCTGGGGCAACAGGAAAGAAAACACACTTTAGCACTGGATTCCAGTCCAGGTCATAACAACAGTTAACATTTGCTGTGCGTTTCTCTTCCTTGTGTCCTTTATTCTTGGCTCTGAAAAGACAGAGTTCTCCAAGTCTTATTCCTCAACCTGCACACCAGACCTTTCCCCATCGATCAGTCCTCTCTCTTTGGAATGTGTCTTTTTATTCCCCCCCTCCACACTTGCCTAAACACGTTTGTTTCCCTATGTTGCAAGACAATAATAACCTCCCTCCACAACTTCACCACCCGAGTTCCTCAAGTGTAGTCCATTCTCCTTCCCACTCCTCCCTTTACACGGTGATTTCCTGATTCGTCTTCTGCCCTTTTTTATTGGTGAGGAAATTAACCTGTGAGGGGACTTCTGTGCGCTCAGAACTCCACATCTTAGCTCCATTTCCATAAGAGTGCTCCAACCTTGGACAAATTGCTTAATTCCTGACCCTTGGTCTCCTCATCTATAAAATGGGGATAATGATAATCTCCTCATATGGTTGTTCTGATGATTAAAACTAAAGTGTCACTCATTTAAAAGAGAGCTTTAAAAAACTGTTATGTGCAAAATTTTTTAAAACCTATGGTTTTCTCATTCTAATAGCCACTAAAAGTACATGACTTCTTGCATTAGTAATGAGAGGCAATGCTCCCCAAGTAATTTGTGTGACATCAAAGTAATAATCCTCCCATGTTTTTTCCTCTTCAGCTGGGACTTTTATGTGTGTAAAGAACTCTTATATCATGCCAGACATTTTTAGTACAGTCTTTCATTTCGCCCTCCAAGGGTACCAAGAAATTGGTATTATAATGCTTGTTTTAAAATGGGAGAAACAGCTGGGTGCAGTGGCTCACGCCTGTGATCCCAGCACTTTGGGAGGCCAAGGTGGGTGGATCACCTGAGGTTAAGAGTTCGAGACCAGCCTGGCCAATATGGTGAAACTCCGTCTCTACTAAAAATACAAAAATTAGCCGGGCATGGTGGTGCACACCTGTAGTCCCAACTATTTCGGAGGCTGAGGCCGGAGAATCACTTGAACCCAGGAGGCGGAGGTTGCAGTGAGCTGAGATTGCACCACTGCACTCCAGCCTGGGTGACAGAGCGAGACTCTATCTCAAAAAATAAAAATAAAAATAAATAAAATAAAATAATAAAATAAAATGGAAGAAGCAACTTGCCCAAAGTCCTGAGGTTAATAAGCGGAAGAACAGAGTTCTAGCACTGTTCTCTTTAACAGCAATTCCATGCTCTTTTCACTAAGCGCTAGTGTAGCTAGTGTACCTTGGTGACAAAGTGCCAACCCTCACTCTTCTTGCCATGATTCCTTCCTTGCATAGTTTTCCAAAAGAAAAGTGCTCCTAACCCTCTTTGAGAAAACCACTGCGTAAACACTGCTGCATTTCTTGCTTTAGGTTAGTCCCTTAACCTGGCATGCTTTTGCTGAAGGTCTCTGCCCCTGCTGTCGAAGGCCAAGAACTGGCCACTGCTCCCACTGTGCTCTCCAGCCTCCTTGACTCCCGATTGCTTTTCTGCTGATGGGCACCCAGCTTGGTCCTGAGATGCTTGCCTTGGCGATTCCTTCATTCCCACTGCCCCAGTTCTCAGCACTTCACCTGGGCTTGATTCATGCTATTCAGTTCTTGACAGCCCCCCAGCTACAATCTAGAACATAGTCCTTTAATGCGGCTGGGCTTCGCCACTGCCCAGATGATGTCTGCTGAATGTAATCTCAGGGATCACGAGAGCTACATTCCCCATCCTTTGCTCTGCTTGCTTGGTGGGAACCTCATTTTTTTTTTAGACGCGGCCTCGCTCTGTTGCCTAGGCTGGAGTGCAGTGGCACGATCCTGGCTCACTGCAGCCTCCGTCTCCTAGGGTCAAGTGATTTTCCTGTCTCAGCCTCCTGAATAGCTGGGATTACAGATGCCCACCATCACCCCAAGCTAATTTTTGTATTTTTAGTAGAGACGGGGTTTCACCATTGTTACCCAGGCTGGTCTCAAACTCCTGACCTTGGGTGATCTGCCTGCCTTGGGCTCCCAAAGTGCTGGGATTACAGGCGTGAGCCAATCGTGCCTGGCTGTAACCCCCTGCAGTAACCCAACATTTTGCTGTTGCTTGAATCACAACTAAACCTGTCACATCATATCTTAACTCTAGATCCAATTTTGCACCCTTGCCCAGCCTAGAACAGGGGTCCCGAACCCCTGGGTTGCGGACGGGTACTGGTCCATAACCTATTAGAAACTGAGCCGCACAGCAGGAGGTGTGTGGAGCGGGTGGATGTGCGATCATTACCACCTGAGCTCTGCCTCCTGTCAGATCAGCGGCATCATTAGGTTCTCATAGGAGTGCAAACCCTACTGTGAACTGTGCATGTGAGGGATCTAGTTGCACACTCCTTATGAGAACCTAATGCTTGATGATCTGAGATAGAAGAGTTTCATCCCAAAACTGTTCCCCACCCCATTGTCTGTGGAAAACTTGTGGAAAAACTGTCTTCCATGAAACTGGTCCCTGGTGCCAAAAAGATTGGGAACCGCTGCCCTAGCAGAGAGAACCCTACGCCCCTGTTATTTTGCCTTCTCCTCTGCCCCATTGCTACCTCATTCTCAGGCCCCAAATACATTTTTTCTTTATTTAGGGATTTATATTTTCATAATTGTGTTCTACATTGATTTTTTGTTAACCTAGTTATGAGCATTTATTAATAATTTTCTTCTCTCATAAGCAAAAAATGTTTATTGTGGGAAAACAAAGAATATAAAAAAACCTACATGTCAAACAAAAACAAGAAAGGAAAAAAACACATGAGGATTATGGAATCCTACTGTCCATCACTAATCACTAACCACTTTCCCAGGCTGCAGTCACTGCAGCTTCAACCTGATGGGCTTAAGTGATCCTCCTGCCTCAGCCTACCAAGTAGCTGGGACTGCAGCCACCTGCCACCACACTCCGCTAATTTTTAAACATTTTTAGGAGACAGTAGTTTTCGCCACACTACCCAGACTGGTGAACTCCTGGCCTCAAGCAGTCCTCCCACCTTGGCCTCCCAAAGTGCTGGGATTACAAGTGTGAGCCACTGCCCAGGTGGCCAATATATTTTAAATAATTTTAAAGTTTTTTTCTCTTTATATTAAATAGGATGAGGGCAGGAGAGAAAGATAAGATCATTTGTAGAATTTGCACACCTGAATTGTGGTCTGTAAGAAATCAAGAATATCACTGCACACTTGGCTACATGAAGAACTATGAAGGCCATTCTCACTAAAGACAGCAGGGATAATCTAGCCAATGAGGCTAGAGAATAGTTTGGTTTGTTATGAATCCTCTTTTTGTGTGTTTCAGATTACTTTCATAAAGTAAAATGGGGGCTAAAATGTCCACTCCTTGCTTCAGGTGCATTATTACTAAGATGCCATCTGCTTATGAACCTGCTTCAAGTGCAATCCTCAATTAGAAAGTCTTTATCAGATTATTTCTATGAGAAGGTTTGTTAGACTCCAATATATGCTCCATAAAAGCTCTGGCTGGGCAGTGGAATGTTGCAGCTCTTTGCTTTTCCAGTGTGAGGATTCTATGCCTATATGTCAGTGGTTACATTCCCCATTGGAGAGAATCCATGGTCTCCAGGTGCGCTGTATCAGAGGGAAGGAATATCCTTCTATGCTTGCAGACTGTGCTGATAATGGACCTCTGAGTCCCCAGGAGCATCAATACCAAAACCTACTGAGATACACCAGTGCTGTATTGGATTGTTCCAAAGATGACAGCATGAGCATACATAGCTCATTCCACATGTACTTCTTACAATGTTCCTGACTTCTCCCCCTGATAGGTGAGGGTCTATGTTCTATACTCTTCAATCTGGACTAGGTCGTTTTTTTGTTTGTTTGTTTTGTGTGTATGTGTGTGTTTTACAGTTCCAACCAATTCATTTGGTGGAAGTGATGCTATGTGATTTCTCAGGTGACTTTATAAAAAGGATAGAGCTTTCACCTAGCTCTCACTCTTGACATACACCATAGGAATCCTGATCCAACATGTAAGAAGTCAGTTCAGCTACTTCAAAGCTATGATGCTGGGAGGAGTTGTGGGGAGGGCTCTTGGAGATAGGGAGAGATACCCAAGGCTTCTCAGTTATGATAGCCCTCAGCTGTTTTGAGTCCTCCAGCATCAGCTGCCAGAATATGAGTGAGCCAAGTAAACCTATAGATTCCTGGCAGAGTCAAAAGTAAGACCCCTCTAGATAGGTGGCTCCATAGGGCATGCACTACTTCCATGTAGAACAAGTCTCACTGAAGAGAAGCTCACAGCAAAACATAAAGCTTGCAAGGAAACAAGCCACCACAAATATGACTCAGCAAAGGCAACAAAGGCGAGAATTTACACACCAGCAACTCTAGATAATAGAACAACTTGAAACCCACTTCTAAATAAATGTGTTTAAAATGTTTAAAAAGACAAAGAAAGACTAGACTCTAAGCTAAAGTAAGATATTATGAAAAAAGAATGTGTAAATCTGAAAAATAATGAACATTCTAGAAATGTAAATAAAAAGTCAATGGACATATTAAAGAGTAGACTGAATATAATTGCAAAGAGAATTAGAGAATCAGGTAATAAATATGAGGAAATTACCCAAGACTAGCAAGGAGAAGTAAAAAGATGGAAAATACCAAAGAAAAATGAAAACATGGAGGATAAAATGAGAAACTCCAGCCCACATCTAATAGGAACTCTAGAAGGATAAAACAGAGGAGAATGCATAGAGTAGGGGGTGGGGTAAGTAATATTTGAATACATAAGGGCTGACAAATTTCCAGAATTGAAGGATTTGGGTCTTCAGGTTAAAATGCACACCAAATCCTGAACAAGACATCCAAAAACAAAACCCACCTTGACACAATGCAATGATGCAAATATCAACTGAAAAAAGAAAACGTTAACTAGAGAGAGAAAAAAATTTGTAAGTGATAATGAGACTGACTGCAGACTTCTAATCAACAGCAGCAGATGACCGAAGATAATGGAATAGTCACTTTGAAATGTTAGTGTCAATAATGTCAATTTAGAATTCCCTAGCTGATAAAATTATTACTCAACAGCATAAGGGAAATGGAGTGAGAGTGATATACAAATATGTAGAAAATTTTACCCACAGACCTTTGGTGAAAGAACTCCTAAAGAATGTGCTTCCTCAAGACAGAAATTGAGCCCAAAAGGAAAGCCTGGGATACAAAAAACAAGCAATAAGAGAAAACATTGGTAAAATATTTTGGTAAATTGAATTAGATAATAACTATAAAAGCAGTAACAATGATGACTAATCAGAAGAGAATTTAAAATAAGAGGGAATTTAAAAATGCTAGACAGTAATACATAGTTTACATGTGGGGAATTTGAGAGTTAAAATGTTTTCTTTTGTTTGTTTAAGATCTTGAAAAGAAGGGGGAGATATTAACTAAGCTCTGATATTAAGTATAAATGTTAATATTTTAAGGGTAATCACTAAGAATTGAAACAGAAGGTATAAATTTTAAATCAGTAGAAGTGTTTAGAAAAGTGAGTAAACTAAAGAAAATTCAATCAATTCAATCAATAAAACGGAAGACAAGACAGGAGGAAAAAAAAGCAAAGAAAAAGAAAGTGAAATAAATACAAAATGAGAATGTGGTAATAAATCCAAAGATAGTCATCATAATGTAACAGAGAGTGCTAGTTTTCAGCAAAATCTGTTATGTCTTCCGTAGTAATAGAATTGTGGTTGGGATATGGCTGGCCAGCTAGTGAACTCATTTTTCTGCTCCTTTGCCGCTAGCTACAGTCATGAAACTAAGTTCTGGCCATTGGGATATGAGCAGGTGAGAAGTGGGGTCACTCACTTCTGGGTCTGGGCCTTAGGCAGTTGGGTTTCTGCTCCTTTGTGCTCTCTTCTTCCTTTCTTAAACAGGGTCTCCCTAATCAGCTTTCACCCTGTAGATAAGGGCAATGCTCTAGAAATTGGAACGGCAATGTGGAGCAAAGGAGCTACCCTGAACAACCTGACCACTAATCCTGGCACTGTTCCATGAGAGAAAGCAACACTGTGTGTCTGGTGAGGCAGGAGGAAGGATCTTTCTCATAACAACTTTTTATTCTAATTAACAGACATGATAAATGAAAACAGATGAAAATAGACTACTAAAAGGCAGATGCTCAGAATGGGTCAATAATATAAAAATTCAAGTGTTATTTACAAGACACACTTAAAACGTAATGACTCAGACTGGTTTAAAATAAAGAGATGGAGAGATATTCTTGGCAACCACTAACAAAAATCTACAAAATAGAATCGTACAAAACAGAATTTAAGGGGAAAAACAATGGATAGCTGTCGTAGTCTGTTTCGGCTGCTGTAACAACATACCATAGACCGGGTGACTAATAAACAACAGAAATGTATTTCTTACAGTTCTGGAGGCTGGGAAGTCCAAGATGCAGATGTGTTGTCTGGTGAGGGCCTGTTTCCTCATAGTCAGCCATCTGCTCACTTTAACCTCACACGGCAGAAGGAGTGAAAATTCTCTCTCTGGACCTCTTTTATAAGGGAACTAATCCCATTTATGAGGGTTCAACCCTCATGACCAAACAGTCTTCCAAAATCCTCACTTTCTAATGCCATCACCCTGGGAATGAGGATTTCAACATATGAATTTTGGAGAGATATAAACATTCAGACCATAGAAACAGGCAAATATATAATGACCTGAACTGGGCAAACTGAGTTCAAGTCCTGGCTCTGAAGTGTATACAGTAGAACCTTGGGCAGATTGCTTTATTCCTTTGTAGCTTCAGTTTCCATTTCTATAAAAGGTGATAATAATATATCTTTTGCAGAACTGTCAGAATGAAATGAGATAATGCATGGGAAAACGATTTTCTATAAGCCACAAAAATATAATAACTCAAGGTACATCACATAATTAATTCATTCCACAAACACTGAGCACCTACTAATGTCAGGAACTGTACTGGGAACTAAGAAGACAAAAGTAAGTCTGTCATAATACTTGCCATCAGAAGACTATACATAAAAACTGAGTTTAAGAAAGTCTTCTAAAGCATTATAATTGGGGGAGAGAGAGGCATTTAGTGTAGGGAAAGCGCAGTGAAATCAGTTCTAACCTGCAGCAGGGTCAGAAATGATTTCATAACGAATGTGACTCTCAGGGTGAATCTTGAAAGAGCAGGTAAACTTAGGCTGAGTAAGAGAAAGCACACTCCATGTGAGCGCACAGCATAAAAATAAGTGGCCCAATAGGGAATGGTGGCGCAAGAAACTCAGTGTTTAAAGAGACTGGAGACTTAGGCCCTGGCTAAGATATTGGGACTTTACCCTGCAGGCTATGGGGAGCCATTGGCAGGGCTGATGTGGGGAATGACTTGGTCAAAATTTTGTATTTTAGAAGGCTTACTTTGGTCACAACGTGAGATGGCAAGGGTGGAGATGCAACAAACTTAGAGGCAGTGAGACTAATAAGGAGAGTAATGTAGTGTTTCAGGGTCTTAAAACAAGAGACCTGAAACTAGGCAAAAAGCAGTGGAATGGAGGGAAGGTGACAGACAGAAATGATAGGTGCATGGATGGGCAGACAGCAGATGAGAGAAGGAAAAGCCTGGGATAATTTCCAGATTTCTCCTTTGGGTGACTAAGTGGATCGTGGTGACATTTACTGAGAATGAGACTAGAGAGAAAAGCCAGCTGGCAGGAAAGTTGAGTTCTGTTTTAGTCAATTTGAGTTTAAGACCGGTGGGACATCTGGGTAGAGATTTCTGGTAAAAAGTTCGTTTTATAGAACTGGAGATGTGGGACAGAAATGGAAATTTATGAGTTATCAGCACATGGTTGGTAACTGAAGCCATGTGAAGGTCTGGATAGACCACTTATTGTGCCTAGGCAGCATTAGAGACAGACTAAGGCAAGACCATTTAGACTCTCCAACATGTAAGAAGTGGTGTACCAAGAAAAGGTTAGGAAACACGGAGATCGAGGTGTCACAGAGCCCAATGGAAGGGATGGTTTCAAGAATAAAAATCTGGGCCAGGCGCATCGGCTCACTCCTGTAATCCCAGCATTTTGGGAGGCCCAGACCAAAGGATCGCTTGAGGCCAACTTGGGTAACATAGTTAGTCCCCCCTCATCTCTACTAACAATGAAACAATTAGCTGGACTTTGCGGTGCCCGTCTGTAATCCCACTACTGGAGAGGCTGAGGCGGGAGGATGGCTTGAGCCCAGGAGGTCGAGGATACAGGGAGCCAGGATCGCGCCACTGTACTCCAGCTTGGGCGACAGAGCGAGATCCTGTCTGAAAATAAATACATAAATAAATAGAAGTCTGATCGACAATGCAAACGAAGCAAATAGGTCAAGTAAGACGGGCACTGGAAAATATCCAATGGTTTAGGGGATTTTCAAAACTACGAGGTGACTTTTGTCAGTGCAGTCCCCGTGGAACAGTAGGCACAGAAGTCGGTTTGCAGGATCCTGAAGAATTAGTGGGCTGGGGACAGGTTATATCAGTTAAGTGTTTTTGACTTGCCGATTTGTTTTTAAAATTTGCGAATGCATTTGACATGATGGCATGATTGAGGGTCCTGAAAAGATGTTGAAAGAACGAACCTGAAAGACCAGGGCGGGGAATAACCTGTGTAAAGCCAGTCACACTTGGACTGGAACTAGATGAAAATCGCTTTCAATGCCAAGATGATCCGAAACACTATCTGAAACGCTTTTACAAAGGGCAGGAGGAGACTTGCTGTTTATTGAGCGCTCACTGAGAGCCACCCCATGTCCTAATTTGAGTCTAGGGATAAAACTGGAAGACAGATCAACTCCTTAGCCGGTTCTTTCCATGAAAACGTTGATAATGAATTTAAAAAGCACTACCTCAAGTTTAACCTCTCCTGTAGTTGGTAACCCATCTGCATTCTTTAAAACGTCACAAGGAAGAAACCGTGCCCGGCGCCGCTTGCCCTGGAGCGCAGCTGGAGTGCGGCTGAGTCTTCGCTCCGCTGAAGCCGGTTACTGTCCAGTGGGATTTCGCTCAAGCTTCAGCACCCCCAGGAGGGGAGGCGCCTGCAGCGCGGGCAGCCAGCGTTTGGAGGGAAGCGGGCGCGGGCTGCATGCACCGGGAGACTGCAAGAGCGAGAGACAGGGGCGTTGGGAGGCGTCTCCCGGGACCCGTGTGTGCGCCCGTCGCCAGCGCGGTGGCCAGCCTAGCCCAGCCCAGCCAG